>NC_138772.1:245817525-246053519 GCF_965119305.1 Pelophylax lessonae
TAAGGAGGATGTGATAACATCCAGGCTAATCAGTTCCTTATGGCCGGAGGAGGAGACCATAGGAAGGGGAAAAGTTTCTTGGGTCACGGGCCCGGATTTGATGTGGGAACCATCAGCCAGGAAGATGGTGAGGTCCTGAGTCTTGAGCCGGAGAGATACGCCATGTTGCAGGGCGAACGAGCGATCAATGAAACAACGGCAGGCTCCCAAGTCAATGATTGCAGTAACTGGGACGAGTCCTTCCGGAAGCTGTAATGACACAGGAAAGGCTAGGTGGGAGGAACTGGCAACAGATGGTGAGGCCGGCATGAACTTATGGTATTTTGCTGGGCAGGAGCGCTTATAGTGGCCAGCTTCACCGCAATACAGGCACATGTTACCCAACTGGCGACAGCGTCTCTCCTCCGGGGACAAAGCAGGCCGTATGATCCCAAGTTCTATAGGTTCAGGCGTATCTGAGGCGACTCCAGCGGGAGCGGGGTTGGTAAGAGCTGACCCAGCAGAAGAAAAGTATGCAGGATGAGCAACTCGTGGTAGCGTCCAGGCTGGTCTGAACTGCTGCGGAGATCGTTCTGCTCTGCGCTCCCGTAGCCACCGGTCGATTTGAATGGCCTGGGAAATCAAATCTTCCAAGGCGTTGGGGACACCTACCCGCGCCAGCTCGTCCTTCAGTCCTTCTGACAAGCCGAGACGGAACTGATACCGGAGTGCTGCTTTTGTTCCAGGACGTATCGGAACTGATGCGGTGGAAGTTAGTGACGTAGTGTTCTACGGGCCTGCGACCCTGCTGAAGAACATGAAGCGCAGCTTCTGCGGTGGAGGATCGCTGCGGGTCATCATAGAGCTGTGCCATGGCCTCAAAAAATGACCGTAAGGAGTTTAATGGGGGCTGTCCTCTTCAAGGAGCCGATGAACCCAGGACTGGGGTTCGCCTAGGAGCAGGGAGATAACAAACCCCAGGCAGAGTCAAGTACAGCAGTAAAGTCCCCCAACATCAGCAGGGGCACATCAGGAAGTTGAGCAATATGTGGCACGATAAGTTTAAGTACCCATGCAGAATACGGGGGGGGGGCACAAGTACACACCTAAGGCTTGCTAGTTGGCAGGATAAAACAAACCGGCCCTCAGGGTCAATCACAGACTTTGAGCATAGAAACCGTACCCCCTTCTTAATCAAAATACACACCCTCTCGAATAAGTGGAGTAAACAGAGTGGAACTGGTGACTAAATACGCTAGGAGCTAGACACGGGGAAGTGGAAGGAAACATATGGGTCTCCTGCAGGCAAACCACATCTGCCTGCAGGCGTTTGATGGTGCGGAGCACCGCTGTCCTCTTTACCGGGTTGCCGAGGCCCCGCACATTCCAGGACATCACACAAATATTATCAGCCATAGTCAAAATGTAGCCATACACGGAGCGTCAGGCAACCCGGCCAGGGAGGCGAAAGAGGGCACCCAGAATGGGTGAACCCACTACACCCCATCAGCACAGCCCAGCTATATAGAGAGAGCAACAGGAGTAGTCGCCCAGCCCACACAGTACCGGTGCAGCCCCAGCATAGAGAACAGTCAATAGGAACATCCACAGCATAGGGTAAAATAATAGCAGTAGAGCGACAAAGTACATGCAGGAAAAGCAAAAATCGAACCAAATTCCAGGACCAGAAAAAAGGCAAAAAGGGGGGAACAAAAAGGCAATACACGTCTGCCACGTGTGGGGGAAGGGACGAGTCAATAGGGCATGTCCAGTCACGACCAAGGGGGGGAAACCGGAGAGGGACCACCGATGCAAGTGTAGTCTCCTCAAAATTAGCAACCATGTGAGAGGTAGCAACCATTAGTGCAGCAGAAGAGCTCCCATCATAACAGGAAAAGTGTGTGTAACATCAAGTGCCAAGTATAGGCAGGAGAACCGAAAGGATCCATGACCAGCCGAAAAGAGTACAAAAGTTCCAAAAAGTAGAAACGATCCTCAAAGGTCTTCTCGCCTGGGGGAAGTGGCCGCCCGCAGGGCCCCACCATTAGCATCCAGCCATTGAACAGCAGCAGAAGGCTTATCAAAGAACAACACCTCATCCCGGGCCACCACCCGGAGCCTGGAAGGGTACAGCATAGCGTATTGAACATTCAAGTCCCGCAATCTCCTCTTGACCTCTACGAATTTTGCACGCTGTTTCTGCACCACCGCAGAGTAATCGGGAAACAGGGAGATCCTTGAGTTGTCAATCTTGAGCCTCCCCTGCATTCCCCTGGCTTTAGTAATTGAGGAATTTGAAGATGAAAGTGCGTGGGGGGGGGGGGGCTCCAGGAGGAAGAGGTCGCATAGGCACCCTATGAGCACGTTCCACCGAAAACATGGAAGTAAAGGATTCTTGCCCAAAAGTAGAGAGCAGCCATTGTTCAATGAAAGCCACAGGATCTTTACCTTCCGCCCGCTCAGGGATCCCAATTGCTCTGATATTACTCCGTCTCTGTAAGATTCCGGTACCTCCGGTACCCTTAATCACCACTTTTCTCTGTAATGCGTCCCACCTTTCTCTTCAGGTGGTACGCATATACCTTTAAGAATGATGATGTCACTGCTGAGCGCCGCAGAGCGGCTATTTCAACCGCCGGCGGTCTCACTCACATTGTTCGTTCAACCTGCCTTGTTATCCACATGCTTTCAAGCCTGTCTCTCGATCGGAACCTCCAGCTATTCCCTTTACCTGGAGCAGACCGGAACCTCGCTACTGATCCCTGTATCTCGCTACCGGACCATTGCTTATCTACTGGACTTCTCTAAACTACTAACATTACAAGTGATAAGTACCCCGCAGGGGAACCCTCCATAACCTTATTGCACTATCTACCTATGCACATTAAGGACTGTTACCACCTATCCATACTATCCTATCATCTGCACTGTTACATAGATTGCTAGCTCTTGAGCCTACTACCATCTATCATCTGTACTGCTGCATAGATTGCTAGCTCTCCTGTCTACTACTATCTATCCTTGCACTGGGTTAGTCTATCCTGTATTTGTCATCTGCTGTCCTCACCACCTGTTAGCTTACTCGATACTAACCTATCTGCATTCCTAAATACCATCTTGAACTCTCCTATACAAAACCTATCAAGTGATTACCATCATTGTCACTGTTCACACCTGTCCCTTCAGCACATCACCTTCATACTATCATATACATACTATCACTCCAGGAACATCTCATTGAGTGTGTATATATCTGTATGTTGAAGCTGACAGGCCCACGGTGATGAGTCCTGGAGAGTTGGATCTGGTATTCAACACATCTCTACATGACTACTGAGTGGAGATTTTGCAGCTGCAAATCCAGCCTATAATAAAAACGCAGGAGCGTTACAGATTGAACGAACCTTAAAAATGGATTCAGCAGAATTACCCACTCAAGTGACACAATTAACACAACAAGTAAAAGCGTTAATACTTGCTCTGACTGACGTACAAGAAAAGAATCAGACTCTGACACAGCAGGTAACCCAGCTCTCACGACTTACTGCTGTTCAGCCTCCTGAACCTAAAATAAACTCTCCTCTAGTGTTTACAGGTGATCGGAAAAAATTTAGTGAATTCAAAAACGCATGTCAATTGCTTTTTTTGTTAAAACCTCGTACATACCCCACTGATCAAATAAAAGTCTGTACCGTTATTTCATACTTGACTGGTGATCCACGGGCCTGGGCAGACTCTCTCTTTGAGAATAATGATCAGATTCTCAACACCTATTCCTTATTCCTAGCGGAACTCGCTAGTGACCCCAATAGGCAGAGTACTGCTGATATTCAGTTGAGGGCCTTAAAACAAGGAAGGAGACCTGTAGAAGACTTTGTATCTGAGTTCAAAAGATGGACCCTGGATTCAGGGTGGAATGACACATCTTTGCGAACTCAATTCAGACTCGGGTTATCGGAAGCTGTTAAAGACAAGCTCGCCCGAGCAGATTTACCTGGCTCTTTGGAGGCCTTGATACAACTTAGTATCAACATCGACAGACGACTGCGAGAAAGAAGGGCTGAAAAGATGGCTATGCCATTGTCTAGTCCTTCTCAGATTTCGGCCGTTGACCCTACTCCCATGGATGTAGGAACCATACGCCCACCTTTAACGACTACTGAACGAGCTAGAAGAACATCCAGAAATCTCTGCATGTACTGCGCATCCTCGGATCATTTGATAAGCACCTGTCCCCTTATCCGCAAAAAAGAGGGTGAGTGTTCACATGTCTTGCTGGGAGGATTAACGACTTCCTTTTCTAACCCCTATCTTTTTGTTCATTTAATATTACAATGGGACCAAACTAGTATCACCACCAAGGCTATGGTTGACACTGGATCTTGTGGAAACTATATTGATACACGCTTTGTTACCTTAAATAAAATACCTATTATTTCAAAATCTAAGCCTGTTTCTGTTAGTTTCATTAATGGTATTCCACTGTCTTCTTGTCCAATTACCAACCAGACACAGGCACTCCTTGCCACTACCAACGAATCACATGTGGAGACCATCACCTTTGACATACTATCCACACCCCATTTTCCTATTATTTTGGGACTTCCCTGGTTACACACACACCAACCAATCATAGATTGGAAAAAACGGACTTTGGTTTTCCCTTCTCACTATTGTGAGAATATGTGTAACCTCCCATCTGCGCATAGTAGGGGGTATGTAGAGTTTGTCATAGTAGGGGGTATGTAGAGTTTGTTTCTCGGGCGAGCTCGTCTTTAACAGCTTCCGATAACCCGAGTCTGAATTGAGTTCGCAAAGATGTGTCATTCCACCCTGAATCAAACTCAGATACAAAGTCTTCTACAGGTCTCCTTCCTTGTTTTAAGGCACTCAACTGAATATCAGCAGTACAGTATTGGGGTCATCGTATAAACTAGCGAGTTCCGCTAGGAATAAGGAATAGGTGTTGAGAATCTGATCATTATTCTCAAAGAGAGAGTCTGCCCAGGCCCGTGGATCACCCGTCAAGTATGAAATAACGGTACAGACTTTTATTTGATCAGTGGGGTATGTACGAGGTTTTAACAAAAAAAGCAATTGACATGCGTTTTTGAATTCACTAAATTTTTTCCGATCACCTGTAAACGCTAGAGGAGAGTTTATTTTAGGTTCAGGAGGCTGAACAGCAGTAAGTCGTGAGAGCTGGGTTACCTGCTGTGTCAGAGTCTGATTCTTTTCTTGTACGTCAGTCAGAGCAAGTATTAACGCTTTTACTTGTTGTGTTAATTGTGTCACTTGAGTGGGTAATTCTGCTGAATCCATTTTTAAGGTTTGTTCAATCTGTAACGCTCCTGCGTTTTTTATTATAGGCTGGATTTGCAGCTGCAAAATCTCCACTCAGTAGTCATGAGATGTGAGATGTGTTGAATACCAGATCCAACTCTCCAGGACTCATCACCGTGGGCCTGTCAGCTTCAACATACAGATATATACACACTCAATGAGATGTTCCTGGAGTGATAGTATGTATATGATAGTATGAAGGTGATGTGCTGAAGGGACAGGTGTGAACAGTGACAAGGATGGTAATCACTTGATAGGTTTTGTATAGGAGAGTTCAAGATGGTATTTAGGAATGCAGATAGGTTAGTATCGAGTAAGCTAACAGGTGGTGAGGACAGCAGATGACAAATACAGGATAGACTAACCCAGTGCAAGGATAGATAGTAGTAGACAGGAGAGCTAGCAATCTATGCAGCAGTGCAGATGATAGATGGTAGTAGGCTCAAGAGCTAGCAATCTATGTAACAGTGCAGATGATAGGATAGTATGGATAGGTGGTAACAGTCCTTACTGTGCATAGGTAGATAGTGCAAAAAGGTTATAGAGGGTTCCCCTGCGGGGTACTTATCACTTGTAATGTTAGTAGTTTAGAGAAGTCCAGTAGATAAGGAATGGTCCGGTAGCGAGATACAGGGATCAGTAGCGAGGTTCCGGTCTGCTCCAGGTAAAGGGAATAGCTGGAGGTTCCGATCGAGAGACAGGCTTGAAAGCATGTGGATAACAAGGCAGGTTGAACGAACAATGTGAGTGAGACCGCCAGCGGTTAAAATAGCCGCTCTGCGGCGCTCAGCAGTGACATCATCGTTCTTAAAGGTATATGCGTACCACCTGAAGAGAAAGGTGGGACGCATTACAGAGAAAAGTGGTGATTAAGGGTACCGGAGGTACCGGAATCTTACAGAGACGGAGTAATATCAGAGCAATTGGGATCCCTGAGCGGGTGGAAGGTAAAGATCCTGTGGCTTTCATTGAACAATGGCTGCTCTCTACTTTTGGGCAAGAATCCTTTACTTCCATGTTTTCGGTGGAACGTGCTCATAGGGTGCCTATGCGACCTCTTCCTCCTGGAGCCCCCCCCCCACGCGCACTTTCATCTTCAAATTCCTCAATTACTAAAGCCAGGGGAATGCAGAGGAGGCTCAAGATTGACAACTCAAGGATCTCCCTGTTTCCCAATTACTCTGCGGTGGTGCAGAAACAGCGTGCAAAATTCGTAGAGGTCAAGAGGAGATTGCGGGACTTGAATGTTCAATACGCTATGCTGTACCCTTCCAGGCTCCGGGTGGTGGCCCGGGATGAGGTGTTGTTCTTTGATAAGCCTTCTGCTGCTGTTCAATGGCTGGATGCTAATGGTGGGGCCCTGCGGGCGGCCACTTCCCCCAGGCGAGAAGACCTTTGAGGATCGTTTCTACTTTTTGGAACTTTTGTACTCTTTTCGGCCGGTCATGGATCCTTTCGGTTCTCCTGCCTATACTTGGCACTTGATGTTACACACACTTTTCCTGTTATAATGGGAGCTCTTCTGCTGCACTAATGGTTGCTACCTCTCAAATGGTTGCTAATTTTGAGGAGACTACACTTGCATCGGTGGTCCCTCTCCGGTTTCCCCCCCTTGGTCGTGACTGGACATGCCCTATTGACTCGTCCCTTCCCCCACACGTGGCAGACGTGTATTGCCTTTTTGTTCCCCCCTTTTTGCCTTTTTTCTGGTCCTGGACTTTGGTTCGATTTTTTCTTTTCCTGCATGTACTTTGTCGCTCTACTGCTATTATTTTACCCTATGCTGTGGATGTTTCTATTGACTGTTCTCTATGCTGGGGCTGCACCGGTACTGTGTGGGCTGGGCGACTACTCCTGTTGCTCTCTCTATATAGCTGGGCTGTGCCGATGGGGTGTAGTGGGTTCACCCTTTCTGGGTGCCCTCTTTCGCATCCCTGGCCGGGTTGCCTGACGCTCCGTGTATGGCTACATTTTGACTATGGCTGATAATATTTGTGTGATGTCCTGGAATGTGCGGGGCCTCGGCAACCCGGTAAAGAGGACAGCGGTGCTCCGCACCATCAAACGCCTGCAGGCAGATATGGTTTGCCTGCAGGAGACCCATATGTCTCCTTCCACTTCCCCGTGTCTAGCTCCTAGCGTATTTAGTCACCAGTTCCACTCTGTTTACTCCACTTATTCAAGAGGGTGTGTATTTTGATTAAGAAGGGGGTACGGTTTCTATGCTCAAAGTCTGTGATTGACCCTGAGGGCCGGTTTGTTTTATCCTGCCAACTAGCAAGCCTTAGGTGTGTACTTGTGCCCCCCCCCGTATTCTGCAGGGGTACTTAAACTTATCGTGCCACATATTGCTCAACTTCCTGATGTGCCCCTGCTGATGTTGGGGGACTTTACTGCTGTACTTGACTCTGCCTGGGATAGGTTTTCCTCTCACTCCGGTGGACCTATGCTGGCCGGGGGGGCTATGCCCCTTGCTCGGTTGGTGGGTGAACTCGGACTGACAGATGTCTGGAGGATGGGCCACCCTGAGGTATGAAAATTTTCGTGCTTCTCGGCGTCACACTCGGGATTGTCTAGGATAGATCTGGGGCTGGGTAATGGTTCGCTACTGCCTCTGGTGGTCGTGGCGGGAAAATCCCTTTGGAAACTCAATGCATTCTGGCTGACGCTCTTTCCTAGTCCTGATCCCCTGCCACCCAAACTAACATCCTTTTTTGCTGAAAATTTGGAATCCGCAGAGGTGGGGGTGGTGTGGGATGCGGCTAAGGCATTCATGGGAGGTCAGTTTATACCTACGGTTAATGTCATTAAAACGGACACCAGGCAATGGGAGAATACTGTGTTGGACGCAGTGACTAGAGCGGAGGAAACTTATGATAGGGACCCGTCAGATGATACTCAGAGGTCGTGGCTGGCTGCCCAATCTATGGCCAAGTCGGTCTCGATTCAAAAGGCTGAAAACAAGCACTTCTTCTTGCAGCAGAGGTATTTTGAGAAGGGAGAAAACACGGGTCATATGTTGGCCATGCTGGTTCGCTCGCAGCAGCCTGCGGCATTTATACCCCAGATTAAGGATCCTCAGGGGGTGCTCTGGCACGCCACGGCTGACATACGGAGAGTACTTGGGAAGTTTTATGCTGATCTTTACTCCTCTAAGATCTCGGCTGACTCACGAGAAATTGCCGATTTTTTTGGCTTCCTGCGATTTGCCTTCTCTGTCTGCCTGGGACGTGGCTGTGCTTGGGGCCCCCCTTACGGAAAACGAACTTTATGCGGCCTTGAAATCTACTAAGCCTGGTAAATCTCCAGGGGCTGATGGTATCCCGTCGGAGGTTTAAAGCCGATACGCTGAACAGTTGGTGCCCGTGCTGCTGCGGGTATATAACGAAGCCTTCCGTATTGGCCGCTGTTAGGAATGCTTCCTGAGCACACTGATGTGCTGTCATGAATCTGCAAGGGTTAACCTAGAGCAGACTAATTGCAGTAATTGGCAAAGAGGCTGCCTTATTTAAACAGCTCAGAAGCACTGTGTCTTTTCTGACTTTTCCTGTGTTCCTGAAGCCTGCTTCCTGTTACCTGTTTGATATCCGTTTTGACCTTTGGCTTGTTCCTGACCTTGTTGACCTGCTGCCCGTCCTGACCCCCGGCTTGTTTGACCATTCTCTCGGATCTCCCTTGTCTGCTTATCTGCCTTCGGATCATGACCGGCTTCTCCCTTGGTGGGGCGACCCTGAGGACTGCGACCTGGTATCCACACGCAGCAAAATCCATCCTCCCCACTAGAGGCTCTTGCGAAAACTGGTGGATACTTAGATTCCGCAACTCAGGTTAGCCTGTGTCACTTACCTTGGGGGTTCCCGTCTAAGCTCCGCCCTCTGGCACACGTGGGGCCTTCCTCTGCCATCAGGCTACCACTTGTATCCCTAACAGTACAAATCAGCCATGACGGAGCCTGCAAGAGAAGCCTCACGGTTGGAAGAGATCTGCCAACACCTCGCAGCCCTGTCTCAAACCGTAAAGTCGCTTCAAGACGGCTACACACAGCTAGAGGAACGGCTGCGCTCTACGACACTTCAGGGGGATCCTCCTGTATTATCTGCTTCCTCTCCTGCTGCAGCACTCTCTGCACCTGCTTCTGGCCCTACCGTAGTGATGCTGCCACCAGAACCTCGAGTTCCTGCTCCCGAAAAAAATATTCCGGGGATCGCGGTAAATTCCAAGCCTTTCGCAACGCCTGCCAGCTGTATTTCTCCCTGCAACCTCGAACCTTTTCTTTGGAGACCACCAACTAATCGTGCCTAAAAACGGCTTTTTAAGGCTCTAAAAGACAAAAATATAGTCATTTTGACGAAATTTTTTTTCTGACCTTTGGTGACCAAATGCAGTTATTTTGGCTAAAAAATGATTTTTAGACACTTGGAGACCAAAACAGAGTAATTTTGACCGAAAATTGATATGATTCTGTCAGGAATTCTGTTCCAAAAGCGGTACAATTCTTTTCATGGAAATTTGGCGTTATGTATTATAGGCCTACAATTCTTAGTAATTACTGACTTAAACCTGACCAAAACAAGACTCTAGTAGACATCCCAGATGTGATAAATTTGAAACACAAAATATTATTATTAAAAATGTTATTATTTTATTATTTAATATATAATATATATAATAAAATTATATTAAAATTATATTATTGATTAGATTATAATTCATGCGTTATATATTATATATATATGTGTGTGTGTATATATATATATATATATAACGCATGAATTATAGTCGAATCAATAATATAATTATATATATATATATATATATATATATATATATATGTGTGTGTGTATATAGGTATATATATATATATATATATATATATATATATATATATACATATAAACATATATGCATATATATAATATAAAATGTGTTATGTGTTTTGTGCAACGGTTTTTTTTTTTTTTGAATTTCCTTCCCTAGTTCCGCTCCCATGCAGCATTGCTGCTGCAGGGAACGGAACTAGGAAGTCATCATACCGACAGACGAGCGGCGGAGATCTCGGCTGGCGGTCACAGCAATGAGAGCTCATCGCTGGATCGCCAGGATAAGGTAAGAGAAGCTCCGCTGCGCTGTCTGCACGCTCTGCCCATTGACCCCGAGCGTGACTCGGGGATACCGCTAATAGCAGAAAATTCCTACCCCGAGTCACGCTCGGGGATACCGCTAAGGCGGTTAAGACACTAAAAGACAAAAATACATTAATTTTGACTAGTTTTTTTCAGATCTTTGGTGACCAAATGCATTTATTGTGACTAAAAAAGGCTTTTTAGACACCTGGAGACCAAAATAGAGTCATTTTGACCGAATTTTTTTTCAGGCAATTGGAGCCCAAATGGCCAGTTATAGACAAATCTTGTCTAAAACCGGCTTTTTAAGGCTCTAAAAGACAACAATGCAGTCATTTTGACTAATTTTTTTATCAGACCTTTGGTGACCAAATGCAGATATTTTGACTAAAAAAAGGCTTTTTAGACACTTGGAGACCAAAATAGAGTCATTTTGACCAAAAAAATCTTTCAGGCCATTTGAGCCCAAATGTCTAAAATCATGCCTAAAACCCGCGTTTTATGGCTCTAATAGACAAAAATACAGTCAATTTGACTAAATTTGTTTTTCATACCTTTGGTGACCAAATACAGTTATTTTGACTAAAAAAGGAAGGCTTTTTAGACACTTGGAGACCAAAATCGAGTCATTTTGACCCAAAAAATTTCTTCAGGCTATTGGAGCCAAATGTCTAAAATCTTGTCTAAAACCGGCTTTTTAAGGCTCTCAAAGAAAAAAATATAGTCATTTTGACTAAATTTTTTTTCAGACCTTTGGTGACCAAATGCCATTATTTTGACTAACAAAAGGTTTTTAGACACTTGGAGACCAAAATAGAGTCATTTTGACCAAAACATTTTTTTCAGGCCATTGGAGCCCAAATGGTCGGTTTTAAACAAATCTTGTCTAAAACCGTCTTTTTAAGGCTGTAAAAGACAAAAAATACAGTAATTTTGACTAAATTTTTTTTCACACCTTTGGTGACCAAATGCCGTTATTTTCTAACAAAAGGTTTTTAGACACTTGGAGACCAAAATAGAGTATTTTTGACCAAAACATTTTTTTCAGGCCATTGGAGCCAAATGTCTAATATCTTGTCTAAAACCGGCTTTTTAAGGCTCTAAAAGACAAAAATACAGTAATTTTGACAAAAGTATTTTTCAGACCTTTGGTGACCAAATTCAGTTATTTTGGAAAAAAAGGCTTTTTAGACACTTGGAGACCAAAATAGAGTCATTTTGACCAAAAATTTTTTTTCAGGCCATTGGAGCCCAAATGGCCGGTTTTAGACAAATCTGGTCTAAAACCGGCTTTTTAAGACACTAAAAGACAAAAATACATTAATTTTGACTAGTTTTTTTCAGACCTTTGGTGACCAAATGCATTTATTTATACTAAAAAAGGCTTTTTTAGACACTTGGAGACCAAAATAGAGTCATTTTAACAAAAAAATTTCAGGCCATTGGAGCCCAAAAATCTAAAATCTTGTCTAAAACCGGCTTTTCAAGGCTCTAAAAGATCACCTGTGCGATTTTTTGATCATGCGCTATAAACAAAAAAAGGGCGTCAATTTTGCAAAAATAGCAATATTTTTCACATTTTTTTATATGAAATTCACCAAAAAAATGTAAAAATCAAAGTTTTTTAACATTTTCGGACAATTTGTTTATGCTACATATGTTTGGTAAAAAAAAATCGCAAAAAGCGTATTTTGATTGGTTTGCGCAAAAGTTATCGCGTTTACTAACAAAGGGAAAGATTTTTGTCATTTTTGTTGGTTTTTTTTTCAACGCGTAATTGAGATTTTTTTTGCGGTACCTCAAAATTGCGGCAGACAGATCGGACCCTTGACTGACATTTTTGACACTTTCGGGGTTACCAGTGACATTTCTACAGTAATTAGTGCTATACATATGCACTGTACCTGTAAAATTACACTGGCAGTGAAGGGGTTAACTTTTTTTGAGAGGGAGGGGCTGTGTGTGTCCCTAGGGGCGTGATTCTAACTGTGATTGGCTGTGGCTTGAGCTGTAGGAACAGTGATCAACAGTCCTACATAGTAGAAACGTATGATCACTGTTTCTACACAGGGGAGAATGACAGGCGGCTTGTTTACAACAGTCGCCTGACTTTCTCCCTCTGCAGTGACGATCGCCGAGTGACCGGCGGACATCGGGTCCGCCGGTCACACTTGCAAGGATCCAAGACCACGCGGGAGCTCGCCTCCGGGGGCGCGCGCTCGCTCCCTAGACCCTCACAGGCTAGCAACATAGATCAACATCACTTTGCCTGTGAGGGGCTTACTGCCGACGTAAATAGTCGTGCGGCAGTCGGCAAGTGGTTTAGGCTCTAAAAGACAAAAATAAAGTCACTTTGACTAATTTTTTTTAGACCTTTGGTGACAAAATGCAGTTATTTTGACTAAAAAAGGCTTTTTAGACACTTGGAGACCAAAATTGAGTAATTTTCACCAACAAATTTTTTTCAGGCCATTGGAGCCCAAATGGCCGGTTTTAGACAACTCTTATCTAAAACCGGCTTTTTAAGGCTCTAAAAGACAAAAATACAGTCATTTTGACAAATTTTTTTCAGACCTTTGGTGACCAAATGCAGTTATTTATACTATAAAAGGCTTTTTTAGACACTTGGAGACCAAAATAGAGTCATTTTAACAAAAAAATTTTCAGGCCATTGGAGCCCAAATATCTAAAATCTTGTCTAAAACCGGCTTTTCAAGGCTCTAAAAGAAAAAAAAAACAGTCAATTTGACTAAATGTTTTTCAGATCTTTGGTGACCAAATGCATTTATTGTGACTAAAAAGGCCTTTTAGACACTTGGAGACCAAAATAGAGTCATTTTGACCAAAACATTTTTTTAAGGCCATTGGAGCCAAATGTCTAAAATTTTGTCTAAAACCAGCATTTTAAGGCTCTAAAAGACAAAAATATAGTCATTTTGACTAAATTTTTTTTCAGACCTTTGGTTACCAAATGCAGTTATTTTGACTAAAAAGGCTTTTTAGACACTTGGAGACCAAAATAGAGTCATTTTGACCGAATTTTTTTCAGGCAATTGGAGCCCAAATGGCCAGTTATAGACAAATCTTGTCTAAAACCGTCTTTTTAAGGCTCTAAATGACAAAAATACAGTCATTTTGACTAATTTTTTTTTATCAGACCTTTGGTGACCAAATGCAGTTATTTTGACTAAAAAAGGCTTTTTAGACACGTGGAGACCAAAATAGAGTCATTTTGACCAAAAAAACCTTTCAGGCCATTTGAGCCCAAATGTCTAAAATCGTGCCTAAAACCCGCGTTTTAAGGCTCTAAAAGACAAAAATACAGTCAATTTGACTAAATGTGTTTTTCATACCTTTGGTGACCAAATTCAGTTATTTTGACTAAAAAAGGAATGCTTTTTAGACTCTTGGAGGCCAAAATCGAGTCATTTTGACCCAAAAAATTTTTTCAGGCTATTGGAGCCAAATGTCTAAAATCTTGTCTAAAACCGGCTTTTTAAGGCTCTAAAAGAAAAAAATATAGTCATTTGGACTTAATTTTTTTTTCAGACCTTTTGTGACCAAATGCAGTGATTTTGACTTAAAAAGGCTTTTTAGACACTTGGAGACCAAAATAGAGTCATTTTAACTAAAAAATTATTTTCAGGCCATTGTTGCCGAAATGGCTGGTTTTAGACAAATCTTGTCTTAAACCGGCTTTTTAAGGCTCTAAAAGACAAAAATACAGTCATTTTGACTAAATTGTTTTTCAGACCTTTGGTGACCAAATGCCGTTATTTTGACTAACGAAAGGTTTTTAGACACTTGGAGACCAAAATAGAGTCATTTTGACCAAAACATTTTTTCAGGCCAATCGAGCCCAAATGGCCGGTTTTAAACAAATCTTGTCTAAAACCGGCTTTTAAGGCTGTAAAAGACAAAAAATACAGTAATTTTGACTAAATTTTTTTCAGACCTTTGGTGACCAAATGCCGTTATTTTGACTAACAAAAGATTTTTTAGACACTTGGAGACCAAAATAGAGTATTTCTGACCAAAACATTTTTTTCAGGCCATTGGAGCCAAATGTCTAAAATCTTGTCTAAAACCGGCTTTTTAAGGCTTTAAAAGACAAAAATATAGTCATTTTGACTAAAGTATTTTTCAGACCTTTGGTGACCAAATGCAGTTATTTTGACTAAAAAAGGCTTTTTAGACACTTGGAGACCAAAATAGAGTCATTTTGACCAAAAAGTTTTTTTCAGGCCATTGGAGCCCAAATGGCCGGTTTTAGACAAATCTGGTCTAAAACCGGCTTTTTAAGACACTAAAAGACAAAAATACATTAATTTTAACTAACTTTTTCAGACCTTTGCTGACCAAATGCATTTATTTATACTAAAAAAGACTTTTTTAGACACTTGGAGACCAAAATAGAGTCATTTTAACAAAAAAATTTTTCAGGCCATTGGAGC
Organism: Pelophylax lessonae; assembly: GCF_965119305.1. Lineage (NCBI taxonomy): Eukaryota > Metazoa > Chordata > Amphibia > Anura > Ranidae > Pelophylax > Pelophylax lessonae. Next base: position 245,832,425 of record NC_138772.1, read on the forward strand.
CCAAAAATCTAAAATCTTGTCTAAAACCGGCTTTTCAAGGCACTAAAAGACAAAAATACAGTCAATTTGACTAAATTTTTTTTCAGATCTTTCGTGACCAAATGCAGTTATTTTGACTAAAAAGGCTTTTTAGACACTTGGAGACCAAAATAGAGTCATTTTGACCAAAACATTTTTTTCAGGCCATTGGAGCCAAATGTCTAAAATCTTGTCTAAAACCGGCTTTTTAAGGCTCTAAAAGACAAAAATATAGTAATTTTGACTACATTTTTTTTCAGACCTTTGGTTACCAAATGCAGTTATTTTGACTAAAAAAGGCTTTTTAGACACTTGGAGAACAAAATAGAGTCATTTTGACCGATTTTTTTTCAGGCAATTGGAGCCCAAATGGCCAGTTATAGACAAATCTTGTCTAAAACCGGCTTTTTAAGGCTCTAAAAGACAAAAATACAGTCATCTTGACAATTTTTTTTATCAGACCTTTGGTGACCAAATGCAGTTATTTTGACTAAAAAAGGCTTTTTAGACACTTGGAGACAAAAATAGAGTCATTTTGACCAAACATTTTTTTCAGGCCATTGAAACTCAAATGGCCGGTTTTAGACAAATCGTGTCTAAAACCGGCTATTTACCACTTAACCCCCGGAAGATTTGACCCCCTTCCTGACCAGGGCCTATTTTGCGATTCGGCACTGCGTTGACTTTAACGGACAATTGCGCGGTCGTGCGACGCTGTACCTAAACAAATTTGACTTCCTTTTTTTCCCACAAACAGAGCTTTCTTTTGGTGGTATTTGATCACCTGTGCGATTTTTTGATCATGCGCTATAAACAAAAAAAAGCGTCAATTTTGCAAAAATAGCAATATTTTTCACATTTTTTTACATGAAATTCCCCAAAAAAATGTGAAAATCAAAATTTTTTAACATTTTCGGCCAATTTGTTTTATGCTACATATGTTTGGTAAAAAAAAAAGCGTATTTTGATTGGTTTGCGCAAAAGTTATCGCGTTTACTAACAAAGGGAAAGATTTTTGTTGTTTATGTAGTTTTTTTTTCAACGCGTAATGGCGGCGATCTGCGATTTTTTTTGTGGTACTGCAAAATTGCGGCAGACAGATCGGACCCTTGACTGACATTTTTGACACTTTTGGGGTTACCAGTGACACTTCTACAGTAATCAGTGCTATACATATGCACTGTTACTGTAAAATTACACTGGCAGTGAAGGGGGTTAACTTTTTTTGAGAGGGAGGGGCTGTGTGTGTCCCTCGGGGCGTGATTCTAACTGTGATTGGGATTGGCTTGAGCTGTAGGAACAGTGATCAACGGTCCTACATAGTAGAACTGTATGATCACTGTTTCTACACAGGGGAGAATGACAGGTGGCTTGTTTATATCAGTCGCCTGACTTTCTCCCTCTGCAGTGACGATCGCCGAGTGACCGGCGAACATCGGGTCCGCCGGTCACACGTGCGGGGGATCCGTGACCACGCGGGAGCGTGCCTCCGGGGGCGCGCGCTCGCTCCCTAGACCCTCACAAGCTAGCAACGTAGATCAACATCACTTTGCCTGTGAGGGGCTTACTGCCGACGTAAAAACTCGTGCGGCAGTCGGCAAGTGGTTAAGGCTCTAAAAGACAAAAATAAAGACACTTTGACTAATTTTTTTTTTAGACCTTTGGTGACGAAATGCAGTTATTTTGACTAAAAAAGGCTTTTTAGACACTTGGAGACCAAAATTGAGTCATTTTGACCAAAAACATTTTTTCATGCCATTGGAGCCCAAATGGCCGGCTTTAGACAACTCTTGTCTAAAATCGGATTTTTAAGGCTCTAAAAGACAAAAAATACAGTCATTTTGACTAATTTTTTTCAGACCTTTGGTGACCAAATGCCGTTATTTTGACTAACAAAAGGTTTTTAGACACTTGGAGACCAAAATAGAGTATTTTTGACCAAAACATTTTTTTCCAGGCCATTTTAGCCAAATGTCTAAAATCGTGCCTAAAACCGGCTTTTTAAGGCTCTCAAAGAAAAAATATAGTCATTTGGACTTAATTTTTTTCAGACCTTTGGTGACCAAATGCAGTTATTTTGACTTAAAAAGGCTTTTTAGACACTTGGAGACCGAAATAGAGTCATTTTAACTAAAAAATAATTTTCAGGCCATTGGAGCCCAAATGGCCGGTTTTAGACAAATCTTGTCTTAAACCGGCTTTTTAAGGCTCTAAAAGACAAAAATACAGTCATTTTGACTAAGTTTGTTTTTCAGACCTTTGGTGACCAAATGCCGTTATTTTGACTAACAAAAGTTTTTAGACACTTGGAGACCAAAATAGAGTCATTTTGACCAAAACATTTTTTTCAGGCCATTGGAGCCCAAATTGCCGGTTTTAAACAAATCTTGTCTAAAACCGGCTTTTTAAGGCTGTAAAAGACAAAAAATACAGTAATTTTGACTAATTTTTTTTCAGACCTTTGGTGACCAAATGCCGTTATTTTGACTAACAAAAGGTTTTTAGACACTTGGAGACCATACTAGAGTATTTTTGACCAAAACATTGTTTTCAGGCCATTGGAGCCAAATGTCTAAAATCTTGTCTAAAACCGGCTTTTTAAGGCTCTAAAAGACAAAAATATAGTCATTTTGACGAAATTTTTTTTCTGACCTTTGGTGACCAAATGCAGTTATTTTGACTAAAAAACGATTTTTAGACACTTGGAGACCAAAACAGAGTAATTTTGACTGAAAATTTCTTTTCAGGCCATTGTGGCCGGTTTTAGACAAATCTTGTCTAAAACCGGCTTTTTAAGGCTCTAAAAGACAAAAATACAGTCATTTTGACTAAAGTATTTTTCAGACCTTTGGTGACCAAATTCAGTTATTTTGACAAAAAAAGGCTTTTTAGACACTTGGAGACCAAAGTAGAGTCATTTTGACCAAAAAATTTTTTCAGGCCATTGGAGCCCAAATGGCCGGTTTTAGACAAATCTGGTCTAAAACCGGCTTTTTAAGACACTAAAAGACAACAATACATTAATTTTGACTATTTTTTTCAGATCTTTGGTGACCAAATGCATTTATTGTGACTAAAAAAGGCTTTTTAGACATTTGGAGACCAAAATAGAGTCATTTTGACCGAATTTTTTTTCAGGCAATTGGAGCCCAAATGGCCAGTTATAGACAAATCTTGTCTAAAACCGGCTTTTTAAGGCTCTAAAAGACAAAGATGCAGTCATTTTGACTAATTTTTTTATCAGACCTTTGGTGACCAAATGCAGATATTTTGACTAAAAAAGGCTTTTTAGACACTTGGAGACCAAAATAGAGTCATTTTGACCAAAACATTTTTTCAGGCCATTGGAGCCCAAATGGCCGGTTTTAAAAAAATCTTGTCTAAAACCGTCTTTTTAAGGCTGTAAAAGACAAAAAATACAGTAATTTTGACTAAATTTTTTTCAGACCTTTGGTGACCAAATGCCGTTATTTTGACTAACAAAAGGTTTTTAGACACTTGGAGACCAAAATAGAGTATTTTTGACCAAAACATTTTTTTCAGGCCATTGGAGCCAAATGTCTAAAATCTTGTCTAAAACCGGCTTTTTAAGGCTCTAAAAGACAAAAATACAGTCATTTTGACTAAAGTATTTTTCAGACCTTTGGTGACCAAATTCAGTTATTTTGAAAAAAAAAGGCTTTTTAGACACTTGGAGACCAAAATAGAGTCATTTTGACCAAAAAATTTTTTTCAGGCCATTGGAGACAAATCTGGTCTAAAACCGGCTTTTTAAGACACTAAAAGACTAAAATACATTAATTTTGACTAGCTTTTTTTCAGACCTTTGGTGACCAAATGCATTTATTTATACTAAAAAAGGCTTTTTTCGACACTTGGAGACCAAAATAGAGTCATTTTAACAAAAAAATTTCAGGCCATTGGAGCCCAAAAATCTAAAATCTTGTCTAAAACCGGCTTTTCAAGGCTCTAAAAGATCACCTGTGCGATTTTTTGATCATGCGCTATAAACAAAAAAAGAGCGTCAATTTTGCAAAAATAGCAATATTTTTCACATTTTTTTATATGAAATTCACCAAAAAAATGTAAAAATCAAAGTTTTTTAACATTTTCGGCCAATTTGTTTATGCTACATGTTTGGTAAAAAAATCTCAAAAAGCGTATTTTGATTGGTGTGCGCAAAAGTTATCGTGTTTACTAACAAAGGGAAAGATTTTTTGTAATTTTTGTTGGTTTTTTTTCAACGTGTAATGGCGGCGATCTGCGATTTTTTTTTTGCGGTACTGCAAAATTGCGGCAGACAGATCGGACCCTTGACTGACATTTTTGACACTTTCGGGGTTACCAGTGACATTTCTACAGTAATCAGTGCTATACATATGCACTGTTACTGTAAAATTACACTGGCAGTGAAGGGGTTAACTTTTTTTGAGAGGGAGGGGCTGTGTGTGTCCCTAGGGGCGTGATTCTAACTGTGATTGGCTGTGGCTTGAGCTGTAGGAACAGTGATCAACGGTCCTACATAGTAGAACCGTATGATCACTGTTTCTACACAGGGGAGAATGACAGGGGGCTTGTTTACATCAGTCGCCTGACTTTCTCCCTCTGTCGGATCGCCAAGTGACCGGCGGACATCGGGGGACACGTGCAGGGGATCCATGACCACGCGGGAGCTCGCCTCCGGGGCGCGCGCTCGCTCCCTAGACCCTAACAGGCTAGCAACGTAGATCAACATCACTTTGCCTGTGAGGGGCTTACTGCCAACGTATATAGTGGTTAAGGCTCTAAAAGACAAAAATAAAGTCACTTTGACTAAATTTTTTTAGACCTTTGGTGACGAAATGCCGTTATTTTGACTAACGAAAGGTTTTTATACACTTGGAGACCAAAATAGAGTCATTTTGACCAAAACATTTTTTTCAGGCCAATCGAGCCCAAATGGCCGGTTTTAAACAAATCTTGTCTAAAACCAGCTTTTTAAGGCTGTAAAAGACAAAAAATACAGTAATTTTGACTAATTTTTTTTTCAGACCTTTGGTGACCAAATGCCGTTATTTTGACTAACAAAAGGTTTTTAGACACTTGGAGACCAAAATAGAGTATTTCTGACCAAAACATTTTTTTTCAGGCCATTGGAGCCAAATGTCTAAAATCTTGTCTAAAACCGGCTTTTTAAGGCTTTAAAAGACAAAAATATAGTCATTTTGACTATAGTATTTTTCAGACCTTTGGTGACCAAATGCAGTTATTTTGACTAAAAAAGGCTTTTTAGACACTTGGAGACCAAAATAGAGTCATTTTGACCAAAAAGTTTTTTTCAGGCCATTGGAGCCCAAATGGCCGGTTTTAGACAAATCTGGTCTAAAACCGGCTTTTTAAGACACTAAAAGACAAAAATACATTAATTTTGACTAATTTTTTCAGACCTTTGCTGACCAAATAAATTTATTTATACTAAAAAAGACTTTTTTAGACACTTGGAGACCAAAATAGAGTCATTTTAACAAAAAAATTTTCAGGCCATTGGAGCCCAAAAATCTAAAATCTTGTCTAAAACCGACTTTTCAAGGCACTAAAAGACAAAAATACAGTCAATTTGACTAAATTTTTTTTCAGATCTTTGGTGACCAAATGCAGTTATTTTGACTAAAAAGGCTTTTTAGACACTTGGAGACCAAAATAGATTCATTTTGACCAAAATATTTTTTCAGGCCATTGGAGCCAAATGTCTAAAATCTTGTCTAAAACTGGCTTTTTAAGGCTCTAAAAGACAAAAATATAGTAATTTTGACTACATTTTTTTTCAGACCTTTGGTTACCAAATGCAGTTATTTTGACTAAAAAAGGCTTTTTAGACACTTGGAGACCAAAATAGAGTCATTTTGACCGTTTTTTTTTCAGGCAATTGGAGCCCAAATGGCCAGTTATAGACAAATCTTGTCTAAAACCGGCTTTTTAAGGCTCTAAAAGACAAAAATACAGTCATCTTGACAATTTTTTTTATCAGACCTTTGGTGACCAAATGCAGTTATTTTGACTAAAAAAGGCTTTTTAGACACTTGGAGACCAAAATAGAGTCATTTTGACCAAACATTTTTTTCAGGCCATTGAAACTCAAATGGCCGGTTTTAGACAAATCGTGTCTAAAACCGGCTATTTAACCACTTAACCCCCGGAAGATTTGACCCCCTTCCTGACCAGGGCCTATTTTGCAATTTGGCACTGCGTTGACTTTAACGGACAATTGCGCGGTCGTGCGACGCTGTACCTAAACAAATTTGACTTCCTTTTTTTCCCACAAACAGAGCTTTCTTTTGGTGGTATTTGATCACCTGTGCGATTTTTTGATCATGCGCTATAAACAAAAAAAGAGCGTCAATTTTGCAAAAATAGCAATATTTTTCACATTTTTTTATATGAAATTCCCCCAAAAAATGTGAAAATCAAAATTTTTTTAACATTTTCGGCCAATTTGTTTTATGCTACATATGTTTGGTAAAAAAAAAGCGTATTTTGATTGGTTTGCGCAAAAGTTATCGCGTTTACTAACAAAGGGAAAGATTTTTGTCATTTTTGTAGTTTTTTTTTCAACGTGTAATGGCGGCGATCTGCGATTTCTTTTGCGGTACTGCAAAATTGCGGCAGACAGATCGGACCCTTGACTGACATTTTTGACACTTTTGGGGTTACCAGTGACATTTCTACAGTAATCAGTGCTATACATATGCACTGTTACTGTAAAATTACACTGGCAGTGAAGGGGGTTAACTTTTTTTGAGAGGGAGGGGCTGTGTGTGTCCCTCGGGGCGTGATTCTAACTGTGATTGGCTGTGGCTTGAGCTGTAGGAACAGTGATCAACGGTCCTACATAGTAGAACCGTATGATCACTGTTTCTACACAGGGGAGAATGACAGGCGGCTTGTTTATATCAGTCACCTGACTTTCTCCCTCTGCAGTGACAATCGCCGAGTGACCGGCGAACATCGGGTCTGCCGGTCACACGTGCGGGGGATCCGTGACCACGCGGGAGCGCGCCTCCGGGGGCGCGCGCTCGCTCCCTAGACCCTCACAAGCTAGCAACGTAGATCAACATCACTTTGCCTGTGAGGGGCTTACTGCCGACGTAAATAGTCGTGCGGCAGTCGGCAAGTGGTTAAGGCTCTAAAAGACAAAAATAAAGACACTTTGACTAATTTTTTTTTTAGACCTTTGGTGACGAAATGCAGTTATTTTGACTAAAAAGGCTTTTTAGACACTTGGAGACCAAAATTGAGTCATTTTGACCAAAAATTTTTTTTCATGCCATTGGAGCCCAAATGGCCGGTTTTAGACAACTCTTGTCTAAAACCGGCTTTTTAAGGCTCTAAAAGACAAAAAATACAGTCATTTTGACTAAATTTTTTTCAGACCTTTGGTGACCAAATGCCGTTATTTTGACTAACAAAAGGTTTTTAGACACTTGGAGACCAAAATAGAGTATTTTTGACCAAAACATTTTTTTCAGGCCATTTTAGCCAAATGTCTAAAATCGTGCCTAAAACCGGCTTTTTATGGCTCTCAAAGAAAACAATATAGTCATTTGGACTTAATTTTTTCAGACCTTTGGTGACCAAATGCAGTTATTTTGACTTAAAAAGGCTTTTTAGACACTTGGAGACCGAAATAGAGTCATTTTAACTAAAAAATAATTTTCAGGCCATTGGAGCCCAAATGGCCGGTTTTAGACAAATCTTGTCTTAAACCGGCTTTTTAAGGCTCTAAAAGACAAAAATACAGTCATTTTGACTAAATTGTTTTTCAGACCTTTGGTGACCAAATGCCGCTATTTTGACTAACAAAAGGTTTTTAGACACTTGGAGACCAAAATAGAGTCATTTTGACCAAAACATTTTTTCAGGCCATTGGAGCCCAAATTGCCGGTTTTAAACAAATCTTGTCTAAAACCGGCTTTTTAAGGCTGTAAAAGACAAAAAATACAGTAATTTTGACTAATTTTTTTTCAGACCTTTGGTGACCAAATGCCGTTATTTTGACTAACAAAAGGTTTTTAGACACTTGGAGACCAAAATAGAGTATTTTTGACCAAAACATTGTTTTCAGGCCATTGGAGCCAAATGTCTAAAATCTTGTCTAAAACCGGCTTTTTAAGGCTCTAAAAGACAAAAATATAGTCATTTTGACGAATTTTTTTTTCTAACCTTTGGTGACCAAATGCAGTTATTTTGACTAAAAAACGATTTTTAGACACTTGGAGACCAAAACAGAGTAATTTTGACCGAAAATTTCTTTTCAGGCCATTGGAGCCCAAATGGCCGGTTTTAGACAAATCTTGTCTAAAACCGGCTTTTCAAGGCACTAAAAGACAAAAATACAGTCAATTTGACTAAATTTTTTTTCAGATCTTTCGTGACCAAATGCAGTTATTTTGACTAAAAAGGCTTTTTAGACACTTGGAGACCAAAATAGAGTCATTTTGACCAAAACATTTTTTTCAGGCCATTGGAGCCAAATGTCTAAAATCTTGTCTAAAACCGGCTTTTTAAGGCTCTAAAAGACAAAAATATAGTAATTTTGACTACATTTTTTTTCAGACCTTTGGTTACCAAATGCAGTTATTTTGACTAAAAAAGGCTTTTTAGACACTTGGAGACCAAAATAGAGTCATTTTGACCGATTTCTTTTCAGGCAATTGGAGCCCAAATGGCCAGTTATAGACAAATCTTGTCTAAAACCGGCTTTTTAAGGCTCTAAAAGACAAAAATACAGTCATCTTGACAATTTTTTTTATCAGACCTTTGGTGACCAAATGCAGTTATTTTGACTAAAAAAGGCTTTTTAGACACTTGGAGACAAAAATAGAGTCATTTTGACCAAACATTTTTTTCAGGCCATTGAAACTCAAATGGCCGGTTTTAGACAAATCGTGTCTAAAACCGGCTATTTACCACTTAACCCCCGGAAGATTTGACCCCCTTCCTGACCAGGGCCTATTTTGCGATTCGGCACTGCGTTGACTTTAACGGACAATTGCGCGGTCGTGCGACGCTGTACCTAAACAAATTTGACTTCCTTTTTTTCCCACAAACAGAGCTTTCTTTTGGTGGTATTTGATCACCTGTGCGATTTTTTGATCATGCGCTATAAACAAAAAAAAGCGTCAATTTTGCAAAAATAGCAATATTTTTCACATTTTTTTACATGAAATTCCCCAAAAAAATGTAAAAATCAAAGTTTTTTAACATTTTCGGCCAATTTGTTTATGCTACATGTTTGGTAAAAAAATCGCAAAAAGCGTATTTTGATTGGTGTGCGCAAAAGTTATCGTGTTTACTAACAAAGGGAAAGATTTTTTGTAATTTTTGTTGGTTTTTTTTCAACGTGTAATGGCGGCGATCTGCGATTTTTTTTTTGCGGTACTGCAAAATTGCGGCAGACAGATCGGACCCTTGACTGACATTTTTGACACTTTCGGAGTTACCAGTGACATTTCTACAGTAATCAGTGCTATACATATGCACTGTTACTGTAAAATTACAATGGCAGTGAAGGGGTTAACTTTTTTTGAGAGGGAGGGGCTGTGTGTGTCCCTAGGGGCGTGATTCTAACTGTGATTGGCTGTGGCTTGAGCTGTAGGAACAGTGATCAACGGTCCTACATAGTAGAACCGTATGATCACTGTTTCTACACAGGGGAGAATGACAGGGGGCTTGTTTACATCAGTCGCCTGACTTTCTCCCTCTGTCGGATCGCCAAGTGACCGGCGGACATCGGGGGACACGTGCGGGGGATCCATGACCACGCGGGAGCTCGCCTCCGGGGCGCGCGCTCGCTCCCTAGACCCTAACAGGCTAGCAACGTAGATCAACATCACTTTGCCTGTGAGGGGCTTACTGCCAACGTATATAGTGGTTAAGGCTCTAAAAGACAAAAATAAAGTCACTTTGACTAAATTTTTTTAGACCTTTGGTGACGAAATGCCGTTATTTTGACTAACGAAAGGTTTTTATACACTTGGAGACCAAAATAGAGTCATTTTGACCAAAACATTTTTTTCAGGCCAATCGAGCCCAAATGGCCGGTTTTAAACAAATCTTGTCTAAAACCGGCTTTTTAAGGCTGTAAAAGACAAAAAATACAGTAATTTTGACTAATTTTTTTTTCAGACCTTTGGTGACCAAATGCCGTTATTTTGACTAACAAAAGGTTTTTAGACACTTGGAGACCAAAATAGAGTATTTCTGACCAAAACATTTTTTTTCAGGCCATTGGAGCCAAATGTCTAAAATCTTGTCTAAAACCGGCTTTTTAAGGCTTTAAAAGACAAAAATATAGTCATTTTGACTATAGTATTTTTCAGACCTTTGGTGACCAAATGCAGTTATTTTGACTAAAAAAGGCTTTTTAGACACTTGGAGACCAAAATAGAGTCATTTTGACCAAAAAGTTTTTTTCAGGCCATTGGAGCCCAAATTGCCGGTTTTAGACAAATCTGGTCTAAAACCGATTTTTTAAGACACTAAAAGACAAAAATACATTAATTTTGACTAATTTTTTCAGACCTTTGCTGACCAAATAAATTTATTTATACTAAAAAAGACTTTTTTAGACACTTGGAGACCAAAATAGAGTCATTTTAACAAAAAAATTTTCAGGCCATTGGAGCCCAAAAATCTAAAATCTTGTCTAAAACCGACTTTTCAAGGCACTAAAAGACAAAAATACAGTCAATTTGACTAAATTTTTTTTCAGATCTTTGGTGACCAAATGCAGTTATTTTGACTAAAAAGGCTTTTTAGACACTTGGAGACCAAAATAGATTCATTTTGACCAAAACATTTTTTCAGGCCATTGGAGCCAAATGTCTAAAATCTTGTCTAAAACCGGCTTTTTAAGGCTCTAAAAGACAAAAATATAGTAATTTTGACTACATTTTTTTTATCAGACCTTTGGTGACCAAATGCAGTTATTTTGACTAAAAAAGGCTTTTTAGACACTTGGAGACCAAAATAGAGTCATTTTGACCAAACATTTTTTTCAGGCCATTGAAACTCAAATGGCCGGTTTTAGACAAATCGTGTCTAAAACCGGCTATTTAACCACTTAACCCCCGGAAGATTTGACCCCCTTCCTGACCAGGGCCTATTTTGCAATTTGGCACTGCGTTGACTTTAACGGACAATTGCGCGGTCGTGCGACGCTGTACCTAAACAAATTTGACTTCCTTTTTTTCCCACAAACAGAGCTTTCTTTTGGTGGTATTTGATCACCTGTGCGATTTTTTGATCATGCGCTATAAACAAAAAAAGAGCGTCAATTTTGCAAAAATAGCAATATTTTTCACATTTTTTTATATGAAATTCCCCCAAAAAATGTGAAAATCAAAATTTTTTTAACATTTTCGGCCAATTTGTTTTATGCTACATATGTTTGGTAAAAAAAAAAGCGTATTTTGATTGGTTTGCGCAAAAGTTATCGCGTTTACTAACAAAGGGAAAGATTTTTGTCATTTTTGTAGTTTTTTTTTCAACGCGTAATGGCGGCGATCTGCGATTTCTTTTGCGGTACTGCAAAATTGCGGCAGACAGATCGGACCCTTGACTGACATTTTTGACACTTTTGGGGTTACCAGTGACATTTCTACAGTAATCAGTGCTATACATATGCACTGTTACTGTAAAATTACACTGGCAGTGAAGGGGGTTAACTTTTTTTGAGAGGGAGGGGCTGTGTGTGTCCCTCGGGGCGTGATTCTAACTGTGATTGGCTGTGGCTTGAGCTGTAGGAACAGTGATCAACGGTCCTACATAGTAGAACCGTATGATCACTGTTTCTACACAGGGGAGAATGACAGGCGGCTTGTTTATATCAGTCACCTGACTTTCTCCCTCTGCAGTGACAATCGCCGAGTGACCGGCGAACATCGGGTCTGCCGGTCACACGTGCGGGGGATCCGTGACCACGCGGGAGCGAGCCTCCGGGGGCGCGCGCTCGCTCCCTAGACCCTCACAAGCTAGCAACGTAGATCAACATCACTTTGCCTGTGAGGGGCTTACTGCCGACGTAAATAGTCGTGCGGCAGTCGGCAAGTGGTTAAGGCTCTAAAAGACAAAAATAAAGACACTTTGACTAATTTTTTTTTTAGACCTTTGGTGACGAAATGCAGTTATTTTGACTAAAAAGGCTTTTTAGACACTTGGAGACCAAAATTGAGTCATTTTGACCAAAAAAAATTTTTCATGCCATTGGAGCCAAAATGGCCGGTTTTAGACAACTCTTGTCTAAAACTGGCTTTTTAAGGCTCTAAAAGACAAAAAATACAGTAATTTTGACTAAATTTTTTTCAGACCTTTGGTGACCAAATGCCGTTATTTTGACTAACAAAAGGTTTTTAGACACTTGGAGACCAAAATAGAGTATTTTTGACCAAAACATTTTTTCAGGCCATTTTAGCCAAATGTCTAAAATCGTGCCTAAAACCGGCTTTTTATGGCTCTCAAAGAAAAAAATATAGTCATTTGGACTTAATTTTTTCAGACCTTTGGTGACCAAATGCAGTTATTTTGACTTAAAAAGGCTTTTTAGACACTTGGAGACCGAAATAGAGTCATTTTAACTAAAAAATAATTTTCAGGCCATTGGAGCCCAAATGGCCGGTTTTAGACAAATCTTGTCTTAAACCGGCTTTTTAAGGCTCTAAAAGACAAAAATACAGTCATTTTGACTAAATTGTTTTTCAGACCTTTGGTGACCAAATGCCGCTATTTTGACTAACAAAAGGTTTTTAGACACTTGGAGACCAAAATAGAGTCATTTTGACCAAAACATTTTTTCAGGCCATTGGAGCCCAAATTGCCGGTTTTAAACAAATCTTGTCTAAAACCGGCTTTTTAAGGCTGTAAAAGACAAAAAATACAGTAATTTTGACTAATTTTTTTTCAGACCTTTGGTGACCAAATGCCGTTATTTTGACTAACAAAAGGTTTTTAGACACTTGGAGACCAAAATAGAGTATTTTTGACCAAAACATTGTTTTCAGGCCATTGGAGCCAAATGTCTAAAATCTTGTCTAAAACCGGCTTTTTAAGGCTCTAAAAGACAAAAATATAGTCATTTTGACGAAATTTTTTTTCTAACCTTTGGTGACCAAATGCAGTTATTTTGACTAAAAAACGATTTTTAGACACTTGGAGACCAAAACAGAGTAATTTTGACCGAAAATTTCTTTTCAGGCCATTGGAGCCCAAATGGCCGGTTTTAGACAAATCTTGTCTAAAACCAGCTTTTTAAGGCTCTAAAAGACAAAAAATACAGTCATTTTGACTAAATTTTTTTCAGACCTTTGGTGACCAAATGCCGTTATTTTGACTAACAAAAGGTTTTTAGACACTTGGAGACCAAAATAGAGTATTTTTGACCAAAACATTTTTTTCAGGCCATTTTAGCCAAATGTCTAAAATCGTGCCTAAAACCGGCTTTTTAAGGCTCCCAAAGAAAAAAATATAGTCATTTGGACTTAATTTTTTCAGACCTTTGGTGACCAAATGCAGTTATTTTGACTTAAAAAGGCTTTTTAGACACTTGGAGACCGAAATAGAGTCATTTTAACTAAAAAATAATTTTCAGGCCATTGGAGCCCAAATGGCCGGTTTTAGACAAATCTTGTCTTAAACCGGCTTTTTAAGGCTCTAAAAGACAAAAATACAGTCATTTTGACTAAATTGTTTTTCAGACCTTTGGTGACCAAATGCCGCTATTTTGACTAACAAAAGGTTTTTAGACACTTGGAGACCAAAATAGAGTCATTTTGACCAAAACATTTTTTCAGGCCATTGGAGCCCAAATTGCCGGTTTTAAACAAATCTTGTCTAAAACCGGCTTTTTAAGGCTGTAAAAGACAAAAAATACAGTAATTTTGACTAATTTTTTTTCAGACCTTTGGTGACCAAATGCCGTTATTTTGACTAACAAAAGGTTTTTAGACACTTGGAGACCAAAATAGAGTATTTTTGACCAAAACATTTTTTTCAGGCCATTGGAGCCAAATGTCTAAAATCTTGTCTAAAACCGGCTTTTTAAGGCTTTAAAAGACAAAAATATAGTCATTTTGACGAAATTTTTTTTCTGACCTTTGGTGACCAAATGCAGTTATTTTGACTAAAAAACGATTTTTAGACACTTGGAGACCAAAACAGAGTAATTTTGACCGAAAATTTCTTTTCAGGCCATTGGAGCCCAAATGGCCGGTTTTAGACAAATCTTGTCTAAAACCGGCTTTTCAAGGCACTAAAAGACAAAAATACAGTCAATTTGACTAAATTTTTTTTCAGATCTTTCGTGACCAAATGCAGTTATTTTGACTAAAAAGGCTTTTTAGACACTTGGAGACCAAAATAGAGTCATTTTGACCAAAACATTTTTTTCAGGCCATTGGAGCCAAATGTCTAAAATCTTGTCTAAAACCGGCTTTTTAAGGCTCTAAAAGACAAAAATATAGTAATTTTGACTACATTTTTTTTCAGACCTTTGGTTACCAAATGCAGTTATTTTGACTAAAAAAGGCTTTTTAGACACTTGGAGACCAAAATAGAGTCATTTTGACCGATTTTTTTTCAGGCAATTGGAGCCCAAATGGCCAGTTATAGACAAATCTTGTCTAAAACCGGCTTTTTAAGGCTCTAAAAGACAAAAATACAGTCATCTTGACAATTTTTTTTATCAGACCTTTGGTGACCAAATGCAGTTATTTTGACTAAAAAAGGCTTTTTAGACACTTGGAGACAAAAATAGAGTCTTTTTGACCAAACATTTTTTTCAGGCCATTGAAACTCAAATGGCCGGTTTTAGACAAATCGTGTCTAAAACCGGCTATTTACCACTTAACCCCCAGAAGATTTGACCCCCTTCCTGACCAGGGCCTATTTTGCGATTCGGCACTGCGTTGACTTTAACGGACAATTGCGCGGTCGTGCGACGCTGTACCTAAACAAATTTGACTTCCTTTTTTTCCCACAAACAGAGCTTTCTTTTGGTGGTATTTGATCACCTGTGAGATTTTTTGATCATGCGCTATAAACAAAAAAAAAGCGTCAATTTTGCAAAAATAGCAATATTTTTCACATTTTTTTACATGAAATTCCCCAAAAAAATGTGAAAATCAAAATTTTTTAACATTTTCGGCCAATTTGTTTTATGCTATATATGTTTGGTAAAAAAAAAAAGCGTATTTTGATTGGTTTGCGCAAAAGTTATCGCGTTTACTAACAAAGGGAAAGATTTTTGTTGTTTTTTTTATTTTTTTTTCAACGCGTAATGGCGGCGATCTGCGATTTTTTTTGCGGTACTGCAAAATTGCGGCAGACAGATCGGACCCTTGACTGACATTTTTGACACTTTTGGGGTTACCAGTGACATTTCTACAGTAATCAGTGCTATACATATGCACTGTTACTGTAAAATTACACTGGCAGTGAAGGGGGTTAACTTTTTTTGAGAGGGAGGGGCTGTGTGTGTCCCTCGGGGCGTGATTCTAACTGTGATTGGTTGTGGCTTGAGCTGTAGGAACAGTGATCAACGGTCCTACATAGTAGAACCGTATGATCACTGTTTCTACACAGGGGAGAATGAAAGGCGGTTTGTTTACATCAGTCGCCTGACTTTCTCCCTCTGCAGTGACGATCGTCGAGTGACCAGCGAACATCGGGTCCGCCGGTCACACGTGCGGGGGATCTGTGACCACGCGGGAGCGCGCCTCCGGGGGCGCGCGCTCGCTCCCTAGACCCTCACAAGCTAGCAACGTAGATCAACATCACTTTGCCTGTGAGGGGTTTACTGCCGACGTAAATAGTCGTGCGGCAGTCGGCAAGTGGTTAAGGCTCTAAAAGACAAAAATAAAGACACTTTGACTAATTTTTTTTTTTTAGACCTTTGGTGACGAAATGCAGTTATTTTGACTAAAAAAGGCTTTTTAGACACTTGGAGACCAAAATTGAGTCATTTTGACCAAAAACATTTTTCATGCCATTGGAGCCCAAATGGCCGGTTTTAGACAACTCTTGTCTAAAACCAGATTTTTAAGGCTCTAAAAGACAAAAATACAGTCATTTTGACTAAATTGTGTTTCAGACATTTGGTGACCAAATGCCGTTATTTTGACTAACAAAAGGTCTTTAGACACTTGGAGACCAAAATAGAGTCATTTTGACCAAAACATTTTTTTCAGGCCATTGGAGCCCAAATTGCCGGTTTTAAACAAATCTTGTCTAAAACCGGCTTTTTAGGGCTGTAAAAGACAAAAAATACAGTAATTTTGACAAATTTTTTTTCAGACCTTTGGTGACCAAATGCCGTTATTTTGACTAACAAAAGGTTTTTAGACACTTGGAGACCAAAATAGAGTATTTTTGACCAAAACATTTTTTTCAGGCCATTGGAGCCAAATGTCTAAAATCTTGTCTAAAACCGGCTTTTTAAGGCTCTAAAAGACAAAAATATAGTCATTTTGACGAAATTTTTTTTCTGACCTTTGGTGACCAAATGCAGTTATTTTGACTAAAAAACGATTTTTAGACACTTGGAGACCAAAACAGAGTAATTTTGACCGAAAATTTCATTTCAGGCCATTGGAGCCCAAATGGCCGGTTTTAGACAAATCTTGTCTAAAACCGCCTTTTTAAGGCTCTAAAAGACAAAAATACAGTCATTTTGACTAAAGTATTTTTCAGACCGTTGGTGACCAAATTCAGTTATTTTGACAAAAAAAGGCTTTTTAGACACTTGGAGACCAAAATAGAGTCATTTTGACCAAAAAAGTTTTTTCAGGCCATTGGAGCCCAAATGGCCAGTTTTAGACAAATCTGGTCTAAAACCGGCTTTTTAACCTCCCTGGCGGTATGATTCTGTCAGGAATTCTGTTCCAAAAGCGGTACAATTCTTTTCATGGAAATTTGGCGTTATGTATTATAGGCCTACAATTCTTAGTAATTACTGACTTAAACCTGACCAAAAGAAGACTCTAGTAGACATCCCAGATGTGATAAATTTGAAACACAAACAAGTGAATTATAATCGAATCAATAATATTATTTTATTATTTAATATATAATATATATAATAAAATTATATTATTGATTAGATTATAATTCATGCGTTATATATTATATATATATGTGTGTATATATATATATATATATATATATATACATATACATATATATATATGTGTGTATATAGATATATATATATATATGTGTGTGTGTATATATATATATATATATATATAAAACGCATGAATTATAATCGAATTAATAATATAATTTTATATATATATATATATATGTATATATATGTATATATATATATATATATATATTTGCATATATATATATATGTTTGCATATATATATATATATATAGATATATATATATATATAGATATAGATATATATATGCATATATATATATATATATATATATATATATATATATATATATATGCATATATATATATGCATATATATATAAATATGCATATATATATGCATATATATATATATATGCATATATATAATATAAAATGTGTGATGTGTTTTGTGCAACGTTTTGTTTTTTTTTTTTGAATTTCCCTCCCTAGTTCCGCTCCCATGCAGCATTGCTGCTGCAGGGAACGGAACTAGGAAGTCATTATACCGACAGACGAGCGGCGGAGATCTCGGCTGGCGGTCACAGCAATGAGAGCTCATCGCTGGATCGCCAGGATAAGGTAAGAGAAGCTCCGCTGCGCTGTCTGCACGCTCTGCCCATTGACCCCGAGTGTGACTCTGGGATACCGCTAATAGCAGAAAATTTCTACCCCGAGTCACGCTCGGGGATACCGCTAAGGCGGTTAAGACACTAAAAGACAAAAATACATTAATTTTGACTAGTTTTTTTCAGATCTTTGGTGACCAAATGCATTTATTGTGACTAAAAAAGGCTTTTTAGACACTTGGAGACCAAAACAGAGTCATTTTGACCGAATTTTTTTTCAGGCAATTGGAGCCCAAATGGCCAGTTATAGACAAATCTTGTCTAAAACCGGCTTTTTAAGGGTCTAAAAGACAAAAATGCAGTCATTTTGACTAATTTTTTTATCAGACCTTTGGTGACCAAATGCAGATATTTTGACTAAAAAAGGCTTTTTAGACACTTGGAGACCAAAATAGAGTCATTTTGACCAAAAAAATCTTTCAGGCCATTTGAGCCAAAATGTCTAAAATCGTGCCTAAAACCCGCGTTTTAAGGCTCTAAAAGACAAAAATACAGTCAATTTGACTAAATTTGTTTTTCATACCTTTGGTGACCAAATGCAGTTATTTTGACTAAAAAAGGAAGGCTTTTTAGACACTTGGAGACCAAAATCGAATCATTTTAACTAAAAAATAATTTTCAGGCCGGTTTTAGACAAATCTTGTCTATGGGAACTGGATGGTGCCTGTGATCCAATTGACTTGCGGGTTATGTGCTTGCAACCACGGTAATCCCAGGATAATGGGAAATAAGGAGGATGTGATAACATCCAGGCTAATCAGTTCCTTATGGCCGGAGGAGGAGACCATAGGAAGGGGAAAAGTTTCTTGGGTCACGGGCCCGGATTTGATGTGGGAACCATCAGCCAGGAAGATGGTGAGGTCCTGAGTCTTGAGCCGGAGAGATACGCCATGTTGCAGGGCGAACGAGCGATCAATGAAACAACGGCAGGCTCCCAAGTCAATGATTGCAGTAACTGGGACGAGTCCTTCCGGAAGCTGTAATGACACAGGAAAGGCTAGGTGGGAGGAACTGGCAACAGATGGTGAGGCCGGCATGAACTTATGGTATTTTGCCGGGCAGGAGCGCTTATAGTGGCCAGCTTCACCGCAATACAGGCACATGTTACCCAACTGGCGACAGCGTCTCTCCTCCGGGGACAAAGCAGGCCGTATGATCCCAAGTTCTATAGGTTCAGGCGTATCTGAGGCGACTCCAGCGGGAGCGGGGTTGGTAAGAGCTGACCCAGCAGAAGAAAAGTATGCAGGATGAGCAACTCGTGGTAGCGTCCAGGCTGGTCTGAACTGCTGCGGAGATCGTTCTGCTCTGCGCTCCCGTAGCCACCGGTCGATTTGAATGGCCTGGGAAATCAAATCTTCCAAGGCGTTGGGGACACCTACCCGCGCCAGCTCGTCCTTCAGTCCTTCTGACAAGCCGAGACGGAACTGATACCGGAGTGCTGCTTTTGTTCCAGGACGTATCGGAACTGATGCGGTGGAAGTTAGTGACGTAGTGTTCTACGGGCCTGCGACCCTGCTGAAGAACATGAAGCGCAGCTTCTGCGGTGGAGGATCGCTGCGGGTCATCATAGAGCTGTGCCATGGCCTCAAAAAATGACCGTAAGGAGTTTAATGGGGGCTGTCCTCTTCAAGGAGCCGATGAACCCAGGACTGGGGTTCGCCTAGGAGCAGGGAGATAACAAACCCCAGGCAGAGTCAAGTACAGCAGTAAAGTCCCCCAACATCAGCAGGGGCACATCAGGAAGTTGAGCAATATGTGGCACGATAAGTTTAAGTACCCCTGCAGAATACGGGGGGGGGGGGCACAAGTACACACCTAAGGCTTGCTAGTTGGCAGGATAAAACAAACCGGCCCTCAGGGTCAATCACAGACTTTGAGCATAGAAACCGTACCCCCTTCTTAATCAAAATACACACCCTCTCGAATAAGTGGAGTAAACAGAGTGGAACTGGTGACTAAATACGCTAGGAGCTAGACACGGGGAAGTGGAAGGAGACATATGGGTCTCCTGCAGGCAAACCACATCTGCCTGCAGGCGTTTGATGGTGCGGAGCACCGCTGTCCTCTTTACTGGGTTGCCGAGGCCCCGCACATTCCAGGACATCACACAAATATTATCAGCCATAGTCAAAATGTAGCCATACACGGAGCATCAGGCAACCCGGCCAGGGAGGCGAAAGAGGGCACCCAGAAAGGGTGAACCCACTACACCCCATCAGCACAGCCCAGCTATATAGAGAGAGCAACAGGAGTAGTCGCCCAGCCCACACAGTACCGGTGCAGCCCCAGCATAGAGAACAGTCAATAGGAACATCCACAGCATAGGGTAAAATAATAGCAGTAGAGCGACAAAGTACATGCAGGAAAAGCAAAAATCGAACCAAAGTCCAGGACCAGAAAAAAGGCAAAAAGGGGGGAACAAAAAGGCAATACACGTCTGCCACGTGTGGGGGAAGGGACGAGTCAATAGGGCATGTCCAGTCACGACCAAGGGGGGGAAACCGGAGAGGGACCACCGATGCAAGTGTAGTCTCCTCAAAATTAGCAACCATGTGAGAGGTAGCAACCATTAGTGCAGCAGAAGAGCTCCCATCATAACAGGAAAAGTGTGTGTAACATCAAGTGCCAAGTATAGGCAGGAGAACCGAAAGGATCCATGACCGGCCGAAAAGAGTACAAAAGTTCCAAAAAGTAGAAACGATCCTCAAAGGTCTTCTCGCCTGGGGGAAGTGGCCGCCCGCAGGGCCCCACCATTAGCATCCAGCCATTGAACAGCAGCAGAAGGCTTATCAAAGAACAACACCTCATCCCGGGCCACCACCCGGAGCCTGGAAGGGTACAGCATAGCGTATTGAACATTCAAGTCCCGCAATCTCCTCTTGACCTCTACGAATTTTGCACGCTGTTTCTGCACCACCGCAGAGTAATCGGGAAACAGGGAGATCCTTGAGTTGTCAATCTTGAGCCTCCCCTGCATTCCCCTGGCTTTAGTAATTGAGGAATTTGAAGATGAAAGTGCGTGGGGGGGGGGCTCCAGGAGGAAGAGGTCGCATAGGCACCCTATGAGCACGTTCCACCGAAAACATGGAAGTAAAGGATTCTTGCCCAAAAGTAGAGAGCAGCCATTGTTCAATGAAAGCCACAGGATCTTTACCTTCCGCCCGCTCAGGGATCCCAATTGCTCTGATATTACTCCGTCTCTGTAAGATTCCGGTACCTCCGGTACCCTTAATCACCACTTTTCTCTGTAATGCGTCCCACCTTTCTCTTCAGGTGGTACGCATATACCTTTAAGAATGATGATGTCACTGCTGAGCGCCGCAGTGCGGCTATTTCAACCGCCGGCGGTCTCACTCACATTGTTCGTTCAACCTGCCTTGTTATCCACATGCTTTCAAGCCTGTCTCTCGATCGGAACCTCCAGCTATTCCCTTTACCTGGAGCAGACCGGAACCTCGCTACTGATCCCTGTATCTCGCTACCGGACCATTGCTTATCTACTGGACTTCTCTAAACTACTAACATTACAAGTGATAAGTACCCCGCAGGGGAACCCTCCATAACCTTATTGCACTATCTACCTATGCACATTAAGGACTGTTACCACCTATCCATACTATCCTATCATCTGCACTGTTACATAGATTGCTAGCTCTTGAGCCTACTACCATCTATCATCTGTACTGCTGCATAGATTGCTAGCTCTCCTGTCTACTACTATCTATCCTTGCACTGGGTTAGTCTATCCTGTATTTGTCATCTGCTGTCCTCACCACCTGTTAGCTTACTCGATACTAACCTATCTGCATTCCTAAATACCATCTTGAACTCTCCTATACAAAACCTATCAAGTGATTACCATCATTGTCACTGTTCACACCTGTCCCTTCAGCACATCACCTTCATACTATCATATACATACTATCACTCCAGGAACATCTCATTGAGTGTGTATATATCTGTATGTTGAAGCTGACAGGCCCACGGTGATGAGTCCTGGAGAGTTGGATCTGGTATTCAACACATCTCTACATGACTACTGAGTGGAGATTTTGCAGCTGCAAATCCAGCCTATAATAAAAACGCAGGAGCGTTACAGATTGAACGAACCTTAAAAATGGATTCAGCAGAATTACCCACTCAAGTGACACAATTAACACAACAAGTAAAAGCGTTAATACTTGCTCTGACTGACGTACAAGAAAAGAATCAGACTCTGACACAGCAGGTAACCCAGCTCTCACGACTTACTGCTGTTCAGCCTCCTGAACCTAAAATAAACTCTCCTCTAGTGTTTACAGGTGATCGGAAAAAATTTAGTGAATTCAAAAACGCATGTCAATTGCTTTTTTTGTTAAAACCTCGTACATACCCCACTGATCAAATAAAAGTCTGTACCGTTATTTCATACTTGACTGGTGATCCACGGGCCTGGGCAGACTCTCTCTTTGAGAATAATGATCAGATTCTTAACACCTATTCCTTATTCCTAGCGGAACTCGCTAGTTTATACGATGACCCCAATAGGCAGAGTACTGCTGATATTCAGTTGAGGGCCTTAAAACAAGGAAGGAGACCTGTAGAAGACTTTGTATCTGAGTTCAAAAGATGGACCCTGGATTCAGGGTGGAATGACACATCTTTGCGAACTCAATTCAGACTCGGGTTATCGGAAGCTGTTAAAGACAAGCTCGCCCGAGCAGATTTACCTGGCTCTTTGGAGGCCTTGATACAACTTAGTATCAACATCGACAGACGACTGCGAGAAAGAAGGGCTGAAAAGATGGCTATGCCATTGTCTAGTCCTTCTCAGATTTCGGCCGTTGACCCTACTCCCATGGATGTAGGAACCATACGCCCACCTTTAACGACTACTGAACGAGCTAGAAGAACATCCAGAAATCTCTGCATGTACTGCGCATCCTCGGATCATTTGATAAGCACCTGTCCCCTTATCCGCAAAAAAGAGGGTGAGTGTTCACATGTCTTGCTGGGAGGATTAACGACTTCCTTTTCTAACCCCTATCTTTTTGTTCATTTAATATTACAATGGGACCAAACTAGTATCACCACCAAGGCTATGGTTGACACTGGATCTTGTGGAAACTATATTGATACACGCTTTGTTACCTTAAATAAAATACCTATTATTTCAAAATCTAAGCCTGTTTCTGTTAGTTTCATTAATGGTATTCCACTGTCTTCTTGTCCAATTACCAACCAGACACAGGCACTCCTTGCCACTACCAACGAATCACATGTGGAGACCATCACCTTTGACATACTATCCACACCCCATTTTCCTATTATTTTGGGACTTCCCTGGTTACACACACACCAACCAATCATAGATTGGAAAAAACGGACTTTGGTTTTCCCTTCTCACTATTGTGAGAATATGTGTAACCTCCCATCTGCGCATAGTAGGGGGTATGTAGAGTTTGTCATAGTAGGGGGTATGTAGAGTTTGTTTCTCGGGCGAGCTCGTCTTTAACAGCTTCCGATAACCCGAGTCTGAATTGAGTTCGCAAAGATGTGTCATTCCACCCTGAATCAAGGGTCCATCTTTTGAACTCAGATACAAAGTCTTCTACAGGTCTCCTTCCTTGTTTTAAGGCACTCAACTGAATATCAGCAGTACAGTATTGGGGTCATCGTATAAACTAGCGAGTTCCGCTAGGAATAAGGAATAGGTGTTGAGAATCTGATCATTATTCTCAAAGAGAGAGTCTGCCCAGGCCCGTGGATCACCCGTCAAGTATGAAATAACGGTACAGACTTTTATTTGATCAGTGGGGTATGTACGAGGTTTTAACAAAAAAAGCAATTGACATGCGTTTTTGAATTCACTAAATTTTTTCCGATCACCTGTAAACGCTAGAGGAGAGTTTATTTTAGGTTCAGGAGGCTGAACAGCAGTAAGTCGTGAGAGCTGGGTTACCTGCTGTGTCAGAGTCTGATTCTTTTCTTGTACGTCAGTCAGAGCAAGTATTAACGCTTTTACTTGTTGTGTTAATTGTGTCACTTGAGTGGGTAATTCTGCTGAATCCATTTTTAAGGTTTGTTCAATCTGTAACGCTCCTGCGTTTTTTATTATAGGCTGGATTTGCAGCTGCAAAATCTCCACTCAGTAGTCATGAGATGTGAGATGTGTTGAATACCAGATCCAACTCTCCAGGACTCATCACCGTGGGCCTGTCAGCTTCAACATACAGATATATACACACTCAATGAGATGTTCCTGGAGTGATAGTATGTATATGATAGTATGAAGGTGATGTGCTGAAGGGACAGGTGTGAACAGTGACAAGGATGGTAATCACTTGATAGGTTTTGTATAGGAGAGTTCAAGATGGTATTTAGGAATGCAGATAGGTTAGTATCGAGTAAGCTAACAGGTGGTGAGGACAGCAGATGACAAATACAGGATAGACTAACCCAGTGCAAGGATAGATAGTAGTAGACAGGAGAGCTAGCAATCTATGCAGCAGTGCAGATGATAGATGGTAGTAGGCTCAAGAGCTAGCAATCTATGTAACAGTGCAGATGATAGGATAGTATGGATAGGTGGTAACAGTCCTTACTGTGCATAGGTAGATAGTGCAAAAAGGTTATAGAGGGTTCCCCTGCGGGGTACTTATCACTTGTAATGTTAGTAGTTTAGAGAAGTCCAGTAGATAAGGAATGGTCCGGTAGCGAGATACAGGGATCAGTAGCGAGGTTCCGGTCTGCTCCAGGTAAAGGGAATAGCTGGAGGTTCCGATCGAGAGACAGGCTTGAAAGCATGTGGATAACAAGGCAGGTTGAACGAACAATGTGAGTGAGACCGCCAGCGGTTAAAATAGCCGCTCTGCGGCGCTCAGCAGTGACATCATCGTTCTTAAAGGTATATGCGTACCACCTGAAGAGAAAGGTGGGACGCATTACAGAGAAAAGTGGTGATTAAGGGTACCGGAGGTACCGGAATCTTACAGAGACGGAGTAATATCAGAGCAATTGGGATCCCTGAGCGGGTGGAAGGTAAAGATCCTGTGGCTTTCATTGAACAATGGCTGCTCTCTACTTTTGGGCAAGAATCCTTTACTTCCATGTTTTCGGTGGAACGTGCTCATAGGGTGCCTATGCGACCTCTTCCTCCTGGAGACCCCCCCCCGCGCACTTTCATCTTCAAATTCCTCAATTACTAAAGCCAGGGGAATGCAGAGGAGGCTCAAGATTGACAACTCAAGGATCTCCCTGTTTCCCGATTACTCTGCGGTGGTGCAGAAACAGCGTGCAAAATTCGTAGAGGTCAAGAGGAGATTGCGGGACTTGAATGTTCAATACGCTATGCTGTACCCTTCCAGGCTCCGGGTGGTGGCCCGGGATGAGGTGTTGTTCTTTGATAAGCCTTCTGCTGCTGTTCAATGGCTGGATGCTAATGGTGGGGCCCTGCGGGCGGCCACTTCCCCCAGGCGAGAAGACCTTTGAGGATCGTTTCTACTTTTTGGAACTTTTGTACTCTTTTCGGCCGGTCATGGATCCTTTCGGTTCTCCTGCCTATACTTGGCACTTGATGTTACACACACTTTTCCTGTTATAATGGGAGCTCTTCTGCTGCACTAATGGTTGCTACCTCTCAAATGGTTGCTAATTTTGAGGAGACTACACTTGCATCGGTGGTCCCTCTCCGGTTTCCCCCCCTTGGTCGTGACTGGACATGCCCTATTGACTCGTCCCTTCCCCCACACGTGGCAGACGTGTATTGCCTTTTTGTTCCCCCCTTTTTGCCTTTTTTCTGGTCCTGGACTTTGGTTCGATTTTTTCTTTTCCTGCATGTACTTTGTCGCTCTACTGCTATTATTTTACCCTATGCTGTGGATGTTTCTATTGACTGTTCTCTATGCTGGGGCTGCACCGGTACTGTGTGGGCTGGGCGACTACTCCTGTTGCTCTCTCTATATAGCTGGGCTGTGCCGATGGGGTGTAGTGGGTTCACCCTTTCTGGGTGCCCTCTTTCGCCTCCCTGGCCGGGTTGCCTGATGCTCCGTGTATGGCTACATTTTGACTATGGCTGATAATATTTGTGTGATGTCCTGGAATGTGCGGGGCCTCGGCAACCCGGTAAAGAGGACAGCGGTGCTCCGCACCATCAAACGCCTGCAGGCAGATGTGGTTTGCCTGCAGGAGACCCATATGTCTCCTTCCACTTCCCCGTGTCTAGCTCCTAGCGTATTTAGTCACCAGTTCCACTCTGTTTACTCCACTTATTCGAGAGGGTGTGTATTTTGATTAAGAAGGGGGTACGGTTTCTATGCTCAAAGTCTGTGATTGACCCTGAGGGCCGGTTTGTTTTATCCTGCCAACTAGCAAGCCTTAGGTGTGTACTTGTGCCCCCCCCGTATTCTGCAGGGGTACTTAAACTTATCGTGCCACATATTGCTCAACTTCCTGATGTGCCCCTGCTGATGTTGGGGGACTTTACTGCTGTACTTGACTCTGCCTGGGATAGGTTTTCCTCTCACTCCGGTGGACCTATGCTGGCCGGGGGGGCTATGCCCCTTGCTCGGTTGGTGGGTGAACTCGGACTGACAGATGTCTGGAGGATGGGCCACCCTGAGGTATGAAAATTTTCGTGCTTCTCGGCGTCACACTCGGGATTGTCTAGGATAGATCTGGGGCTGGGTAATGGTTCGCTACTGCCTCTGGTGGTCGTGGCGGGAAAATCCCTTTGGAAACTCAATGCATTCTGGCTGACGCTCTTTCCTAGTCCTGATCCCCTGCCACCCAAACTAACGTCCTTTTTTGCTGAAAATTTGGAATCCGCAGAGGTGGGGGTGGTGTGGGATGCGGCTAAGGCATTCATGGGAGGTCAGTTTATACCTACGGTTAATGTCATTAAAATGGACACCAGGCAATGGGAGAATACTGTGTTGGACGCAGTGACTAGAGCGGAGGAAACTTATGATAGGGACCCGTCAGATGATACTCAGAGGTCGTGGCTGGCTGCCCAATCTATGGCCAAGTCGGTCTCGATTCAAAAGGCTGAAAACAAGCACTTCTTCTTGCAGCAGAGGTATTTTGAGAAGGGAGAAAACACGGGTCATATGTTGGCCATGCTGGTTCGCTCGCAGCAGCCTGCGGCATTTATACCCCAGATTAAGGATCCTCAGGGGGTGCTCTGGCACGCCACGGCTGACATACGGAGAGTACTTGGGAAGTTTTATGCTGATCTTTACTCCTCTAAGATCTCGGCTGACTCACGAGAAATTGCCGATTTTTTTGGCTTCCTGCGATTTGCCTTCTCTGTCTGCCTGGGACGTGGCTGTGCTTGGGGCCCCCCTTACGGAAAACGAACTTTATGCGGCCTTGAAATCTACTAAGCCTGGTAAATCTCCAGGGGCTGATGGTATCCCGTCGGAGGTTTAAAGCCGATACGCTGAACAGTTGGTGCCCGTGCTGCTGCGGGTATATAACGAAGCCTACCGTATTGGCCGCTGTTAGGAATGCTTCCTGAGCACACTGATGTGCTGTCATGAATCTGCAAGGGTTAACCTAGAGCAGACTAATTGCAGTAATTGGCAAAGAGGCTGCCTTATTTAAACAGCTCAGAAGCACTGTGTCTTTTCTGACTTTTCCTGTGTTCCTGAAGCCTGCTTCCTGTTACCTGTTTGATATCCGTTTTGACCTTTGGCTTGTTCCTGACCTTGTTGACCTGCTGCCCGTCCTGACCCCCGGCTTGTTTGACCATTCTCTCGGATCTCCCTTGTCTGCTTATCTGCCTTCGGATCATGACCGGCTTCTCCCTTGGTGGGGCGACCCTGAGGACTGCGACCTGGTATCCACACGCAGCAAAATCCATCCTCCCCACTAGAGGCTCTTGCGAAAACTGGTGGATACTTAGATTCCGCAACTCAGGTTAGCCTGTGTCACTTACCTTGGGGGTTCCCGTCTAAGCTCCGCCCTCTGGCACACGTGGGGCCTTCCTCTGCCATCAGGCTACCACTTGTATCCCTAACAGTACAAATCAGCCATGACGGAGCCTGCAAGAGAAGCCTCACGGTTGGAAGAGATCTGCCAACACCTCGCAGCCCTGTCTCAAACCGTAAAGTCGCTTCAAGACGGCTACACACAGCTAGAGGAACGGCTGCGCTCTACGACACTTCAGGGGGATCCTCCTGTATTATCTGCTTCCTCTCCTGCTGCAGCACTCTCTGCATCTGCTTCTGGCCCTACCGTAGTGATGCTGCCACCAGAACCTCGAGTTCCTGCTCCCGAAAAAAATATTCCGGGGATCGCGGTAAATTCCAAGCCTTTCGCAACGCCTGCCAGCTGTATTTCTCCCTGCAACCTCGAACCTTTTCTTTGGAGACCACCAACTAATCGTGCCTAAAAACGGCTTTTTAAGGCTCTAAAAGACAAAAATATAGTCATTTTGACGAAATTTTTTTTCTGACCTTTGGTGACCAAATGCAGTTATTTTGGCTAAAAAATGATTTTTAGACACTTGGAGACCAAAACAGAGTAATTTTGACCGAAAATTGATATGATTCTGTCAGGAATTCTGTTCCAAAAGCGGTACAATTCTTTTCATGGAAATTTGGCGTTATGTATTATAGGCCTACAATTCTTAGTAATTACTGACTTAAACCTGACCAAAACAAGACTCTAGTAGACATCCCAGATGTGATAAATTTGAAACACAAAATATTATTATTAAAAATTTTATTATTTTATTATTTAATATATAATATATATAATAAAATTATATTATTGATTAGATTATAATTCATGCGTTATATATTATATATATATGTGTGTGTGTATATATATATATATATATATATATATATATATAACGCATGAATTATAGTCGAATCAATAATATAATTTTATATATATATATATATATATATATATGTGTGTGTGTATATAGGTATATATATATATATATATATATATATATATATATACATATAAACATATATGCATATATATAATATAAAATGTGTTATGTGTTTTGTGCAACGTTTTTTTTTTTTTGAATTTCCTTCCCTAGTTCCGCTCCCATGCAGCATTGCTGCTGCAGGGAACGGAACTAGGAAGTCATCATACCGACAGACGAGTGGCGGAGATCTCGGCTGGCGGTCACAGCAATGACAGCTCATCGCTGGATCGCCAGGATAAGGTAAGAGAAGCTCCGCTGCGCTGTCTGCACGCTCTGCCCATTGACCCCGAGCGTGACTCGGGGATACCGCTAATAGCAGAAAATTCCTACCCCGTTCACGCTCGGGAACACCGCTAAGGCGGTTAAGACACTAAAAGACAAAAATACATTAATTTTGACTAGTTTTTTTCAGATCTTTGGTGACCAAATGCATTTATTGTGACTAAAAAAGGCTTTTTAGACACCTGGAGACCAAAATAGAGTCATTTTGACCGAATTTTTTTTCAGGCAATTGGAGCCCAAATGGCCAGTTATAGACAAATCTTGTCTAAAACCGGCTTTTTAAGGGTCTAAAAGACAAAAATGCAGTCATTTTGACTAATTTTTTTATCAGACCTTTGGTGACCAAATGCAGATATTTTGACTAAAAAAAGGCTTTTTAGACACTTGGAGACCAAAATAGAGTCATTTTGACCAAAAAAATCTTTCAGGCCATTTGAGCCCAAATGTCTAAAATCATGCCTAAAACCCGCGTTTTATGGCTCTAATAGACAAAAATACAGTCAATTTGACTAAATTTGTTTTTCATACCTTTGGTGACCAAATGCAGTTATTTTGACTAAAAAAGGAAGGCTTTTTAGACACTTGGAGACCAAAATCGAGTCATTTTGACCCAAAAAATTTCTTCAGGCTATTGGAGCCAAATGTCTAAAATCTTGTCTAAAACCGGCTTTTTAAGGCTCTCAAAGAAAAAAATATAGTCATTTTGACTAAATTTTTTTTCAGACCTTTGGTGACCAAATGCCATTATTTTGACTAACAAAAGGTTTTTAGACACTTGGAGACCAAAATAGAGTCATTTTGACCAAAACATTTTTTTCAGGCCATTGGAGCCCAAATGGTCGGTTTTAAACAAATCTTGTCTAAAACCGTCTTTTTAAGGCTGTAAAAGACAAAAAATACAGTAATTTTGACTAAATTTTTTTTCACACCTTTGGTGACCAAATGCCGTTATTTTGACTAACAAAAGGTTTTTAGACACTTGGAGACCAAAATAGAGTATTTTTGACCAAAACATTTTTTTCAGGCCATTGGAGCCAAATGTCTAATATCTTGTCTAAAACCGGCTTTTTAAGGCTCTAAAAGACAAAAATACAGTAATTTTGACAAAAGTATTTTTCAGACCTTTGGTGACCAAATTCAGTTATTTTGGAAAAAAAGGCTTTTTAGACACTTGGAGACCAAAATAGAGTCATTTTGACCAAAAATTTTTTTTCAGGCCATTGGAGCCCAAATGGCCGGTTTTAGACAAATCTGGTCTAAAACCGGCTTTTTAAGACACTAAAAGACAAAAATACATTAATTTTGACTAGTTTTTTCAGACCTTTGGTGACCAAATGCATTTATTTATACTAAAAAAAAGGCTTTTTTAGACACTTGGAGACCAAAATAGAGTCATTTTAACAAAAAAATTTCAGGCCATTGGAGCCCAAAAATCTAAAATCTTGTCTAAAACCGGCTTTTCAAGGCTCTAAAAGATCACCTGTGCGATTTTTTGATCATGCGCTATAAACAAAAAAGGGCGTCAATTTTGCAAAAATAGCAATATTTTTCACATTTTTTTATATGAAATTCACCAAAAAAATGTAAAAATCAAAGTTTTTTAACATTTTCGGCCAATTTGTTTATGCTACATATGTTTGGTAAAAAAAATCGCAAAAAGCGTATTTTGATTGGTTTGCGCAAAAGTTATCGCGTTTACTAACAAAGGGAAAGATTTTTGTCATTTTTGTTGGTTTTTTTTCAACGCGTAATTGAGATTTTTTTTGCGGTACCGCAAAATTGCGGCAGAAAGATCGGACCCTTGACTGACATTTTTGACACTTTCGGGGTTACCAGTGACATTTCTACAGTAATTAGTGCTATACATATGCACTGTACCTGTAAAATTACACTGGCAGTGAAGGGGTTAACTTTTTTTGAGAGGGAGGGGCTGTGTGTGTCCCTAGGGGCGTGATTCTAACTGTGATTGGCTGTGGCTTGAGCTGTAGGAACAGTTATCAACAGTCCTACATAGTAGAAACGTATGATCACTGTTTCTACACAGGGGAGAATGACAGGCGGCTTGTTTACAACAGTCGCCTGACTTTCTCCCTCTGCAGTGACGATCGCCGAGTGACCGGCGGACATCGGATCCGCCGGTCACACTTGCAAGGATCCAAGACCACGCGGGAGCTCGCCTCCGGGGGCGCGCGCTCGCTCCCTAGACCCTCACAGGCTAGCAACATAGATCAACATCACTTTGCCTGTGAGGGGCTTACTGCCGACGTAAATAGTCGTGCGGCAGTCGGCAAGTGGTTTAGGCTCTAAAAGACAAAAATAAAGTCACTTTGACTAATTTTTTTTAGACCTTTGGTGACAAAATGCAGTTATTTTGACTAAAAAAGGCTTTTTTAGACACTTGGAGACCAAAATTGAGTAATTTTCACCAACAAATTTTTTTCAGGCCATTGGAGCCCAAATGGCCGGTTTTAGACAACTCTTATCTAAAACCGGCTTTTTAAGGCTCTAAAAGACAAAAATACAGTCATTTTGACAAATTTTTTTCAGACCTTTGGTGACCAAATGCAGTTATTTATACTATAAAAGGCTTTTTTAGACACTTGGAGACCAAAATAGAGTCATTTTAACAAAAAAATTTTCAGGCCATTGGAGCCCAAATATCTAAAATCTTGTCTAAAACCGGCTTTTCAAGGCTCTAAAAGAAAAAAAAAAACAGTCAATTTGACTAAATGTTTTTCAGATCTTTGGTGACCAAATGCATTTATTGTGACTAAAAAGGCCTTTTAGACACTTGGAGACCAAAATAGAGTCATTTTGACCAAAACATTTTTTTAAGGCCATTGGAGCCAAATGTCTAAAATTTTGTCTAAAACCAGCATTTTAAGGCTCTAAAAGAAAAAAATATAGTCATTTTGACTAAATTTTTTTTCAGACCTTTGGTTACCAAATGCAGTTATTTTGACTAAAAAGGCTTTTTAGACACTTGGAGACCAAAATAGAGTCATTTTGACCGAATTTTTTTCAGGCAATTGGAGCCCAAATGGCCAGTTATAGACAAATCTTGTCTAAAACCGTCTTTTTAAGGCTCTAAAAGACAAAAATACAGTCATTTTGACTAATTTTTTTTATCAGACCTTTGGTGACCAAATGCAGTTATTTTGACTAAAAAAGGCTTTTTAGACACGTGGAGACCAAAATAGAGTCATTTTGACCAAAAAAACCTTTCAGGCCATTTGAGCCCAAATGTCTAAAATCGTGCCTAAAACCCGCGTTTTAAGGCTCTAAAAGACAAAAATACAGTCAATTTGACTAAATGTGTTTTTCATACCTTTGGTGACCAAATTCAGTTATTTTGACTAAAAAAGGAATGCTTTTTAGACTCTTGGAGGCCAAAATCGAGTCACTTTGACCCAAAAAATTTTTTCAGGCTATTGGAGCCAAATGTCTAAAATCTTGTCTAAAACCGGCTTTTTAAGGCTCTAAAAGAAAAAAATATAGTCATTTGGACTTAATTTTTTTTCAGACCTTTTGTGACCAAATGCAGTTATTTTGACTTAAAAAGGCTTTTTAGACACTTGGAGACCAAAATAGAGTCATTTTAACTAAAAAATTATTTTCAGGCCATTGTTGCCCAAATGGCTGGTTTTAGACAAATCTTGTCTTAAACCGGCTTTTTAAGGCTCTAAAAGACAAAAATACAGTCATTTTGACTAAATTGTTTTTCAGACCTTTGGTGACCAAATGCCGTTATTTTGACTAACGAAAGGTTTTTAGACACTTGGAGACCAAAATAGAGTCATTTTGACCAAAACATTTTTTCAGGCCAATCGAGCCCAAATGGCCGGTTTTAAACAAATCT
Organism: Pelophylax lessonae; assembly: GCF_965119305.1. Taxonomy (NCBI): domain Eukaryota; kingdom Metazoa; phylum Chordata; class Amphibia; order Anura; family Ranidae; genus Pelophylax; species Pelophylax lessonae. The sequence continues at coordinate 245,865,317 of NC_138772.1, forward strand.
TGTCTAAAACCGGCTTTTAAGGCTGTAAAAGACAAAAAATACAGTAATTTTGACTAAATTTTTTTCAGACCTTTGGTGACCAAATGCCGTTATTTTGACTAACAAAAGATTTTTTAGACACTTGGAGACCAAAATAGAGTATTTCTGACCAAAACATTTTTTTCAGGCCATTGGAGCCAAATGTCTAAAATCTTGTCTAAAACCGGCTTTTTAAGGCTTTAAAAGACAAAAATATAGTCATTTTGACTAAAGTATTTTTCAGACCTTTGGTGACCAAATGCAGTTATTTTGACTAAAAAAGGCTTTTTAGACACTTGGAGACCAAAATAGAGTCATTTTGACCAAAAAGTTTTTTTCAGGCCATTGGAGCCCAAATGGCCGGTTTTAGACAAATCTGGTCTAAAACCGGCTTTTTAAGACACTAAAAGACAAAAATACATTAATTTTGACTAATTTTTTCAGACCTTTGCTGACCAAATGCATTTATTTATACTAAAAAAGACTTTTTTAGACACTTGGAGACCAAAATAGAGTCATTTTAACAAAAAAATTTTTCAGGCCATTGGAGCCCAAAAATCTAAAATCTTGTCTAAAACCGGCTTTTCAAGGCACTAAAAGACAAAAATACAGTCAATTTGACTAAATTTTTTTTTCAGATCTTTCGTGACCAAATGCAGTTATTTTGACTAAAAAGGCTTTTTAGACACTTGGAGACCAAAATAGAGTCATTTTGACCAAAACATTTTTTTCAGGCCATTGGAGCCAAATGTCTAAAATCTTGTCTAAAACCGGCATTTTAAGGCTCTAAAAGACAAAAATATAGTAATTTTGACTACATTTTTTTTCAGACCTTTGGTTACCAAATGCAGTTATTTTGACTAAAAAAGGCTTTTTAGACACTTGGAGACCAAAATAGAGTCATTTTGACCGATTTTTTTTCAGGCAATTGGAGCCCAAATGGCCAGTTATAGACAAATCTTGTCTAAAACCGGCTTTTTAAGGCTCTAAAAGACAAAAATACAGTCATTTTGACTAAATTGTTTTTCAGACCTTTGGTGACCAAATGCCGTTATTTTGACTAACGAAAGGTTTTTAGACACTTGGAGACCAAAATAGAGTCATTTTGACCAAAACATTTTTTCAGGCCAATCGAGCCCAAATGGCCGGTTTTAAACAAATCTTGTCTAAAACCGGCTTTTAAGGCTGTAAAAGACAAAAAATACAGTAATTTTGACTAAATTTTTTTCAGACTTTTGGTGACCAAATGCCGTTATTTTGACTAACAAAAGATTTTTTAGACACTTGGAGACCAAAATAGAGTATTTCTGACCAAAACATTTTTTTCAGGCCATTGGAGCCAAATGTCTAAAATCTTGTCTAAAACCGGCTTTTTAAGGCTTTAAAAGACAAAAATATAGTCATTTTGACTAAAGTATTTTTCAGACCTTTGGTGACCAAATGCAGTTATTTTGACTAAAAAAGGCTTTTTAGACACTTGGAGACCAAAATAGAGTCATTTTGACCAAAAAGTTTTTTTCAGGCCATTGGAGCCCAAATGGCCGGTTTTAGACAAATCTGGTCTAAAACCGGCTTTTTAAGACACTAAAAGACAAAAATACATTAATTTTGACTAATTTTTTCAGACCTTTGCTGACCAAAAAGACGTTTTTAGACACTTGGAGACCAAAATAGAGTCATTTTAACAAAAAAAATTTTCAGGCCATTGGAGCCCAAAAATCTAAAATCTTGTCTAAAACCGGCTTTTCAAGGCACTAAAAGACAAAAATACAGTCAATTTGACTAAATTTTTTTTCAGATCTTTGGTGACCAAATGCAGTTATTTTGACTAAAAAGGCTTTTTAGACACTTGGAGACCAAAATAGAGTCATTTTGACCAAAACATTTTTTTCAGGCCATTGGAGCCAAATGTCTAAAATCTTGTCTAAAACCGGCTTTTTAAGGCTCTAAAAGACAAAAATATAGTAATTTTGACTACATTTTTTTTCAGACCTTTGGTTACCAAATGCAGTTATTTTGACTAAAAAAGGCTTTTTAGACACTTGGAGACCAAAATAGAGTCATTTTGACCGATTTTTTTTCAGGCAATTGGAGCCCAAAAGGCCAGTTATAGACAAATCTTGTCTAAAACCGGCATTTTAAGGCTCTAAAAGACAAAAATACAGTCATCTTGACAATTTTTTTTATAAGACCTTTGGTGACCAAATGCAGTTATTTTGACTAAAAAAGGCTTTTTAGACACTTGGAGACAAAAATAGAGTCATTTTGACCAAACATTTTTTTCAGGCCATTGAAACTCAAATGGCCGGTTTTAGACAAATCGTGTCTAAAACCGGCTATTTACCACTTAACCCCCGGAAGATTTGACCCCCTTCCTGACCAGGGCCTATTTTGCGATTCGGCACTGCGTTGACTTTAACGGACAATTGCGCGGTCGTGCGACGCTGTACCTAAACAAATTTGACTTCCTTTTTTTCCCACAAACAGAGCTTTCTTTTGGTGGTATTTGATCACCTGTGCGATTTTTTGATCATGCACTATAAACAAAAAAAAGCGTCAATTTTGCAAAAATAGCAATATTTTTCACCTTTTTTTACATGAAATTCCCCAAAAAAATGTGAAAATCAAAATTTTTTAACATTTTCGGCCAATTTGTTTTATGCTACATATGTTTGGTAAAAAAAATAAGCGTATTTTCATTGGTTTGCGCAAAAGTTATCGCGTTTACTAACAAAGGGAAAGATTTTTGTTGTTTTTGTAGTTTTTTTTTCAACGCGTAATGGCGGCGATCTGCGATTTTTTTTGCGGTACTGCAAAATTGCGGCAGACAGATCGGACCCTTGACTGACATTTTTGACACTTTTGGGGTTACCAGTGACATTTCTACAGTAATCAGTGCTATACATATGCACTGTTACTGTAAAATTACACTGGCAGTGAAGGGGGTTAACTTTTTTTGAGAGGGAGGGGCTGTGTGTGTCCCTCGGGGCGTGATTCTAACTGTGATTGGTTGTGGCTTGAGCTGTAGGAACAGTGATCAACGGTCCTACATAGTAGAACCGTATGATCACTGTTTCTACACAGGGGAGAATGAAAGGCGGCTTGTTTACATCAGTCGCCTGACTTTCTCCCTCTGCAGTGACGATCGCCGAGTGACCAGCGAACATCGGGTCCGCCGGTCACACGTGCGGGGGATCTGTGACCACGCGGGAGCGCGCCTCCGGGGGCGCGTGCTCGCTCCCTAGACCCTCACAAGCTAGCAACGTAGATCAACATCACTTTGTCTGTGAGGGGCTTACTGCCGACGTAAATAGTCGTGCGGCAGTCGGCAAGTGGTTAAGGCTCTAAAAGACAAAAATAAAGACACTTTGACTAATTTTTTTTTTTAGACCTTTGGTGACGAAATGCAGTTATTTTGACTAAAAAAGGCTTTTTAGACACTTGGAGACCAAAACTGAGTCATTTTGACCAAAAACATTTTTTCATGCCATTGGAGCCCAAATGGCCGGTTTTAGACAACTCTTGTCTAAAACCGGATTTTTAAGGCTCTAAAAGACAAAAAATACAGTCATTTTGACTAAATTTTTTCAGACCTTTGGTGACCAAATGCCGTTATTTTGACTAACAAAAGGTTTTTAGACACTTGGAGACCAAAATAGAGTATTTTTGACCAAAACATTTTTTTCAGGCCATTTTAGCCAAATGTCTAAAATCGTGCCTTAAACCGGCTTTTTAAGGCTCTCAAAGAAAAAATAGAGTCATTTGGACTTAATTTTTTTCAGACCTTTGGTGACCAAATGCAGTTATTTTGACTTAAAAAGGCTTTTTAGACACTTGGAGACCGAAATAGAGTCATTTTAACTAAAAAATAATTTTCAGGCCATTGGAGCCCAAATTGCCGGTTTTAAACAAATCTTGTCTAAAACCGGCTTTTTATGGCTGTAAAAGACAAAAAATACAGTAATTTTGACTAATTTTTTTTCAGAACTTTGGTGACCAAATGCCGTTATTTTGACTAACAAAAGGTTTTTAGACACTTGGAGACCAAAATAGAGTATTTTTGACCAAAACATTGTTTTCAGGCCATTGGAGCCAAATGTCTAAAATCTTGTCTAAAACCGGCTTTTTAAGGCTCTAAAAGACAAAAATATAGTCATTTTAAAGAAAAAAATTTTTCTGACCTTTGGTGACCAAATGCAGTTATTTTGACTAAAAAACGATTTTTAGACACTTGGAGACCAAAACAGAGTAATTTTGACCAAAAATTTCTTTTCAGGCCATTGGAGCCCAAATGGCCGGTTTTAGACAAATCTTGTCTAAAACCGGCTTTTTAACCACTTTACCACCGGAGGATTTTGCTGTCTTCCGTCCAGGCCACTTTTTGCGATTCGGCGATGTGCGACTTCAACTGACAATTGCGCGGTCGTGCGACGCCGTACCCAAACCAAATTTACGTCCTTTTTTTCCCACAAACAGAGCTTTATTTTGGTGGTATTTGATCACCTGTGCGATTTTTACTTTTTGCGCTATAAACAAAAAAAGAGCGTTTATTTTGAAAAAATAACAATATTTTTAACATTTTTTTATATGAAATTCCCCCCAAAAAAGATGTAAAAACCAATTTTTTAAAAATTTTTTGGCCAATTTGTTTTCTGCTACCTATGTTTGGTAAAAAAAATCACAATAAGCGTATTTTGATTGGTTTGCGCAAAAGTTATTGCGTTTACTAACAAAGGGAAAGATTTCTGTCATTTTTGGTGGTTTTTTTTTAACGCGTAATGGCGGCGATCTGCGATTTTTTTTGTGGGACTGCGACATTGCGGCGGACAGATCGGACCCTTGACTGACATTTTTGACACTTTTGGGGTTACCAGTGACATTACTGCAGTAATCAGTGCTATATATATGCACTGTTACTGTAAAAATGACACTGGCAGGGAAGGGGTTAATTTTATTGGAGAGGGAGGGGTTAATGTATGCCTGGTGCTTACTGACGTGTGGGGGGGGGAGGTGACTGAGTGAGTCATGGACAGATCGGATGTCCAGCTATGCTGAACAGTCCGATCTGTCACTCCCTGTCACTATGGAGATCCGCCCGCTGTGTTTACACACAGCGAGCGGATCTCCACACTAGATCCCCGGCGATCGGGGCAGAGCAGCGGTGATCGCCGCTGCTCCTCCCCTGGCCCGACTCCCGCTGTGAATGAAAACAGCGGGAGCGAGCCTCCGGCGGCGCGCAAGCGCCGCCCAGAAGGGGGAGTGTCTGACGACGTTAATACTACGTCGTCAGACGATAACGAACCACTTTGCCGCAGTACTATTACCGTACTCGGTCGGCAAGTGGTTAAGGCTCTAAAAGACAAAAATACAGTCATTTTGACTAAAGTATTTTTCAGAACTTTGGTGACCAAATTCAGTTATTTTGACAAAAAAAGGCTTTTTAGACACTTGGAGACCAAAATAGAGTCATTTTGACCAAAAAAATTTTTCAGGCCATTGGAGCCCAAATGGCCGGTTTTAGACAAATCTGGTCTAAAACCGGCTTTTTAAGACACTAAAAGACAAAAATACATTAATTTTGACTACTTTTTTTCAGATCTTTGGTGACCAAATGCATTTATTGTGACTAAAAAAGGCTTTTTAGACACTTGGAGACCAAAATAGAGTCATTTTGACCGAATGTTTTTTCAGGCAATTGGAGCCCAAATGGCCAGTTATAGACAAATCTTGTCTAAAATCGGCTTTTTAAGGCTCTAAAAGACAAAAATGCAGTCATTTTGACTAATTTTTTTTATCAGACCTTTGGTGACCAAATGCAGATATTTTGACTAAAAAAGGCTTTTTAGACACTTGGAGACCAAAATAGAGTCATTTTGACCAAAAAAATCTTTCAGGCCATTTGAGCCCAAATGTCTAAAATCGTGCCTAAAACCCGCGTTTTAAGGCTCTAAAAGACAAAAATACAGTCAATTTGACTAAATTTGTTTTTCATACCTTTGGTGACCAAATGCAGTTATTTTGACTAAAAAAGGAAGGCTTTTTAGACACTTGGAGACCAAAATCGAGTCATTTTGACCCAAAAAATTTCTTCAGGCTATTGGAGCCAAATGTCTAAAATCTTGTCTAAAACCGGCTTTTTAAGGCTCTCAAAGAAAAAAATAAAGTCATTTTGACTAAATTTTTTTTCAGACCTTTGGTGACCAAATGCCGTTATTTTGACTAACAAAAGGTTTTTAGACACTTGGAGACCAAAATAGAGTCATTTTGACCAAAACATTTTTTTCAGGCCATTGGAGCCCAAATGGCCGGTTTTAAACAAATCTTGTCTAAAACCGTCTTTTTAAGGCTGTAAAAGACAAAAAATACAGTAATTTTGACTACATTTTTTTTCAGACCTTTGGTGACCAAATGCCGTTATTTTGACTAACAAAAGGTTTTTAGACACTTGGAGACCAAAATAGAGTATTTTTGACCAAAACATTTTTTTCAGGCCATTGGAGCCAAATGTCTAAAATCTTGTCTAAAACCGGCTTTTTAAGGCTCTAAAAGACAAAAATACAGTAATTTTGACTAAAGTATTTTTCAGACCTTTGGTGACCAAATTCAGTTATTTTGGAAAAAAAGGCTTTTTAGACACTTGGAGACCAAAATAGAGTCATTTTGACCAAAAAACTTTTTCAGGCCATTGGAGCCCAAATGGCCGGTTTTAGACAAATCTGGTCTAAAACCGGCTTTTTAAGACACTAAAAGACAAAAATACATTAATTTTGACTAGTTTTTTTTCAGACCTTTGGTGACCAAATGCATTTATTTATACTAAAAAAGGCTTTTTTAGACACTTGGAGACCAAAATAGAGTCATTTTAACAAAAAAATTTCAGGCCATTGGAGCCCAAAAATCTAAAATCTTGTCTAAAACCGGCTTTTCAAGGCTCTAAAAGATCACCTGTGCGATTTTTTGATCATGCGCTATAAACAAAAAAAGAGCGTCAATTTTGCAAAAATAGCAATATTTTTCACATTTTTTTATATGAAATTCACCAAAAAAATGTAAAAATCAAAGTTTTTTAACATTTTTGGCCAATTTGTTTATGCTACATATGTTTGGTAAAAAAAATCGCAAAAAGCATATTTTGATTGGTTTGCGCAAAAGTTATCGCGTTTACTAACAAAGGGAAAGATTTTTGTCATTTTTGTTGGGTTTTTTTTCAACGCGTAATTGCGATTTTTTTTGCGGTACTGCAAAATTGCGGCAGACAGATCGGACCCTTGACTGACATTTTTGACACTTTTGGGGTTACCAGTGACATTGCTACAGTAATTAGTGCTATACATATGCACTGTACCAGTAAAATTACACTGGCAGTGAAGGGGTTAACTTTTTTTGAGAGGGAGGGGCTGTGTGTGTCCCTAGTGGCGTGATTCTAACTGTGATTGGCTGTGGCTTGAGCTGTAGGAACAGTGATCAACGGTCCTACATAGTAGAACCGTATGATCACTGTTTCTACACAGGGGAGAATGACAGGCGGCTTGTTTACATCAGTCGCCTGACTTTCTCCCTCTGCAGTGACGATCGCCGAGTGACCGGCGGACATCGGGTCTGCCGGTCACACGTGCAAGGATCCAAGACCACGCGGGAGCTCGCATCCGGGGGCGTGCGCTCGCTCCCTAGACCCTCACAGGCTAGCAACATAGATCAACATCATGTGATAAATAAGTCCGTATAATAGTAAAGGTGCAAACAATATTATGGGCAAGCTAGATGTGCGAAGAAATATGAACTCCAAGGTGAAAATAAGAAATGGTATTCAATCAGATCAGCTGATAAAATAAGTCCATATATAGATGATTGTGCCTCGAGGAGTGGTGAATGAATAAGTATCCTGCGGTGACCCCCAAGGTGGGTGACTGGCGAGTGGCGGGGAAACCTCTAGTAGAAAAACCTACTCACCAGATGTACCTACCCCACACAGGGGTATAGGGAAGGTACTGTAGAAATATCCTGTTGGTCCTGGCTCTGGGTAGTAGTTCCCTTCCTGGGGGAGATGTAGTATAGGGTCCGCAGGGATATCCTCAAGTGGGATCCTATCCGATAGTAGGATATCCAACGATCGGTGGGGTGAACTGATATGGCCACTCAAAGGTATGTGGATGGAAGGATCATATAAATAGAAAAGAACTCGATAGTGTAATACCGTTTTTAAAGTTTATTCCTTCCAGCAGTAACATAAAAATGGGTACTCACATAGATAAAATCAGTAAACAGCGAGGTAGTGGCGTCCCGGAACGCAATGCGTTCCAACTGGAGACCGGAACCGGAAGTGACGTGACGGCGCTGTACGCGTTTCGTCATGTGACGTCTTCTGCAGCGTCTTCACATGACGAAACGCGTACAGGGCCGTCACGTCACTTCCGGTTCCGGTCTCCAGTTGGAACGCATTGCGTTCCGGGACGCCACTACCTCGCTGTTTACTGATTTTATCTATGTGAGTACCCATTTTTATGTTACTGCTGGAAGGAATAAACTTTAAAAACGGTATTACACTATCGAGTTCTTTTCTATTTATTTGATCCTTCCATCCACATACCTTTGAGTGGCCATATCAGTTCACCCCACGGATCGTTGGATATCCTACTATCGGATAGGATCCCACTTTAGGATATCCCTGCGGACCCTATACTACATCTCCCCCAGGAAGGGAACTACTACCCAGAGCCAGGACCAACAGGATATTTCTACAGTACCTGCCCTATACCCCTGTGTGGGGTAGGTACATCTGGTGAGTAGGTTTTTCTACTAGAGGTTTCCCCGCCACTCGCCAGTCACCCACCTTGGGGGTCACCGCAGGATACTTATTCATTCACCACTCCTCGGGGCACAATCATCTATATATGGACTTATTTTATCAGCTGATCTGATTGAATACCATTTCTTATTTTCACCTTGGAGTTCATATTTCTTCGCACATCTAGCTTGCCCATAATATTGTTTGCACCTTTACTATTATACGGACTTATTTATCACATGAATTTAGATCACATCACTTCTAGCTGCACTTTGAAAAAATAGTTTCCCGCACTCTTATTTATTTTTCCGGAAAAGTTTCCCGCACACCCAGTTTAATTGTTGCACTTTTTGCACACTTTTTCATATTATACCATCACCTATGTATTATTATTTTAAGTTATTCTCTTACCATTTTATTGCAACATGCTGATATTATTATTTTAGGTATATACTAGGATATATATATTGTAGTACTTTGCACTTTATATTACGCACTTTGGTGGTTATTTATATTGTACTTCATTTTACTTTTTTATATTTTTTCATATATTCCATATTAACTCATTCCCAATACCATTTTATGTTGGATTTTCACTATATTGTGGCACTATTTACATATCCACCATTTATATTTATATTTTTATTCCTCAATCACATCTGTGTTTCTACATTTTATATTCTTTTCATTTTATATATCTATATATACCTATTTGCACTTTATAAGCAGCGCCACCACTTCATATTTACATACATATTTATATAGCCTTTTGGCTATATTTTAAGTGAGGCTGCAGCTTACCTGTGCACACATTTAATTTATCCTCTGACATCCTTAGCGCGGATTTATTTATATTCTATAGATCAACATCACTTTGCCTGTGAGGGGCTTACTGCCGACGTAAATAGTCGTGCGGCAGTCGGCAAGTGGTTTAGGCTCTAAAAGACAAAAATAAAGTCACTTTGACTAATTTTTTTAGACCTTTGGTGACAAAATGCAGTTATTTTGACTAAAAAAGGCTTTTTTAGACACTTGGAGACCAAAATTGAGTCATTTTTACCAACAAATTTTTTTCAGGCCATTGGAGCCCAAATGGCCGGTTTTAGACAACTCTTATCTAAAACCGGCTTTTTAAGGCTCTAAAAGACAAAAATACAGTCATTTTGACTAATTTTTTTCAGACCTTTGGTGACCAAATGCAGTTATTTATACTAAAAAAGGCTTTTTTAGACACTTGGAGACCAAAATAGAGTCATTTTAACAAAAAAATTTTCAGGCCATTGGAGCCCAAATATCTAAAATCTTGTCTAAAACCGGCTTTTCAAGGCTCTAAAAGACAAAAATACAGTCAATTTGACTAAATGTTTTTCAGATCTTTGGTGACCAAATGCATTTATTGTGACTAAAAAGGCTTTTTAGACACTTGGAGACCAAAATAGAGTCATTTTGACCAAAACATTTTTTTCAGGCCATTGTAGCCAAATGTCTAAAATCTTGTCTAAAACCGGCATTTTAAGGCTCTAAAAGACAAAAATATAGTCATTTTGACTAAATTTTTTTCAGACCTTTGGTTACCAAATGCAGTTATTTTGACTAAAAAGGCTTTTTAGACACTTGGAGACCAAAATAGAGTCATTTTGACCGAATTTTTTTCAGGCAATTGGAGCCCAAATGTGACGTCTTCTGCAGCGTCTTCACATGACGAAACGCGTACAGCGCCGTCACGTCACTTCCGGTTCCGGTCTCCAGTTGGAACGCATTGCGTTCCGGGACGCCACTACCTCGCTGTTTACTGATTTTATCTATGTGAGTACCCATTTTTATGTTACTGCTGGAAGGAATAAACTTTAAAAACGGTATTACACTATCGAGTTCTTTTCTATTTATTTGATCCTTCCATCCACATACCTTTGAGTGGCCATATCAGTTCACCCCACGGATCGTTGGATATCCTACTATCGGATAGGATCCCACTTTAGGATATCCCTGCGGACCCTATACTACATCTCCCCCAGGAAGGGAACTACTACCCAGAGCCAGGACCAACAGGATATTTCTACAGTACCTGCCCTATACCCCTGTGTGGGGTAGGTACATCTGGTGAGTAGGTTTTTCTACTAGAGGTTTCCCCGCCACTCGCCAGTCACCCACCTTGGGGGTCACCGCAGGATACTTATTCATTCACCACTCCTCGGGGCACAATCATCTATATATGGACTTATTTTATCAGCTGATCTGATTGAATACCATTTCTTATTTTCACCTTGGAGTTCATATTTCTTCGCACATCTAGCTTGCCCATAATATTGTTTGCACCTTTACTATTATACGGACTTATTTATCACATGAATTTAGATCACATCACTTCTAGCTGCACTTTGAAAAAATAGTTTCCCGCACTCATATTTATTTTTCCGGAAAAGTTTCCCGCACACCCAGTTTAATTGTTGCACTTTTTGCACACTTTTTCATATTATACCATCACCTATGTATTATTATTTTAAGTTATTCTCTTACCATTTTATTGCAACATGCTGATATTATTATTTTAGGTATATACTAGGATATATATATTGTAGTACTTTGCACTTTATATTACGCACTTTGGTGGTTATTTATATTGTACTTCATTTTACTTTTTTATATTTTTTCATATATTCCATATTAACTCATTCCCAATACCATTTTATGTTGGATTTTCACTATATTGTGGCACTATTTACATATCCACCATTTATATTTATATTTTTATTCCTCAATCACATCTGTGTTTCTACATTTTATATTCTTTTCATTTTATATATCTATATATACCTATTTGCACTTTATAAGCAGCGCCACCACTTCATATTTACATACATATTTATATAGCCTTTTGGCTATATTTTAAGTGAGGCTGCAGCTTACCTGTGCACACATTTAATTTATCCTCTGACATCCTTAGCGTGGATTTATTTATATTCTATAGATCAACATCACTTTGCCTGTGAGGGGCTTACTGCCGACGTAAATAGTCGTGCGGCAGTCGGCAAGTGGTTTAGGCTCTAAAAGACAAAAATAAAGTCACTTTGACTAATTTTTTTAGACCTTTGGTGACAAAATGCAGTTATTTTGACTAAAAAAGGCTTTTTTAGACACTTGGAGACCAAAATTGAGTCATTTTTACCAACAAATTTTTTTCAGGCCATTGGAGCCCAAATGGCCGGTTTTAGACAACTCTTATCTAAAACCGGCTTTTTAAGGCTCTAAAAGACAAAAATACAGTCATTTTGACTAATTTTTTTCAGACCTTTGGTGACCAAATGCAGTTATTTATACTAAAAAAGGCTTTTTTAGACACTTGGAGACCAAAATAGAGTCATTTTAACAAAAAAATTTTCAGGCCATTGGAGCCCAAATATCTAAAATCTTGTCTAAAACCGGCTTTTCAAGGCTCTAAAAGACAAAAATACAGTCAATTTGACTAAATGTTTTTCAGATCTTTGGTGACCAAATGCATTTATTGTGACTAAAAAGGCTTTTTAGACACTTGGAGACCAAAATAGAGTCATTTTGACCAAAACATTTTTTTCAGGCCATTGTAGCCAAATGTCTAAAATCTTGTCTAAAACCGGCATTTTAAGGCTCTAAAAGACAAAAATATAGTCATTTTGACTAAATTTTTTTCAGACCTTTGGTTACCAAATGCAGTTATTTTGACTAAAAAGGCTTTTTAGACACTTGGAGACCAAAATAGAGTCATTTTGACCGAATTTTTTTCAGGCAATTGGAGCCCAAATGGCCAGTTATAGACAAATCTTGTCTAAAACCGTCTTTTTAAGGCTCTAAAAGACAAAAATACAGTCATTTTGACTAATTTTTTTTATCAGACCTTTGGTGACCAAATGCAGTTATTTTGACTAAAAAAGGCTTTTTAGACACGTGGAGACCAAAATAGAGTCATTTTGACCAAAAAAATCTTTCAGGCCATTTGAGCCCAAATGTCTAAAATCGTGCCTAAAACCCGCCTTTTAAGGCTCTAAAAGACAAAAATACAGTCAATTTGACTAAATGTGTTTTTCATACCTTTGGTGACCAAATGCAGTTATTTTGACTAAAAAAGGAAGGCTTTTTAGACTCTTGGAGGCCAAAATCGAGTCATTTTGACCCAAAAATTTTTTTTCAGGCTATTGGAGCCAAATGTCTAAAATCTTGTCTAAAACCGGCTTTTTAAGGCTCTAAAAGAAAAAAATATAGTCATTTGGACTTAATTTTTTTTCAGACCTTTAGTGACCAAATGCAGTTATTTTGACTTAAAAAGCCTTTTTAGACACTTGGAGACCAAAATACAGTCATTTTAACTAAAAAATTATTTTCAGGCCATTGGAGCCCAAAATGGCTGGTTTTAGACAAATCTTGTCTTAAACCGGCTTTTTAAGGCTCTAAAAGACAAAAATACAGTCATTTTGACTAAATTGTTTTTCAGACCTTTGGTGACCAAATGCCGTTATTTTGACTAACGAAAGGTTTTTAGACACTTGGAGACCACATTAGAGTCATTTTGACCAAAACATTTTTTTCAGGCCAATCGAGCCCAAATGGCCGGTTTAAAACAAATCTTGTCTAAAACCGGCTTTTTAAGGCTGTTAAAGACAAAAAATACAGTAATTTTGACTAAATTTTTTTCAGACCTTTGGTGACCAAATGCCGTTATTTTGACTAACAAAAGATTTTCTAGACACTTGGAGACCAAAATAGAGTTTTTTTGACCAAAACATTTTTTTCAGGCCATTGGAGCCAAATGTCTAAAATCTTGTCTAAAACCGGCTTTTTAAGGCTTTAAAAGACAAAAATATAGTCATTTTGACTAAAGTATTTTTCAGACCTTTGGTGACCAAATGCAGTTACTTTGACTAAAAAAGGCTTTTTAGACACTTGGAGACCAAAATAGAGTCATTTTGACCAAAAAGTTTTTTTCAGGCCATTGGAGCCCAAATGGCCGGTTTTAGACAAATCTGGTCTAAAACCGGCTTTTTAAGACACTAAAAGACAAAAAAACATTAATTTTGACTAATTTTTTCAGACCTTTGCTGACCAAATGCATTTATTTATACTAAAAAATACTTTTTTAGACACTTGGAGACCAAAATAGAGTCATTTTAACAAAAAAATTTTCAGGCCATTGGAGCCCAAAAATCTAAAATCTTGTCTAAAACCGGCTTTTCAAGGCACTAAAAGACAAAAATACAGTCAATTTGACTACATTTTTTTTCAGATCTTTGGTGACCAAATGCAGTTATTTTGACTAAAAAGGCTTTTTAGACACTTGGAGACCAAAATAGAGTCATTTTGACCAAAACATTTTTTTCAGGCCATTGGAGCCAAATGTCTAAAATCTTGTCTAAAACCGGCTTTTTAAGGCTCTAAAAGACAAAAATATAGTAATTTTGACTACATTTTTTTCAGACCTTTGGTGACCAAATGCAGTTATTTTGACTAAAAAAGGCTTTTTAGACACTTGGAGACCAAAATAGAGTCATTTTGACCAAACATTTTTTTCAGGCCATTGAAACTCAAATGGCCGGTTTTAGACAAATCGTGTCTAAAACCGGCAATTTAACCACTTAACCCCCGGAAGATTTGACCCCCTTCCTGACCAGGGCCTATTTTGCGATTCGGCACTGCGTTGACTTTAACGGACAATTGCGCAGTCATGCGACGCTGTACCTAAACAAATTTGACTTCCTTTTTTTCCCACAAACAGAGCTTTCTTTTGGTGGTATTTGATCACCTGTGCGATTTTTTGATCATGCGCTATAAACAAAAAAAGAGCGTCAATTTTGCAAAAATAGCAATATTTTTCACATTTTTTATATGAAATTCCCCCAAAAAATGTGAAAATCAAAATTTTTTAACATTTTTGGCCAATTTGTTTTATGCTACATATGTTTGGTAAAAAAAAGCGTATTTTGATTGGTTTGCGCAAAAGTTATCGCGTTTACTAACAAAGGGAAAGATTTTTGTCGTTTTTGTAGTTTTTTTTTCAACGCGTAATGGCGGCGATCTGCGATTTTTTTTGCGGTACTGCAAAATTGCGGCAGACAGATTGGACCCTTGACTGACATTTTTGACACTTTTGGGGTTACCAGTGACATTTCTACAGTAATCAGTGCTATACATATGCACTGTTACTGTAAAATTACACTGGCAGTGAAGGGGGTTAACTTTTTTTTGAGAGGGAGGGGCTGTGTGTGTCCCTCGGGGCGTGATTCTAACTGTGATTGGTTGTGGCTTGAGCTGTAGGAACAGTGATCAACGGTCCTACATAGTAGAACCGTATGATCACTGTTTCTACACAGGGGGGAATGACAGGTGGCTTGTTTACATCAGTCGCCTGACTTTCTCCCTCTGCAGTGACGATCGCCGAGTGACCGGCGAACATCGGGTCCGCCGGTCACACGTGCGGGGGATCCGTGACCATGCGGGAGCGTGCCTCCGGGGGCGCGCGCTCGCTCCCTAGACCCTCACAAGCTAGCAATGTGGATCAACATCACTTTGCCTGTGAGGGGCTTACTGCTGACGTAAAAACTCGTGCGGCAGTCGGCAAGTGGTTAAGGCTCTAAAAGACAAAAATAAAGACACTTTGACTAATTTTTTTTTAGACCTTTGGTGACGAAATGCAGTTATTTTGACTAAAAAAGGCTTTTTAGACACTTGGAGACCAAAATTGAGTCATTTTGACCAAAAACATTTTTTCATGCCATTGGAGCCCAAATGGCCGGTTTTAGACAACTCTTGTCTAAAACCGGATTTTTAAGGCTCTAAAAGACAAAAAATACAGTCATTTTGACTAAATTTTTTTCAGACCTTTGGTGACCAAATGCCGTTATTTTGACTAACAAAAGGTTTTTAGACACTTGGAGACCAAAATAGAGTATTTTTGACCAAAACATTTTTTTCCAGGCCATTTTAGCCAAATGTCTAAAATCGTGCCTAAAACCGGCTTTTTAAGGCTCTCAAAGAAAAAATATAGTCATTTGGACTTAATTTTTTTCAGACCTTTGGTGACCAAATGCAGTTATTTTGACTTAAAAAGGCTTTTTAGACACTTGGAGACCGAAATAGAGTCATTTTAACTAAAAAATAATTTTCAGGCCATTGGAGCCCAAATGGCCGGTTTTAGACAAATCTTGTCTTAAACCGGCTTTTTAAGGCTCTAAAAGACAAAAATACAGTCATTTTGACTAAGTTTGTTTTTCAGACCTTTGGTGACCAAATGCCGTTATTTTGACTAACAAAAGTTTTTAGACACTTGGAGACCAAAATAGAGTCATTTTGACCAAAACATTTTTTTCAGGCCATTGGAGCCCAAATTGCCGGTTTTAAACAAATCTTGTCTAAAACCGGCTTTTTAAGGCTGTAAAAGACAAAAAATACAGTAATTTTGACTAATTTTTTTTTCAGACCTTTGGTGACCAAATGCCGTTTTTAGACACTTGGAGACCAAACTAGAGTATTTTTGACCAAAACATTTTTTTCAGGCCATTGGAGCCAAATGTCTAAAATGTTGTCTAAAACCGGCTTTTTAAGGCTCTAAAAGACAAAAATGCAGTCATTTTGACTAATTTTTTTATCAGACCTTTGGTGACCAAATGCAGATATTTTGACTAAAAAAGGCTTTTTAGACACTTGGAGACCAAAATAGAGTCATTTTGACCAAAAAAATCTTTCAGGCCATTTAAGCCCAAATGTCTAAAATCGTGCCTAAAACCGGCTTTTTAAGGCTCTCAAAGAAAAAAATATAGACATTTGGACTTAATTTTTTTTCAGACCTTTGGTGACCAAATGCAGTTATTTTGACTTAAAAAGGCTTTTTAGACACTTGGAGACCAAAATAGAGTCATTTTAACTAAAAAAATAATTTTCAAGTCATTGGAGCCCAAATGGCCGGTTTTAGACAAATCTTGTCTTAAACCGGCTTTTTAAGGCTCTAAAAGACAAAAATATAGTCATTTTGACTAAATTTTTTTCAGACCTTTGGTGACCAAATGCCGTTATTTTGACTAACAAAAGGTTTTTAGACACTTGGAGACCAAAATAGAGTCATTTTGACCAAAACATTTTTTTCAGGCCATTGGAGCCCAAACGGCCGGTTTTAAACAAATCTTGTCTAAAACCGGCTTTTTAAGGCTGTAAAAGACAAAAAATACAGTAATTTTGACTAATTATTTTTTTTCAGACCTTTGGTGACCAAATGCCGTTATTTTGACTAACAAAAGGTTTTTAGACACTTGGAGACCAAAATAGAGTATTTCTGACCAAAACATTTTTTTCAGGCCATTGGAGCCAAATGTCTAAAATCTTGTCTAAAACCGGCTTTTTAAGGCTTTAAAAGACAAAAATATAGTAATTTTGACTATAGTATTTTTCAGACCTTTGGTGACCAAATGCAGTTATTTTGACTAAAAAAGGCTTTTTAGACACTTGGAGACCAAAATAGAGTCATTTTGACCAAAAAGTTTTTTTCAGGCCATTGGAGCCCAAATGGCCGGTTTTAGACAAATCTGGTCTAAAACCAGCTTTTTAAGACACTAAAAGACAAAAATACATTAATTTTGACTAATTTTTTCAGACCTTTGCTGACCAAATGCATTTATTTATACTAAAAAAGACTTTTTTAGACACTTGGAGACCAAAATAGAGTCATTTTAACAAAAAAAATGTTCAGGCCATTGGAGCCCAAAAATCTAAAATCTTGTCTAAAACCAGCTTTTCAAGGCACTAAAAGACAAAAATACAGTCAATTTGACTAAATTTTTTTCAGATCTTTGGTGACCAAATGCAGTTATTTTGACTAAAAAGGCTTTTTAGACACTTGGAGACCAAAATAGATTCATTTTGACCAAAACATTTTTTTCAGGCCATTGGAGCCAAATGTCTAAAATCTTGTCTAAAACCGGCTTTTTAAGGCTCTAAAAGACAAAAATATAGTAATTTTGACTACATTTTTTTTCAGACCTTTGGTTACCAAATGCAGTTATTTTGACTAAAAAAGGCTTTTTAGACACTTGGAGACCAAAATAGAGTCATTTTGACCAAACATTTTTTTCAGGCCATTGAAACTCAAATGGCCGGTTTTAGACAAATCGTGTCTAAAACCGGCTATTTAACCACTTAACCCCCGGAAGATTTGACCCCCTTCCTGACCAGGGCCTATTTTGCAATTTGGCACTGCGTTGACTTTAACGGACAATTGCGCGGTCGTGCGACGCTGTACCTAAACAAATTTGACTTCCTTTTTTTCCCACAAACAGAGCTTTCTTTTGGTGGTATTTGATCACCTGTGCGATTTTTTGATCATGCGCTATAAACAAAAAAAGAGCGTAAATTTTGCAAAAATAGCAATATTTTTCACATTTTTTTATATGAAATTCCCCCAAAAAATGTGAAAATCAAAATTTTTTTAACATTTTCGGCCAATTTGTTTTATGCTACATATGTTTGGTAAAAAAAAGCGTATTTTGATTGGTTTGCGCAAAAGTTATCGCGTTTACTAACAAAGGGAAAGATTTTTGTCATTTTTGTAGTTTTTTTTTCAACGCGTAATGGCGGCGATCTGCGATTTCTTTTGCGGTACTGCAAAATTGCGGCAGACAGATCGGACCCTTGACTGACATTTTTGACACTTTTGGGGTTACCAGTGACATTTCTACAGTAATCAGTGCTATACATATGCACTGTTACTGTAAAATTACACTGGCAGTGAAGGGGGTTAACTTTTTTTGAGAGGGAGGGGCTGTGTGTGTCCCTCGGGGCATGATTCTAACTGTGATTGGCTGTGGCTTGAGCTGTAGGAACAGTGATCAACGGTCCTACATAGTAGAACCGTATGATCACTGTTTCTACACAGGGGAGAATGACAGGCGGCTTGTTTATATCAGTCACCTGACTTTCTCCCTCTGCAGTGACAATCGCCGAGTGACCGGCGAACATCGGGTCCGCCGGTCACACGTGCGGGGGATCCGTGACCACGCGGGAGCGCGCCTCCGGGGGCGCGCGCTCGCTCCCTAGACCCTCACAAGCTAGCAACGTAGATCAACATCACTTTGCCTGTGAGGGGCTTACTGCCGACGTAAATAGTCGTGCGGCAGTCGGCAAGTGGTTAAGGCTCTAAAAGACAAAAATAAAGACACTTTGACTAATTTTTTTTTTAGACCTTTGGTGACGAAATGCAGTTATTTTGACTAAAAAGGCTTTTTAGACACTTGGAGACCAAAATTGAGTCATTTTGACCAAAAAATTTTTTTCATGCCATTGGAGCCCAAATGGCCGGTTTTAGACAACTCTTGTCTAAAACCGGCTTTTTAAGGCTCTAAAAGACAAAAAATACAGTCATTTTGACTAAATTTTTTTCAGACCTTTGGTGACCAAATGCCGTTATTTTGACTAACAAAAGGTTTTTAGACACTTGGAGACCAAAATAGAGTATTTTTGACCAAAACATTTTTTTCAGGCCATTTTAGCCAAATGTCTAAAATCGTGCCTAAAACCGGCTTTTTAAGGCTCTCAAAGAAAAAAATATAGTCATTTGGACTTAATTTTTTCAGACCTTTGGTGACCAAATGCAGTTATTTTGACTTAAAAAGGCTTTTTAGACACTTGGAGACCGAAATAGAGTCATTTTAACTAAAAAATAATTTTCAGGCCATTGGAGCCCAAATGGCCGGTTTTAGACAAATCTTGTCTTAAACCGGCTTTTTAAGGCTCTAAAAGACAAAAATACAGTCATTTTGACTAAGTTTTTTTTTCAGACCTTTGGTGACCAAATGCTGTTATTTTGACTAACAAAAGTTTTTAGACACTTGGAGACCAAAATAGAGTCATTTTGACCAAAACATTTTTTTCAGGCCATTGGAGCCCAAATTGCCGGTTTTAAACAAATCTTGTCTAAAACCGGCTTTTTAAGGCTGTAAAAGACAAAAAATACAGTAATTTTGACTAATTTCTTTTTCAGACCTTTGGTGACCAAATGCCGTTTTTAGACACTTGGAGACCAAACTAGAGTATTTTTGACCAAAACATTTTTTTCAGGCCATTGGAGCCAAATGTCTAAAATGTTGTCTAAAACCGGCTTTTTAAGGCTCTAAAAGACAAAAATGCAGTCATTTTGACTAATTTTTTATCAGACCTTTGGTGACCAAATGCAGATATTTTGACTAAAAAAGGCTTTTTAGACACTTGGAGACCAAAATAGAGTCATTTTGACCAAAAAAATCTTTCAGGCCATTTAAGCCCAAATGTCTAAAATCGTGCCTAAAACCGGCTTTTTAAGGCTCTCAAAGAAAAAAATATAGACATTTGGACTTAATTTTTTTTCAGACCTTTGGTGACCAAATGCAGTTATTTTGACTTAAAAAGGCTTTTTAGACACTTGGAGACCAAAATAGAGTCATTTTAACTAAAAAAATAATTTTCAAGTCATTGGAGCCCAAATGGCCGGTTTTAGACAAATCTTGTCTTAAACCGGCTTTTTAAGGCTCTAAAAGACAAAAATATAGTCATTTTGACTAAATTTTTTTCAGACCTTTGGTGACCAAATGCCGTTATTTTGACTAACAAAAGGTTTTTAGACACTTGGAGACCAAAATAGAGTCATTTTGACCAAAACATTTTTTTCAGGCCATTGGAGCCCAAACGGCCGGTTTTAAACAAATCTTGTCTAAAACCGGCTTTTTAAGGCTGTAAAAGACAAAAAATACAGTAATTTTGACTAATTATTTTTTTTCAGACCTTTGGTGACCAAATGCCGTTATTTTGACTAACAAAAGGTTTTTAGACACTTGGAGACCAAAATAGAGTATTTCTGACCAAAACATTTTTTTCAGGCCATTGGAGCCAAATGTCTAAAATCTTGTCTAAAACCGGCTTTTTAAGGCTTTAAAAGACAAAAATATAGTAATTTTGACTATAGTATTTTTCAGACCTTTGGTGACCAAATGCAGTTATTTTGACTAAAAAAGGCTTTTTAGACACTTGGAGACCAAAATAGAGTCATTTTGACCAAAAAGTTTTTTTCAGGCCATTGGAGCCCAAATGGCCGGTTTTAGACAAATCTGGTCTAAAACCAGCTTTTTAAGACACTAAAAGACAAAAATACATTAATTTTGACTAATTTTTTCAGACCTTTGCTGACCAAATGCATTTATTTATACTAAAAAAGACTTTTTTAGACACTTGGAGACCAAAATAGAGTCATTTTAACAAAAAAAATGTTCAGGCCATTGGAGCCCAAAAATCTAAAATCTTGTCTAAAACCAGCTTTTCAAGGCACTAAAAGACAAAAATACAGTCAATTTGACTAAATTTTTTTCAGATCTTTGGTGACCAAATGCAGTTATTTTGACTAAAAAGGCTTTTTAGACACTTGGAGACCAAAATAGATTCATTTTGACCAAAACATTTTTTTCAGGCCATTGGAGCCAAATGTCTAAAATCTTGTCTAAAACCGGCTTTTTAAGGCTCTAAAAGACAAAAATATAGTAATTTTGACTACATTTTTTTTCAGACCTTTGGTTACCAAATGCAGTTATTTTGACTAAAAAAGGCTTTTTAGACACTTGGAGACCAAAATAGAGTCATTTTGACCAAACATTTTTTTCAGGCCATTGAAACTCAAATGGCCGGTTTTAGACAAATCGTGTCTAAAACCGGCTATTTAACCACTTAACCCCCGGAAGATTTGACCCCCTTCCTGACCAGGGCCTATTTTGCAATTTGGCACTGCGTTGACTTTAACGGACAATTGCGCGGTCGTGCGACGCTGTACCTAAACAAATTTGACTTCCTTTTTTTCCCACAAACAGAGCTTTCTTTTGGTGGTATTTGATCACCTGTGCGATTTTTTGATCATGCGCTATAAACAAAAAAAGAGCGTAAATTTTGCAAAAATAGCAATATTTTTCACATTTTTTTATATGAAATTCCCCCAAAAAATGTGAAAATCAAAATTTTTTTAACATTTTCGGCCAATTTGTTTTATGCTACATATGTTTGGTAAAAAAAAGCGTATTTTGATTGGTTTGCGCAAAAGTTATCGCGTTTACTAACAAAGGGAAAGATTTTTGTCATTTTTTGTAGTTTTTTTTTCAACGCGTAATGGCGGCGATCTGCGATTTCTTTTGCGGTACTGCAAAATTGCGGCAGACAGATCGGACCCTTGACTGACATTTTTGACACTTTTGGGGTTACCAGTGACATTTCTACAGTAATCAGTGCTATACATATGCACTGTTACTGTAAAATTACACTGGCAGTGAAGGGGGTTAACTTTTTTTGAGAGGGAGGGGCTGTGTGTGTCCCTCGGGGCATGATTCTAACTGTGATTGGCTGTGGCTTGAGCTGTAGGAACAGTGATCAACGGTCCTACATAGTAGAACCGTATGATCACTGTTTCTACACAGGGGAGAATGACAGGCGGCTTGTTTATATCAGTCACCTGACTTTCTCCCTCTGCAGTGACAATCGCCGAGTGACCGGCGAACATCGGGTCCGCCGGTCACACGTGCGGGGGATCCGTGACCACGCGGGAGCGCGCCTCCGGGGGCGCGCGCTCGCTCCCTAGACCCTCACAAGCTAGCAACGTAGATCAACATCACTTTGCCTGTGAGGGGCTTACTGCCGACGTAAATAGTCGTGCGGCAGTCGGCAAGTGGTTAAGGCTCTAAAAGACAAAAATAAAGACACTTTGACTAATTTTTTTTTTAGACCTTTGGTGACGAAATGCAGTTATTTTGACTAAAAAGGCTTTTTAGACACTTGGAGACCAAAATTGAGTCATTTTGACCAAAAAATTTTTTTCATGCCATTGGAGCCCAAATGGCCGGTTTTAGACAACTCTTGTCTAAAACCGGCTTTTTAAGGCTCTAAAAGACAAAAAATACAGTCATTTTGACTAAATTTTTTTCAGACCTTTGGTGACCAAATGCCGTTATTTTGACTAACAAAAGGTTTTTAGACACTTGGAGACCAAAATAGAGTATTTTTGACCAAAACATTTTTTTCAGGCCATTTTAGCCAAATGTCTAAAATCGTGCCTAAAACCGGCTTTTTAAGGCTCTCAAAGAAAAAAATATAGTCATTTGGACTTAATTTTTTCAGACCTTTGGTGACCAAATGCAGTTATTTTGACTTAAAAAGGCTTTTTAGACACTTGGAGACCGAAATAGAGTCATTTTAACTAAAAAATAATTTTCAGGCCATTGGAGCCCAAATGGCCGGTTTTAGACAAATCTTGTCTTAAACCGGCTTTTTAAGGCTCTAAAAGACAAAAATACAGTCATTTTGACTAAGTTTTTTTTTCAGACCTTTGGTGACCAAATGCTGTTATTTTGACTAACAAAAGTTTTTAGACACTTGGAGACCAAAATAGAGTCATTTTGACCAAAACATTTTTTTCAGGCCATTGGAGCCCAAATTGCCGGTTTTAAACAAATCTTGTCTAAAACCGGCTTTTTAAGGCTGTAAAAGACAAAAAATACAGTAATTTTGACTAATTTCTTTTTCAGACCTTTGGTGACCAAATGCCGTTTTTAGACACTTGGAGACCAAACTAGAGTATTTTTGACCAAAACATTTTTTTCAGGCCATTGGAGCCAAATGTCTAAAATGTTGTCTAAAACCGGCTTTTTAAGGCTCTAAAAGACAAAAATGCAGTCATTTTGACTAATTTTTTATCAGACCTTTGGTGACCAAATGCAGATATTTTGACTAAAAAAGGCTTTTTAGACACTTGGAGACCAAAATAGAGTCATTTTGACCAAAAAAATCTTTCAGGCCATTTAAGCCCAAATGTCTAAAATCGTGCCTAAAACCGGCTTTTTAAGGCTCTCAAAGAAAAAAATATAGACATTTGGACTTAATTTTTTTTCAGACCTTTGGTGACCAAATGCAGTTATTTTGACTTAAAAAGGCTTTTTAGACACTTGGAGACCAAAATAGAGTCATTTTAACTAAAAAAATAATTTTCAAGTCATTGGAGCCCAAATGGCCGGTTTTAGACAAATCTTGTCTTAAACCGGCTTTTTAAGGCTCTAAAAGACAAAAATATAGTCATTTTGACTAAATTTTTTTCAGACCTTTGGTGACCAAATGCCGTTATTTTGACTAACAAAAGGTTTTTAGACACTTGGAGACCAAAATAGAGTCATTTTGACCAAAACATTTTTTTCAGGCCATTGGAGCCCAAACGGCCGGTTTTAAACAAATCTTGTCTAAAACCGGCTTTTTAAGGCTGTAAAAGACAAAAAATACAGTAATTTTGACTAATTATTTTTTTTCAGACCTTTGGTGACCAAATGCCGTTATTTTGACTAACAAAAGGTTTTTAGACACTTGGAGACCAAAATAGAGTATTTCTGACCAAAACATTTTTTTCAGGCCATTGGAGCCAAATGTCTAAAATCTTGTCTAAAACCGGCTTTTTAAGGCTTTAAAAGACAAAAATATAGTAATTTTGACTATAGTATTTTTCAGACCTTTGGTGACCAAATGCAGTTATTTTGACTAAAAAAGGCTTTTTAGACACTTGGAGACCAAAATAGAGTCATTTTGACCAAAAAGTTTTTTTCAGGCCATTGGAGCCCAAATGGCCGGTTTTAGACAAATCTGGTCTAAAACCAGCTTTTTAAGACACTAAAAGACAAAAATACATTAATTTTGACTAATTTTTTCAGACCTTTGCTGACCAAATGCATTTATTCATACTAAAAAAGACTTTTTTAGACACTTGGAGACCAAAATAGAGTCATTTTAACAAAAAAAATTTTCAGGCCATTGGAGCCCAAAAATCTAAAATCTTGTCTAAAACCAGCTTTTCAAGGCACTAAAAGACAAAAATACAGTCAATTTGACTAAATTTTTTTCAGATCTTTGGTGACCAAATGAAATTATTTTGACTAAAAAGGCTTTTTAGACACTTGGAGACCAAAATAGATTCATTTTGACCAAAACATTTTTTTCAGGCCATTGGAGCCAAATGTCTAAAATCTTGTCTAAAACCGGCTTTTTAAGGCTCTAAAAGACAAAAATATAGTAATTTTGACTACATTTTTTTTCAGACCTTTGGTTACCAAATGCAGTTATTTTGACTAAAAAAGGCTTTTTAGACACTTGGAGACCAAAATAGAGTCATTTTGACCAAACATTTTTTTCAGGCCATTGAAACTCAAATGGCCGGTTTTAGACAAATCGTGTCTAAAACCGGCTATTTAACCACTTAACCCCCGGAAGATTTGACCCCCTTCCTGACCAGGGCCTATTTTGCAATTTGGCACTGCGTTGACTTTAACGGACAATTGCGCGGTCGTGCGACGCTGTACCTAAACAAATTTGACTTCCTTTTTTTCCCACAAACAGAGCTTTCTTTTGGTGGTATTTGATCACCTGTGCGATTTTTTGATCATGCGCTATAAACAAAAAAAGAGCGTAAATTTTGCAAAAATAGCAATATTTTTCACATTTTTTTATATGAAATTCCCCCAAAAAATGTGAAAATCAAAATTTTTTTAACATTTTCGGCCAATTTGTTTTATGCTACATATGTTTGGTAAAAAAAAGCGTATTTTGATTGGTTTGCGCAAAAGTTATCGCGTTTACTAACAAAGGGAAAGATTTTTGTCATTTTTTGTAGTTTTTTTTTCAACGCGTAATGGCGGCGATCTGCGATTTCTTTTGCGGTACTGCAAAATTGCGGCAGACAGATCGGACCCTTGACTGACATTTTTGACACTTTTGGGGTTACCAGTGACATTTCTACAGTAATCAGTGCTATACATATGCACTGTTACTGTAAAATTACACTGGCAGTGAAGGGGGTTAACTTTTTTTGAGAGGGAGGGGCTGTGTGTGTCCCTTGGGGCATGATTCTAACTGTGATTGGCTGTGGCTTGAGCTGTAGGAACAGTGATCAACGGTCCTACATAGTAGAACCGTATGATCACTGTTTCTACACAGGGGAGAATGACAGGCGGCTTGTTTATATCAGTCACCTGACTTTCTCCCTCTGCAGTGACAATCGCCGAGTGACCGGCGAACATCGGGTCCGCCGGTCACACGTGCGGGGGATCCGTGACCACGCGGGAGCGCGCCTCCGGGGGCGCGCGCTCGCTCCCTAGACCCTCACAAGCTAGCAACGTAGATCAACATCACTTTGCCTGTGAGGGGCTTACTGCCGACGTAAATAGTCGTGCGGCAGTCGGCAAGTGGTTAAGGCTCTAAAAGACAAAAATAAAGACACTTTGACTAATTTTTTTTTAGACCTTTGGTGACGAAATGCAGTTATTTTGACTAAAAAGGCTTTTTAGACACTTGGAGACCAAAATTGAGTCATTTTGACCAAAAAAATTTTTTCATGCCATTGGAGCCCAAATGGCCGGTTTTAGACAACTCTTGTCTAAAACCGGCTTTTTAAGGCTCTAAAAGACAAAAAATACAGTCATTTTGACTAAATTTTTTTCAGACCTTTGGTGACCAAATGCCGTTATTTTGACTAACAAAAGGTTTTTAGACACTTGGAGACCAAAATAGAGTATTTTTGACCAAAACATTTTTTTCAGGCCATTTTAGCCAAATGTCTAAAATCGTGCCTAAAACCGGCTTTTTAAGGCTCTCAAAGAAAAAAATATAGTCATTTGGACTTAATTTTTTCAGACCTTTGGTGACCAAATGCAGTTATTTTGACTTAAAAAGGCTTTTTAGACACTTGGAGACCGAAATAGAGTCATTTTAACTAAAAAATAATTTTCAGGCCATTGGAGCCCAAATGGCCGGTTTTAGACAAATCTTGTCTTAAACCGGCTTTTTAAGGCTCTAAAAGACAAAAATACAGTCATTTTGACTAAGTTTTTTTTTCAGACCTTTGGTGACCAAATGCTGTTATTTTGACTAACAAAAGTTTTTAGACACTTGGAGACCAAAATAGAGTCATTTTGACCAAAACATTTTTTTCAGGCCATTGGAGCCCAAATTGCCGGTTTTAAACAAATCTTGTCTAAAACCGGCTTTTTAAGGCTGTAAAAGACAAAAAATACAGTAATTTTGACTAATTTTTTTTTCAGACCTTTGGTGACCAAATGCAGTTATTTTGACTAACAAAAGGTTTTTAGACACTTGGAGACCAAACTAGAGTATTTTTGACCAAAACATTTTTTTCAGGCCATTGGAGCCAAATGTCTAAAATCTTGTCTAAAACCGGCTTTTTAAGGCTCTAAAAGACAAAAATAGTCATTTTGACGAAATTTTTTTTCTGACCTTTGGTGACCAAATGCAGTTATTTTGACTAAAAAACGATTTTTAGACACTTGGAGACCAAAACAGAGTAATTTTGACCGAAAATTTCTTTTCAGGCCATTGTGGCCGGTTTTAGACAAATCTTGTCTAAAACCGGCTTTTTAAGGCTCTAAAAGACAAAAATACAGTCATTTTGACTAAAGTATTTTTCAGACCTTTGGTGACCAAATTCAGTTATTTTGACAAAAAAAGGCTTTTTAGACACTTGGAGACCAAAGTAGAGTCATTTTGACCAAAAATTTTTTTTCAGGCCATTGGAGCCCAAATGGCCGGTTTTAGACAAATCTGGTCTAAAACCGGCTTTTTAAGACACTAAAAGACAACAATACATTAATTTTGACTATTTTTTTTCAGATCTTTGGTGACCAAATTTATTTATTGTGACTAAAAAAGGCTTTTTAGACATTTGGAGACCAAAATAGAGTCATTTTGACCGAATTTTTTTCAGGCAATTGGAGCCCAAATGGCCAGTTATAGACAAATCTTGTCTAAAACCGGCTTTTTAAGGCTCTAAAAGACAAAAATGCAGTCATTTTGACTAATTTTTTTATCAGACCTTTGGTGACCAAATGCAGATATTTTGACTAAAAAAGGCTTTTTAGACACTTGAAGACCAAAATAGAGTCATTTTAACTAAAAAAATAATTTTCAAGCCATTGGAGCCCAAATGGCCGATTTTAGACAAATCTTGTCTTAAACCGGCTTTTTAAGGCTCTAAAAGACAAAAATATAGTCATTTTGACTAAATTTTTTTTCAGACCTTTGGTGACCAAATGCCGTTATTTTGACTAACAAAAGGTTTTTAGACATTTGGAGACCAAAATAGAGTCATTTTGACCAAAACATTTTTTTCAGGCCATTGGAGCCCAAATGGCCATTCAAATCTTGTCTAAAACCGTCTTTTTAAGGCTCTAAAAGACAAAAATACAGTCATTTTGACTAAAGTATTTTTCAGACCTTTGGTGACCAAATTCAGTTATTTTGAAAAAAAAGGCTTTTTAGACACTTGGAGACCAAAATAGAGTCATTTTGACCAAAAATTTTTTTTCAGGCCATTGGAGACAAATCTGGTCTAAAACCGGCTTTTTAAGACACTAAAAGACTAAAATACATTAATTTTGACTAGCTTTTTTCAGACCTTTGGTGACCAAATGCATTTATTTATACTAAAAAAGGCTTTTTTCGACACTTGGAGACCAAAATAGAGTCATTTTAACAAAAAAATATTTCAGGCCATTGGAGCCCAAAAATCTAAAATCTTGTCTAAAACCGGCTTTTCAAGGCTCTAAAAGATTACCTGTGCGATTTTTTGATCATGCGCTATAAACAAAAAAAGAGCGTCAATTTTGCAAAAATAGCAATATTTTTCACATTTTTTTATATGAAATTCACCAAAAAAATGTAAAAATCAAAGTTTTTTAACATTTTCGGCCAATTTGTTTATGCTACATGTTTGGTAAAAAAATCGCAAAAAGCGTATTTTGATTGGTGTGCGCAAAAGTTATCGCGTTTACTAACAAAGGGAAAGATTTTTTGTAATTTTTGTTGGTTTTTTTCAACGTGTAATGGCGGCGATCTGCGATTTTTTTTGCGGTACTGCAAAATTGCGGCAGACAGATCGGACCCTTGACTGACATTTTTGACACTTTCGGGGTTACCAGTGACATTTCTACAGTAATCAGTGCTATACATATGCACTGTTACTGTAAAATTACACTGGCAGTGAAGGGGTTAACTTTTTTTGAGAGGGAGGGGCTGTGTGTGTCCCTAGGGGCGTGATTCTAACTGTGATTGGCTGTGGCTTGAGCTGTAGGAACAGTGATCAACGGTCCTACATAGTAGAACCGTATGATCACTGTTTCTACACAGGGGAGAATGACAGGGGGCTTGTTTACATCAGTCGCCTGACTTTCTCCCTCTGTCGGATCGCCAAGTGACCGGCAGACATCGGGGGACACGTGCGGGGGATCCATGACCACGCGGGAGCTTGCCTCCGGGGCGCGCGCTCGCTCCCTAGACCCTAACAGGCTAGCAACGTAGATCAACATCACTTTGCCTGTGAGGGGCTTACTGCCGACGTATATAGTGGTTAAGGCTCTAAAAGACAAAAATAAAGTCACTTTGACTAAATTTTTTTAGACCTTTGGTGGCGAAATGCCGTTATTTTGACTAACGAAAGGTTTTTATACACTTGGAGACCAAAATAGAGTCATTTTGACCAGAACATTTTTTTCAGGCCAATCGAGCCCAAATGGCCGGTTTTAAACAAATCTTGTCTAAAACCGGCTTTTTAAGGCTGTAAAAGACAAAAAATACAGTAATTTTGACTAATTTTTTTTTCAGACCTTTGGTGACCAAATGCCGTTATTTTGACTAACAAAAGGTTTTTAGACACTTGGAGACCAAAATAGAGTATTTCTGACCAAAACATTTTTTTTCAGGCCATTGGAGCCAAATGTCTAAAATCTTGTCGAAAACCGGCTTTTTAAGGCTTTAAAAGACAAAAATATAGTCATTTTGACTATAGTATTTTTCAGACCTTTGGTGACCAAATGCAGTTATTTTGACTAAAAAAGGCTTTTTAGACACTTGGAGACCAAAATAGAGTCATTTTGACCGAAAAAAAATTTTCAGGCCATTGGAGCCCAAATGGCCGGTTTTAGACAAATCTGGTCTAAAACTGGCTTTTTAAGACACTAAAAGACAAAAATACAATAATTTTGACTAATTTTTTCAGACCTTTGCTGACCAAATGCATTTATTTATACTAAAAAAGACTTTTTTAGACACTTGGAGACCAAAATAGTCATTTTAACAAAAAAAAATTTCAGGCCATTGGAGCCCAAAAATCTAAAATCTTGTCTAAAACCGGCTTTTCAAGGCACTAAAAGACAAAAATACAGTCTATTTGACTAATTTTTTTTCAGATCTTTGGTGACCAAATGCAGTTATTTTGACTAAAAAGGCTTTTTAGACACTTGGAGACCAAAATAGATTCATTTTGACCAAAACATTTTTTTCAGGCCATTGGAGCCAAATGTCTAAAATCTTGTCTAAAACCGGCTTTTTAAGGCTCTAAAAGACAAAAATATAGTAATTTTGACTACATTTTTTTCAGACCTTTGGTTACCAAATGCAGTTATTTTGACTAAAAAAGGCTTTTTAGACACTTGGAGACCAAAATAGAGTCATTTTGACCGTTTTTTTTTCAGGCAATTGGAGCCCAAATGGCCAGTTATAGACAAATCTTGTCTAAAACCGGCTTTTTAAGGCTCTAAAAGACAAAAATACAGTCATCTTGACAATTTTTTTTATCAGACCTTTGGTGACCAAATGCAGTTATTTTGACTAAAAAAGGCTTTTTAGACACTTGGAGACCAATATAGAGTCATTTTGACCAAACATTTTTTTCAGGCCATTGAAACTCAAATGGCCGGTTTTAGACAAATCGTGTCTAAAACCAGCTATTTAACCACTTAACCCCCGGAAGATTTGACCCCCTTCCTGACCAGGGCCTATTTTGCAATTTGGCACTGCGTTGACTTTAACGGACAATTGCGCGGTCGTGCGACGCTGTACCTAAACAAATTTGACTTCCTTTTTTTCCCACAAACAGAGCTTTCTTTTGGTGGTATTTGATCACCTGTGCGATTTTTTGATCATGCGCTATAAACAAAAAAAGAGCGTCAATTTTGCAAAAATAGCAATATTTTTCACATTTTTTTATATGAAATTCCCCCAAAAAATGTGAAAATAAAATTTTTTTTAACATTCTCGGCCAATTTGTTTTATGCTACATATGTTTGGTAAAAAAAAGCGTATTTTGATTGGTTTGCGCAAAAGTTATCGCGTTTACTAACAAAGGGAAAGATTTTTGTCATTTTTGTAGTTTTTTTTTCAACGCGTAATGGCGGCGATCTGCGATTTCTTTTGTGGTACTGCAAAATTGCGGCAGACAGATCGGACCCTTGACTAACATTTTTGACACTTTTGGGGTTACCAGTGACATTTCTACAGTAATCAGTGCTATACATATGCACTGTTACTGTAAAATTACACTGGCAGTGAAGGGGGTTAACTTTTCTTGAGAGGGAGGGGCTGTGTGTGTCCCTCGGGGCATGATTCTAACTGTGATTGGCTGTGGCTTGAGCTGTAGGAACAGTGATCAACGGTCCTACATAGTAGAACCGTATGATCACTGTTTCTACACAGGGGAGAATGACAGGCGGCTTGTTTATATCAGTCACCTGACTTTCTCCCTCTGCAGTGACAATCGCCGAGTGACCGGCGAACATCGGGTCCGCCGGTCACACGTGCGGGGGATCCGTGACCGCGCGGGAGCGCGCCTCCGGGGGCGCGCGCTCGCTCCCTAGACCCTCACAAGCTAGCAACGTAGATCAACATCACTTTGCCTGTGAGGGGCTTACTGCTGACGTAAATAGTCGTGCGGCAGTCGGCAAGTGGTTAAGGCTCTAAAAGACAAAAATAAAGACACTTTGACTAATTTTTTTTTAGACCTTTGGTGACGAAATGCAGTTATTTTGACTAAAAAGGCTTTTTAGACACTTGGAGACCAAAATTGAGTCATTTTGACCAAAAAAAAATTTTCATGCCATTGGAGCCCAAATGGCCGGTTTTAGACAACTCTTGTCTAAAACCGGCTTTTTAAGGCTCTAAAAGACAAAAAATACAGTCATTTTGACTAAATTTTTTTCAGACCTTTGGTGACCAAATGCCGTTATTTTGACTAACAAAAGGTTTTTAGACACTTGGAGACCAAAATAGAGTATTTTTGACCAAAACATTTTTTTCAGGCCATTTTAGCCAAATGTCTAAAATCGTGCCTAAAACCGGCTTTTTAAGGCTCTCAAAGAAAAAAATATAGTCATTTGGACTTAATTTTTTCAGACCTTTGGTGACCAAATGCAGTTATTTTGACTTAAAAAGGCTTTTTAGACACTTGGAGACCGAAATAGAGTCATTTTAACTAAAAAATAATTTTCAGGCCATTGGAGCCCAAATGGCCGGTTTTAGACAAATCTTGTCTTAAACCGGCTTTTTAAGGCTCTAAAAGACAAAAATACAGTCATTTTGACTAAGTTTGTTTTTCAGACCTTTGGTGACCAAATGCTGTTATTTTGACTAACAAAAGTTTTTAGACACTTGGAGACCAAAATAGAGTCATTTTGACCAAAACATTTTTTTCAGGCCATTGGAGCCCAAATTGCCGGTTTTAAACAAATCTTGTCTAAAACCGGCTTTTTAAGGCTGTAAAAGACAAAAATACAGTAATTTTGACTAATTTTTTTTTCAGACCTTTGGTGACCAAATGCCGTCATTTTGACTAACAAAAGGTTTTTAGACACTTGGAGACCAAACTAGAGTATTTTTGACCAAAACATTTTTTTCAGGCCATTGGAGCCAAATGTCTAAAATCTTGTCTAAAACCGGCTTTTTAAGGCTCTAAAAGACAAAAATATAGTCATTTTGACGAAATTTTTTTTTCTGACCTTTGGTGACCAAATGCAGTTATTTTGACTAAAAAACGATTTTTAGACACTTGGAGACCAAAACAGAGTAATTTTGACCGAAAATTTCTTTTCAGGCCATTGTGGCCGGTTTTAGACAAATCTTGTCTAAAACCGGCTTTTTAAGGCTCTAAAAGACAAAAATACAGTCATTTTGACTAAAGTATTTTTCAGACCTTTGGTGACCAAATTCAGTTATTTTGACAAAAAAAGGCTTTTTAGACACTTGGAGACCAAAGTAGAGTCATTTTGACCAAAAATTTTTTTCAGGCCATTGGAGCCCAAATGGCCGGTTTTAGACAAATCTGGTCTAAAACCGGCCTTTTAAGACACTAAAAGACAACAATACATTAATTTTGACTATTTTTTTTCAGATCTTTGGTGACCAAATTTATTTATTGTGACTAAAAAAGGCTTTTTAGACATTTGGAGACCAAAATAGAGTCATTTTGACCGAATTTTTTTCAGGCAATTGGAGCCCAAATGGCCAGTTATAGACAAATCTTGTCTAAAACCGGCTTTTTAAGGCTCTAAAAGACAAAAATGCAGTCATTTTGACTAATTTTTTTATCAGACCTTTGGTGACCAAATGCAGATATTTTGACTAAACAAGGCTTTTTAGACACTTGGAGACCAAAATAGAGTCATTTTAACTAAAAAAATAATTTTCAAGATATTGGAGCCCAAATGGCCGGTTTTAGACAAATCTTGTCTTAAACCGGCTTTTTAAGGCTCTAAAAGACAAAAACATAGTCATTTTGACTAAATTTTTTTTCAGACCTTTGGTGACCAAATGCCGTTATTTTGACTAACAAAAGGTTTTTAGACACTTGGAGACCAAAATAGAGTCATTTTGACCAAAACATTTTTTTCAGGCCATTGGAGCCCAAATGGCCGGTTTTAAACAAATCTTGTCTAAAACCGTCTTTTTAAGGCTGTAAAAGACAAAAAATACAGTAATTTTGACTAAATTTTTTTCAGACCTTTGGTGACCAAATGCCGTTATTTTGACTAACAAAAGGTTTTTAGACACTTGGAGACCAAAATAGAGTATTTTTGACCAAAACATTTTTTTCAGGCCATTGGAGCCAAATGTCTAAAATCTTGTCTAAAACCGGCTTTTTAAGGTATTTTTGACCAAAAATTTTTTTCAGGCCATTGGAGCCCAAATGGCCGGTTTTAGACAAATCTGGTCTAAAACCGGCCTTTTAAGACACTAAAAGACAACAATACATTAATTTTGACTATTTTTTTTCAGATCTTTGGTGACCAAATTTATTTATTGTGACTAAAAAAGGCTTTTTAGACATTTGGAGACCAAAATAGAGTCATTTTGACCGAATTTTTTTCAGGCAATTGGAGCCCAAATGGCCAGTTATAGACAAATCTTGTCTAAAACC
The DNA here is from genome assembly GCF_965119305.1 of Pelophylax lessonae. NCBI lineage: Eukaryota > Metazoa > Chordata > Amphibia > Anura > Ranidae > Pelophylax > Pelophylax lessonae. The sequence goes on from NC_138772.1 coordinate 245,899,372, forward strand.
GGCTTTTTAAGGCTCTAAAAGACAAAAATACAGTCATTTTGACTAAAGTATTTTTCAGACCTTTGGTGACCAAATTCAGTTATTTTGAAAAAAAAAGGCTTTTTAGACACTTGGAGACCAAAATAGAGTCATTTTGACCAAAAAAATTTTTTCAGGCCATTGGAGACAAATCTGGTCTAAAACCGGCTTTTTAAGACACTAAAAGACTAAAATACATTAATTTTGACTAGCTTTTTTTCAGACCTTTGGTGACCAAATGCATTCATTTATACTAAAAAAGGCTTTTTTCGACACTTGGAGACCAAAATAGAGTCATTTTAACAAAAAAAATTTCAGGCCATTGGAGCCCAAAAATCTAAAATCTTGTCTAAAACCGGCTTTTCAAGGCTCTAAAAGATCACCTGTGCGATTTTTTGATCATGCGCTATAAACAAAAAAAGAGCGTCAATTTTGCAAAAATAGCAATATTTTTCACATTTTTTTATAGAAATTCACAAAAAAAATGTAAAAATCAAAGTTTTTTAACATTTTCGGCCAATTTGTTTATGCTACATGTTTGGTAAAAAAATCGCAAAAAGCGTATTTTGATTGGTGTGCGCAAAAGTTATCGCGTTTACTAACAAAGGGAAAGATTTTTTGTAATTTTTGTTGGTTTTTTTTCAACGTGTAATGGCGGCGATCTGCAATTTTTTTTTTGCGGTACTGCAAAATTGCGGCAGACAGATCGGACCCTTGACTGACATTTTTGACACTTTCGGGGTTACCAGTGACATTTCTACAGTAATCAGTGCTATACATATGCACTGTTACTGTAAAATTACACTGGCAGTGAAGGGGTTAACTTTTTTTGAGAGGGAGGGGCTGTGTGTGTCCCTAGGGGCGTGATTCTAACTGTGATTGGCTGTGGCTTGAGCTGTAGGAACAGTGATCAACGGTCCTACATAGTAGAACCGTATGATCACTGTTTCTACACAGGGGAGAATGACAGGGGGCTTGTTTACATCAGTCGCCTGACTTTCTCCCTCTGTCGGATCGCCAAGTGACCGGCAGACATCGGGGGACACGTGCGGGGGATCCATGACCACGCGGGAGCTCGCCTCCGGGGCGCGCGCTCGCTCCCTAGACCCTAACAGGCTAGCAACGTAGATCAACATCACTTTGCCTGTGAGGGGCTTACTGCCGACGTATATAGTGGTTAAGGCTCTAAAAGACAAAAATAAAGTCACTTTGACTAAATTTTTTTAGACCTTTGGTGGCGAAATGCCGTTATTTTGACTAACGAAAGGTTTTTATACACTTGGAGACCAAAATAGAGTCATTTTGACCAAAACATTTTTTTCAGGCCAATCGAGCCCAAATGGCCGGTTTTAAACAAATCTTGTCTAAAACCGGCTTTTTAAGGCTGTAAAAGACAAAAAATACAGTAATTTTGACTAATTTTTTTTTCAGACCTTTGGTGACCAAATGCCGTTATTTTGACTAACAAAAGGTTTTTAGACACTTGGAGACCAAAATAGAGTAATTTTGATTTTAAAATCTTGTCTAAAACCGGCTTTTTAAGGCTCTAAAAGACAAAAATATAGTCAGGGTCAGTTTTTTCTGACCTTTGGTGACCAAATGCAGTTATTTTGACTAAAAAAACGATTTTTAGACACTTGGAGACCAAAACAGAGTAATTTTGACCGAAAATTTCTTTTCAGGCCATTGGAGCCCAAATGGCCGGTTTTAGACAAATCTTGTCTAAAACCAGCTTTTTAAGGCTCTAAAAGACAAAAAATACAGTGATTTTGACTAAATTTTTTTCAGACCTTTGGTGACCAAATGCCGTTATTTTGACTAACAAAAGGTTTTTAGACACTTGGAGACCAAAATAGAGTATTTTTGACCAAAACATTTTTTTCAGGCCATTCTAGCCAAATGTCTAAAATCTTGTCTAAAACCGGCTTTTTAAGGCTCTCAAAGAAAAAAATATAGTCATTTGGACTTAATTTTTTCAGACCTTTGGTGACCAAATGCAGTTATTTTGACTTAAAAAGGCTTTTTAGACACTTGGAGACCGAAATAGAGTCATTTTAACTAAAAAATATTTTCAGGCCATTGGAGCCCAAATGGCCGGTTTTAGACAAATCTTGTCTTAAACCGGCTTTTTAAGGCTCTAAAAGACAAAAATACAGTCATTTTGACTAAATTGTTTTTCAGACCTTTGGTGACCAAATGCCGTTATTTTGACTAACAAAAGGTTTTTAGACACTTGGAGACCAAAATAGATGCCGACGTAAATAGTCGTGCGGCAGTCGGCAAGTGGTTAAGGCTCTAAAAGACAAAAATAAAGACACTTTGACTAATTTTTTTTTTAGACCTTTGGTGACGAAATGCAGTTATTTTGACTAAAAAAGGCTTTTTAGACACTTGGAGACCAAAATTGAGTCATTTTGACCAAAAAAATTTTTTCATGCCATTGGAGCCCAAATGGCCGGTTTTAGACAACTCTTGTCTAAAACCGGATTTTTAAGGCTCTAAAAGACAAAACATACAGTCATTTTGACTAAATTTTTTTCAGACCTTTGGTGACCAAATGCCGTTATTTTGACTAACAAAAGGCTTTTTAGACATTTGGAGACCAAAATAGAGTCATTTTGACCGAATTTTTTTCAGGCAATTGGAGCCCAAATGGCCAGTTATAGACAAATCTTGTCTAAAACCGGCTTTTTAAGGCTCTAAAAGACAAAAATGCAGTCATTTTGACTAATTTTTTTATCAGACCTTTGGTAACCAAATGCAGATATTTTGACTAAAAAAGGCTTTTTAGACACTTGGAGACCAAAATAGTGCTAATGGTGGGGCCCTGCGGGCGGCCACTTCCCCCAGGCGAGAAGACCTTTGAGGATCGTTTCTACTTTTTGGAACTTTTGTACTCTTTTCGGCCGGTCATGGATCCTTTCGGTTCTCCTGCCTATACTTGGCACTTGATGTTACACACACTTTTCCTGTTATGATGGGAGCTCTTCTGCTGCACTAATGGTTGCTACCTCTCACATGGTTGCTAATTTTGAGGAGACTACACTTGCATCGGTGGTCCCTCTCCGGTTTCCCCCCCTTGGTCGTGACTGGACATGCCCTATTGACTCGTCCCTTCCCCCACACGTGGCAGACGTGTATTGCCTTTTTGTTCCCCCCTTTTTGCCTTTTTTCTGGTCCTGGAATTTGGTTCGATTTTTGCTTTTCCTGCATGTACTTTGTCGCTCTACTGCTATTATTTTACCCTATGCTGTGGATGTTCCTATTGACTGTTCTCTATGCTGGGGCTGCACCGGTACTGTGTGGGCTGGGCGACTACTCCTGTTGCTCTCTCTATATAGCTGGGCTGTGCTGATGGGGTGTAGTGGGTTCACCCTTTCTGGGTGCCCTCTTTCGCCTCCCTGGCCGGGTTGCCTGATGCTCCGTGTATGGCTACATTTTGACTATGGCTGATAATATTTGTGTGATGTCCTGGAATGTGCGGGGCCTCGGCAACCCGGTAAAGAGGACAGCGGTGCTCCGCACCATCAAACGCCTGCAGGCAGATGTGGTTTGCCTGCAGGAGACCCATATGTCTCCTTCCACTTCCCCGTGTCTAGCTCCTAGCGTATTTAGTCACCAGTTCCACTCTGTTTACTCCACTTATTCGAGAGGGTGTGTATTTTGATTAAGAAGGGGGTACGGTTTCTATGCTCAAAGTCTGTGATTGACCCTGAGGGCCGGTTTGTTTTATCCTGCCAACTAGCAAGCCTTAGGTGTGTACTTGTGCCCCCCCCCCGTATTCTGCAGGGGTACTTAAACTTATCGTGCCACATATTGCTCAACTTCCTGATGTGCCCCTGCTGATGTTGGGGGACTTTACTGCTGTACTTGACTCTGCCTGGGGTTTGTTATCTCCCTGCTCCTAGGCGAACCCCAGTCCTGGGTTCATCGGCTCCTTGAAGAGGACAGCCCCCATTAAACTCCTTACGGTCATTTTTTGAGGCCATGGCACAGCTCTATGATGACCCGCAGCGATCCTCCACCGCAGAAGCTGCGCTTCATGTTCTTCAGCAGGGTCGCAGGCCCGTAGAACACTACGTCACTAACTTCCACCGCATCAGTTCCGATACGTCCTGGAACAAAAGCAGCACTCCGGTATCAGTTCCGTCTCGGCTTGTCAGAAGGACTGAAGGACGAGCTGGCGCGGGTAGGTGTCCCCAACGCCTTGGAAGATTTGATTTCCCAGGCCATTCAAATCGACCGGTGGCTACGGGAGCGCAGAGCAGAACGATCTCCGCAGCAGTTCAGACCAGCCTGGACGCTACCACGAGTTGCTCATCCTGCATACTTTTCTTCTGCTGGGTCAGCTCTTACCAACCTCGCTCCCGCTGGAGTCGCCTCAGATACGCCTGAACCTATAGAACTTGGGATCATACGGCCTGCTTTGTCCCCGGAGGAGAGACGCTGTCGCCAGTTGGGTAACATGTGCCTGTATTGCGGTGAAGCTGGCCACTATAAGCGCTCCTGCCCGGCAAAATACCATAAGTTCATGCCGGCCTCACCATCTGTTGCCAGTTCCTCCCACCTAGCCTTTCCTGTGTCATTACAGCTTCCGGAAGGACTCGTCCCAGTTACTGCAATCATTGACTTGGGAGCCTGCCGTTGTTTCATTGATCGCTCGTTCGCCCTGCAACATGGCGTATCTCTCCGGCTCAAGACTCAGGACCTCACCATCTTCCTGGCTGATGGTTCCCACATCAAATCCGGGCCCGTGACCCAAGAAACTTTTCCCCTTCCTATGGTCTCCTCCTCCGGCCATAAGGAACTGATTAGCCTGGATGTTATCACATCCTCCTTATTTCCCATTATCCTGGGATTACCGTGGTTGCAAGCACATAACCCGCAAGTCAATTGGATCACAGGCACCATCCAGTTCCCATAGACAAGATTTGTCTAAAACCGGCCTGAAAATTATTTTTTAGTTAAAATGATTCGATTTTGGTCTCCAAGTGTCTAAAAAGCCTTCCTTTTTTAGTCAAAATAACTGCATTTGGTCACCAAAGGTATGAAAAACAAATTTAGTCAAATTGACTGTATTTTTGTCTTTTAGAGCCTTAAAACGCGGGTTTTAGGCACGATTTTAGACATTTTGGCTCAAATGGCCTGAAAGATTTTTTTGGTCAAAATGACTCTATTTTGGTCTCCAAGTGTCTAAAAAGCCTTTTTTAGTCAAAATATCTGCATTTGGTCACCAAAGGTCTGATAAAAAAATTAGTCAAAATGACTGCATTTTTGTCTTTTAGACCCTTAAAAAGCCGGTTTTAGACAAGATTTGTCTATAACTGGCCAATTGGGCTCCAATTGCCTGAAAAAAAATTCGGTCAAAATGACTCTGTTTTGGTCTCCAAGTGTCTAAAAAGCCTTTTTTAGTCACAATAAATGCATTTGGTCACCAAAGATCTGAAAAAAAACTAGTCAAAATTAATGTATTTTTGTCTTTTAGTGTCTTAACCGCCTTAGCGGTATCCCCGAGCGTGACTCGGGGTAGAAATTTTCTGCTATTAGCGGTATCCCAGAGTCACACTCGGGGTCAATGGGCAGAGCGTGCAGACAGCGCAGCGGAGCTTCTCTTACCTTATCCTGGCGATCCAGCGATGAGCTCTCATTGCTGTGACCGCCAGCCGAGATCTCCGCCGCTCGTCTGTCGGTATGATGACTTCCTAGTTCCGTTCCCTGCAGCAGCAATGCTGCATGGGAGCGGAACTAGGGAGGGAAATTAAAAAAAAAAAAAAAAACGTTGCACAAAACACATCACACATTTTATATTATATATATGCATATATATATATATGCATATATATATATGCATATTTATATATATATGCATATATATATATGCATATATATATATATATATATATATATATATATATATATATATATCTATATCTATATATATATATATATCTATATATATATATATGCAAACATATATATATATGCAAATATATATATATATATATATATATATATATATATATATATACATATATATATATATATGTATATATGTATATATGTATATATATATATACCTATATACACACACACATATATATATATATATAAAATTATATTATTAATTCGATTATAATTCATGCGTTATATATATATATATATATATATATATATATATACACACACACATATATATATATATCTATATACACACATATATATATATGTATATGTATATATATATATATACATACACACATATATATATAATATATAACGCATGAATTATAATCTAATCAATAATATAATTTTATTATATATATTATATATTAAATAATAAAATAATATTATTGATTCGATTATAATTCACTTGTTTGTGTTTCAAATTTATCACATCTGGGATGTCTACTAGAGTCTTCTTTTGGTCAGGTTTAAGTCAGTAATTACTAAGAATTGTAGGCCTATAATACATAACGCCAAATTTCCATGAAAAGAATTGTACCGCTTTTGGAACAGAATTCCTGACAGAATCATACCGCCAGGGAGGTTAAAAAGCCGGTTTTAGACCAGATTTGTCTAAAACTGGCCATTTGGGCTCCAATGGCCTGAAAAAACTTTTTTGGTCAAAATGACTCTATTTTGGTCTCCAAGTGTCTAAAAAGCCTTTTTTTGTCAAAATAACTGAATTTGGTCACCAACGGTCTGAAAAATACTTTAGTCAAAATGACTGTATTTTTGTCTTTTAGAGCCTTAAAAAGGCGGTTTTAGACAAGATTTGTCTAAAACCGGCCATTTGGGCTCCAATGGCCTGAAATGAAATTTTCGGTCAAAATTACTCTGTTTTGGTCTCCAAGTGTCTAAAAATCGTTTTTTAGTCAAAATAACTGCATTTGGTCACCAAAGGTCAGAAAAAAAATTTCGTCAAAATGACTATATTTTTGTCTTTTAGAGCCTTAAAAAGCCGGTTTTAGACAAGATTTTAGACATTTGGCTCCAATGGCCTGAAAAAAATGTTTTGGTCAAAAATACTCTATTTTGGTCTCCAAGTGTCTAAAAACCTTTTGTTAGTCAAAATAACGGCATTTGGTCACCAAAGGTCTGAAAAAAAATTTGTCAAAATTACTGTATTTTTTGTCTTTTACAGCCCTAAAAAGCCGGTTTTAGACAAGATTTGTTTAAAACCGGCAATTTGGGCTCCAATGGCCTGAAAAAAATGTTTTGGTCAAAATGACTCTATTTTGGTCTCCAAGTGTCTAAAGACCTTTTGTTAGTCAAAATAACGGCATTTGGTCACCAAATGTCTGAAACACAATTTAGTCAAAATGACTGTATTTTTGTCTTTTAGAGCCTTAAAAATCCGGTTTTAGACAAGAGTTGTCTAAAACCGGCCATTTGGGCTCCAATGGCATGAAAAATGTTTTTGGTCAAAATGACTCAATGTTGGTCTCCAAGTGTCTAAAAAGCCTTTTTTAGTCAAAATAACTGCATTTCGTCACCAAAGGTCTAAAAAAAAAAATTAGTCAAAGTGTCTTTATTTTTGTCTTTTAGAGCCTTAACCACTTGCCGACTGCCGCACGACTATTTACGTCGGCAGTAAGCCCCTCACAGGCAAAGTGATGTTGATCTACGTTGCTAGCTTGTGAGGGTCTAGGGAGCGAGCGCGCGCCCCCGGAGGCGCGCTCCCGCGTGGTCACAGATCCCCCGCACGTGTGACCGGCGGACCCGATGTTCGCTGGTCACTCGGCGATCGTCACTGCAGAGGGAGAAAGTCAGGCGACTGATGTAAACAAACCGCCTTTCATTCTCCCCTGTGTAGAAACAGTGATCATACGGTTCTACTATGTAGGACCGTTGATCACTGTTCCTACAGCTCAAGCCACAACCAATCACAGTTAGAATCACGCCCCGAGGGACACACACAGCCCCTCCCTCTCAAAAAAAGTTAACCCCCTTCACTGCCAGTGTAATTTTACAGTAACAGTGCATATGTATAGCACTGATTACTGTAGAAATGTCACTGGTAACCCCAAAAGTGTCAAAAATGTCAGTCAAGGGTCCGATCTGTCTGCCGCAATTTTGCAGTACCGCAAAAAAAATCGCAGATCGCCGCCATTACGCGTTGAAAAAAAAATAAAAAAAACAACAAAAATCTTTCCCTTTGTTAGTAAACGCGATAACTTTTGCGCAAACCAATCAAAATACGCTTTTTTTTTTACCAAACATATGTAGCATAAAACAAATTGGCCGAAAATGTTAAAAAATTTTGATTTTCACATTTTTTTGGGGAATTTCATGTAAAAAAATGTGAAAAATATTGCTATTTTTGCAAAATTGACGCTTTTTTTTGTTTATAGCGCATGATCAAAAAATCGCACAGGTGATCAAATACCACCAAAAGAAAGCTCTGTTTGTGGGAAAAAAAGGAAGTCAAATTTGTTTAGGTACAGCGTCGCACGACCGCGCAATTGTCCGTTAAAGTCAACGCAGTGCCGAATCGCAAAATAGGCCCTGGTCAGGAAGGGGGTCAAATCTTCCGGGGGTTAAGTGGTAAATAGCCGGTCTTAGACACGATTTGTCTAAAACCGGCCATTTGAGTTTCAATGGCCTGAAAAAAATGTTTGCTCAAAATGACTATTTTTGTCTCCAAGTGTCTAAAAAGCCTTTTTTAGTCAAAATAACTGCATTTGGTCACCAAAGGTCTGATAAAAAAAATTGTCAAGATGACTGTATTTTTGTCTTTTAGAGCCTTAAAAAGCCGGTTTTAGACAAGATTTGTCTATAACTGGCCATTTGGGCTCCAATTGCCTGAAAAAAAATCGGTCAAAATGACTCTATTTTGGTCTCCAAGTGTCTAAAAAGCCTTTTTTAGTCAACATAACTGCATTTGGTAACCAAAGGTCTGAAAAAAAATGTAGTCAAAATTACTATATTTTTGTCTTTTAGAGCCTTAAAAAGCCGGTTTTAGACAAGATTTTAGACATTTGGCTCCAATGGCCTGAAAAAAATGTTTTGGTCAAAATGACTCTATTTTGGTCTCCAAGTGTCTAAAAAGCCTTTTTAGTCAAAATAACTGCATTTGGTCACGAAAGATCTGAAAAAAAATTTAGTCAAATTGACTGTATTTTTGTCTTTTAGTGCCTTGAAAAGCCGGTTTTAGACAAGATTTGTCTAAAACCGGCCATTTGGGCTCCAATGGCCTGAAAATAAATTTTCGGTCAAAATTACTCTGTTTTGGTCTCCAAGTGTCTAAAAATCGTTTTTTAGTCAAAATAACTGCATTTGGTCACCAAAGGTCAGAAAAAAAATTTCGTCAAAATGACTATATTTTTGTCTTTTAAAGCCTTAAAAAGCCGGTTTTAGACAAGATTTTAGACATTTGGCTCCAATGGCCTGAAAAAAATGTTTTGGTCAAAAATACTCTATTTTGGTCTCCAAGTGTCTAAAAACCTTTTGTTAGTCAAAATAACGGCATTTGGTCACCAAAGGTCTGAAAAAGAAAATTAGTCAAAATTACTGTATTTTTTGTCTTTTACAGCCTTAAAAAGCTGGTTTTAGACAAGATTTGTTTAAAACCGGCAATTTGGGCTCCAATGGCCTGAAAAAAATGTTTTGGTCAAAATGACTCTATTTTGGTCTCCAAGTGTCTAAAAACCTTTTGTTAGTCAAAATAACGGCATTTGGTCACCAAAGGTCTGAAAAACAATTTAGTCAAAATGACTGTATTTTTGTCTTTTAGAGCCTTAAAAAGCCGGTTTAAGACAAGATTTGTCTAAAACCGGCCATTTGGGCTCCAATGGCCTGAAAATTATTTTTTAGTTAAAATGACTCTATTTCGGTCTCCAAGTGTCTAAAAAGCCTTTTTAAGTCAAAATAACTGCATTTGGTCACCAAAGGTCTGAAAAAATTAAGTCCAAATGACTATATTTTTTTCTTTGAGAGCCTTAAAAAGCCGGTTTTAGGCACGATTTTAGACATTTGGCTAAAATGGCCTGAAAAAAATGTTTTGGTCAAAAATACTCTATTTTGGTCTTTTGTTAGTCAAAATAACGGCATTTGGTCACCAAAGGTCTGAAAAAAATTTAGTCAAAATGACTGTATTTTTTGTCTTTTAGAGCCTTAAAAAGCTGGTTTTAGACAAGATTTGTCTAAAACCGGCCATTTGGGCTCCAATGGCCTGAAAAGAAATTTTCGGTCAAAATTACTCTGTTTTGGTCTCCAAGTGTCTAAAAATCGTTTTTTAGTCAAAATAACTGCATTTGGTCACCAAAGGTTAGAAAAAAAATTTCGTCAAAATGACTATATTTTTGTCTTTTAGAGCCTTAAAAAGCCGGTTTTAGACAAGATTTTAGACATTTGGCTCCAATGGCCTGAAAACAATGTTTTGGTCAAAAATACTCTATTTTGGTCTCCGAGTGTCTAAAAACCTTTTGTTAGTCAAAATAACGGCATTTGGTCACCAAAGGTCTGAAAAAAAATTAGTCAAAATTACTGTATTTTTTGTCTTTTACAGCCTTAAAAAGCCGGTTTTAGACAAGATTTGTTTAAAACCGGCAATTTGGGCTCCAATGGCCTGAAAAAATGTTTTGGTCAAAATGACTCTATTTTGGTCTCCAAGTGTCTAAAAACCTTTTGTTAGTCAAAATAACGGCATTTGGTCACCAAAGGTCTGAAAAACAATTTAGTCAAAATGACTGTATTTTTGTCTTTTAGAGCCTTAAAAAGCCGGTTTAAGACAAGATTTGTCTAAAACCGGCCATTTGGGCTCCAATGGCCTGAAAATTATTTTTTAGTTAAAATGACTCTATTTCGGTCTCCAAGTGTCTAAAAAGCCTTTTTAAGTCAAAATAACTGCATTTGGTCACCAAAGGTCTGAAAAAATCAAGTCCAAATGACTATATTTTTTTCTTTGAGAGCCTTAAAAAGCCGGTTTTAGGCACGATTTTAGACATTTGGCTAAAATGGCCTGAAAAAAATGTTTTGGTCAAAAATACTCTATTTTGGTCTCCAAGTGTCTAAAAACCTTTTGTTAGTCAAAATAACGGCATTTGGTCACCAAAGGTCTGAAAAAAATTTAGTCAAAATGACTGTATTTTTTGTCTTTTAGAGCCTTAAAAAGCCGGTTTTAGACAAGAGTTGTCTAAAACCGGCCATTTGGGCTCCAATGGCATGAAAAAATTTTTTTGGTCAAAATGACTCAATTTTGGTCTCCAAGTGTCTAAAAAGCCTTTTTTGTCAAAATAACTGCATTTCGTCACCAAAGGTCTAAAAAAAAAAATAGTCAAAGTGTCTTTATTTTTGTCTTTTAGAGCCTTAACCACTTGCCGACTGCCGCACGACTATTTACGTCGGCAGTAAGCCCCTCACAGGCAAAGTGATGTAGATCTACGTTGCTAGCTTGTGAGGGTCTAGGGAGCGAGCGCGCGCCCCCGGAGGCGCGCTCCCGCGTGGTCACGGATCCCCCGCACGTGTGACCGGCAGACCCGATGTTCGCCGGTCACTCGGCGATTGTCACTGCAGAGGGAGAAAGTCAGGTGACTGATATAAACAAGCCGCCTGTCATTCTCCCCTGTGTAGAAACAGTGATCATACGGTTCTACTATGTAGGACCGTTGATCACTGTTCCTACAGCTCAAGCCACAGCCAATCACAGTTAGAATCACGCCCCGAGGGACACACACAGCCCCTCCCTCTCAAAAAAAGTTAACCCCCTTCACTGCCAGTGTAATTTTACAGTAACAGTGCATATGTATAGCACTGATTACTGTAGAAATGTCACTGGTAACCCCAAAAGTGTCAAAAATGTCAGTCAAGGGTCCGATCTGTCTGCTGCAATTTTGCAGTACCGCAAAAGAAATCGCAGATCGCCGCCATTACGCGTTGAAAAAAAAACTACAAAAATGACAAAAATCTTTCCCTTTGTTAGTAAACGCGATAACTTTTGCGCAAACCAATCAAAATACGCTTTTTTTTTACCAAACATATGTAGCATAAAACAAATTGGCCGAAAATGTTAAAAAAATTTTGATTTTCACATTTTTTGGGGGAATTTCATATAAAAAAATGTGAAAAATATTGCTATTTTTGCAAAATTGACGCTCTTTTTTTGTTTATAGCGCATGATCAAAAAATCGCACAGGTGATCAAATACCACCAAAAGAAAGCTCTGTTTGTGGGAAAAAAAGGAAGTCAAATTTGTTTAGGTACAGCGTCGCACGACCGCGCAATTGTCCGTTAAAGTCAACGCAGTGCCAAATTGCAAAATAGGCCCTGGTCAGGAAGGGGGTCAAATCTTCCGGGGGTTAAGTGGTTAAATAGCCGGTTTTAGACACGATTTGTCTAAAACCGGCCATTTGAGTTTCAATGGCCTGAAAAAAATGTTTGGTCAAAATGACTCTATTTTGGTCTCCAAGTGTCTAAAAAGCCTTTTTTAGTCAAAATAACTGCATTTGGTCACCAAAGGTCTGATAAAAAAAATTGTCAAGATGACTGTATTTTTGTCTTTTAGAGCCTTAAAAAGCCGGTTTTAGACAAGATTTGTCTATAACTGGCCATTTGGGCTCCAATTGCCTGAAAAAAAAACGGTCAAAATGACTCTAGTTTGGTCTCCAAGTGTTTAAAAAGCCTTTTTTAGTCAAAATAACTGCATTTGGTAACCAAAGGTCTGAAAAAAAATGTAGTCAAAATTACTATATTTTTGTCTTTTAGAGCCTTAAAAAGCCGGTTTTAGACAAGATTTTAGACATTTGGCTCCAATGGCCTGAAAAAATGTTTTGGTCAAAATGAATCTATTTTGGTCTCCAAGTGTCTAAAAAGCCTTTTTAGTCAAAATAACTGCATTTGGTCACCAAAGATCTGAAAAAAAATTTAGTCAAATTGACTGTATTTTTGTCTTTTAGTGCCTTGAAAAGTCGGTTTTAGACAAGATTTTAGATTTTTGGGCTCCAATGGCCTGAAAATTTTTTTGTTAAAATGACTCTATTTTGGTCTCCAAGTGTCTAAAAAAGTCTTTTTTAGTATAAATAAATTTATTTGGTCAGCAAAGGTCTGAAAAAATTAGTCAAAATTAATGTATTTTTGTCTTTTAGTGTCTTAAAAAGCCGGTTTTAGACCAGATTTGTCTAAAACCGGCCATTTGGGCTCCAATGGCCTGAAAAAAACTTTTTGGTCAAAATGACTCTATTTTGGTCTCCAAGTGTCTAAAAAGCCTTTTTTAGTCAAAATAACTGCATTTGGTCACCAAAGGTCTGAAAAATACTATAGTCAAAATGACTATATTTTTGTCTTTTAAAGCCTTAAAAAGCCGGTTTTAGACAAGATTTTAGACATTTGGCTCCAATGGCCTGAAAAAAATGTTTTGGTCAGAAATACTCTATTTTGGTCTCCAAGTGTCTAAAAACCTTTTGTTAGTCAAAATAACGGCATTTGGTCACCAAAGGTCTGAAAAAAAAATTAGTCAAAATTACTGTATTTTTTGTCTTTTACAGCCTTAAAAAGCCGGTTTTAGACAAGATTTGTTTAAAACCGGCCATTTGGGCTCGATTGGCCTGAAAAAAATGTTTTGGTCAAAATGACTCTATTTTGGTCTCCAAGTGTATAAAAACCTTTCGTTAGTCAAAATAACGGCATTTCGTCACCAAAGGTCTAAAAAAATTTAGTCAAAGTGACTTTATTTTTGTCTTTTAGAGCCTTAACCACTATATACATCGGCAGTAAGCCCCTCACAGGCAAAGTGATGTTGATCTACGTTGCTAGCCTGTTAGGGTCTAGGGAGCGAGCGCGCACCCCGGAGGCGAGCTCCCGCGTGGTCATGGATCCCCCGCACGTGTCCCCCGATGTCCGCCGGTCACTTGGCGATCCGACAGAGGGAGAAAGTCAGGCGACTGATGTAAACAAGCCCCCTGTCATTCTCCCCTGTGTAGAAACAGTGATCATACGGTTCTACTATGTAGGACCGTTGATCACTGTTCCTACAGCTCAAGCCACAGCCAATCACAGTTAGAATCACGCCCCTAGGGACACACACAGCCCCTCCCTCTCAAAAAAAGTTAACCCCTTCACTGCCAGTGTAATTTTACAGTAACAGTGCATATGTATAGCACTGATTACTGTAGAAATGTCACTGGTAACCCCGAAAGTGTCAAAAATGTCAGTCAAGGGTCCGATCTGTCTGCCGCAATTTTGCAGTACCGCAAAAAAAAATCGCAGATCGCCGCCATTACACGTTGAAAAAAAACCAACAAAAATTACAAAAAATCTTTCCCTTTGTTAGTAAACGCGATAACTTTTGCGCACACCAATCAACATACGCTTTTTGCGATTTTTTTACCAAACATGTAGCATAAACAAATTGGCCGAAAATGTTAAAAAACTTTGATTTTTACATTTTTTTGGTGAATTTCATATAAAAAAATGTGAAAAATATTGCTATTTTTGCAAAATTGACGCTCTTTTTTTGTTTATAGCGCATGATCAAAAAATCGCACAGGTGATCTTTTAGAGCCTTGAAAAGCCGGTTTTAGACAAGATTTTAGATTTTTGGGCTCCAATGGCCTGAAATTTTTTTTGTTAAAATGACTCTATTTTGGTCTCCAAGTGTCGAAAAAAGCCTTTTTTAGTATAAATAAATGCATTTGGTCACCAAAGGTCTGAAAAAAAGCTAGTAAAAATTAATGTATTTTAGTCTTTTAGTGTCTTAAAAAGCCGGTTTTAGACCAGATTTGTCTCCAATGGCCTGAAAAAAATTTTTTGGTCAAAATGACTCTATTTTGGTCTCCAAGTGTCTAAAAAGCCTTTTTTTTTCAAAATAACTGAATTTGGTCACCAAAGGTCTGAAAAATACTTTAGTCAAAATGACTGTATTTTTGTCTTTTAGAGCCTTAAAAAGCCGGTTTTGGACAAGATTTTAGACATTTGGCTCCAATGGCCTGAAAAAAATGTTTTGGTCAAAAATACTCTATTTTGGTCTCCAAGTGTCTAAAAACCTTTTGTTAGTCAAAATAACGGCACTTGGTCACCAAAGGTCTGAAAAAAATTTAGTCAAAATTACTGTATTTTTTGTCTTTTACAGCCTTAAAAAGACGGTTTTAGACAAGATGTGTTTAAAACCGGCCATTTGGGCTCCAATGGCCTGAAAAAAATGTTTTGGTCAAAATGACTCTATTTTGGTCTCCAAGTGTCTAAAAAGCCTTTTTTAGTCAAAATAACTGCATTTGGTCACCAAAGGTCTGAAAAAAATGTAGTCAAAATTACTATATTTTTGTCTTTTAGAGCCTTAAAAAGCCGGTTTTAGACAAGATTTTAGACATTTGGCTCCAATGGCCTGAAAAAAATGTTTTGGTCAAAATGACTCTATTTTGGTCTCCAAGTGTCTAAAAAGCCTTTTTAGTCAAAATAACTGCATTTGGTCACCAAAGATCTGAAAAAATTAGTCAAAATTAATGTTTTTTTGTCTTTTAGTGTCTTAAAAAGCTGGTTTTAGACCAGATTTGTCTAAAACCGGCCATTTGGGCTCCAATGGCCTGAAAAAACTTTTTGGTCAAAATGACTCTATTTTGGTCTCCAAGTGTCTAAAAAGCCTTTTTTAGTC
The DNA here is from genome assembly GCF_965119305.1 of Pelophylax lessonae. Classification (NCBI taxonomy): domain Eukaryota; kingdom Metazoa; phylum Chordata; class Amphibia; order Anura; family Ranidae; genus Pelophylax; species Pelophylax lessonae. The sequence continues at coordinate 245,914,976 of NC_138772.1, forward strand.
AAAATAACTGCATTTGGTCACCAAAGGTCTGAAAAATACTTTAGTCAAAATGACTATATTTTTGTCTTTTAAAGCCTTAAAAAGCCGGTTTTAGACAAGATTTTAGACATTTGGCTCCAATGGCCTGAAAAAAATGTTTTGGTCAAAAAAACTCTATTTTGGTCTCCAAGTGTCTAAAAAATCTTTTGTTAGTCAAAATAACGGCATTTGGTCACCAAAGGTCTGAAAAAAATTTAGTCAAAATTACTGTATTTTTTGTCTTTTACAGCCTTAAAAAGCCGGTTTTAGACAAGATTTGTTTAAAACCGGCCATTTGGGCTCGATTGGCCTGAAAAAAATGTTTTGGTCAAAATGACTCTATTTTGGTCTCCAAGTGTCTAAAAACCTTTCGTTAGTCAAAATAACGGCATTTGGTCACCAAAGGTCTGAAAAACAATTTAGTCAAAATGACTGTATTTTTGTCTTTTAGAGCCTTAAAAAGCCGGTTTAAGACAAGATTTGTCTAAAACCAGCCATTTTGGGCTCCAATGGCCTGAAAATAATTTTTTAATTAAAATGACTGTATTTTGGTCTCCAAGTGTCTAAAAAGGCTTTTTAAGTCAAAATAACTGCATTTGGTCACTAAAGGTCTGAAAAAAAATTAAGTCCAAATGACTATATTTTTTTCTTTTAGAGCCTTAAAAAGCCGGTTTTAGACAAGATTTTAGACATTTGGCTCCAATAGCCTGAAAAAAAATTTTTGGGTCAAAATGACTCGATTTTGGCCTCCAAAGGTCTAAAAAGCCTTCCCTTTTTAGTCAAAATAACTGCATTTGGTCACCAAAGGTATGAAAAACACATTTAGTCAAATTGACTGTATTTTTGTCTTTTAGAGCCTTAAAACGCGGGTTTTAGGCACGATTTTAGACATTTGGGCTCAAATGGCCTGAAAGATTTTTTTGGTCAAAATGACTCTATTTTGGTCTCCACGTGTCTAAAAAGCCTTTTTTAGTCAAAATAACTGCATTTGGTCACCAAAGGTCTGATAAAAAAAATTAGTCAAAATGACTGTATTTTTGTCTTTTAGAGCCTTAAAAAGACGGTTTTAGACAAGATTTGTCTATAACTGGCCATTTGGGCTCCAATTGCCTGAAAAAAATTCGGTCAAAATGACTCTATTTTGGTCTTAAAGTGTCTAAAAAGCCTTTTTAGTCAAAATAACTGCATTTGGTAACCAAAGATCTGAAAAACATTTAGTCAAATTGACTGTATTTTTGTCTTTTAGAGCCTTGAAAAGCCGGTTTTAGACAAGATTTTAGATATTTGGGCTCCAATGGCCTGAAAATTTTTTTGTTAAAATGACTCTATTTTGGTCTCCAAGTGTCTAAAAAAGCCTTTTTTAGTATAAATAACTGCATTTGGTCACCAAAGGTCTGAAAAAGTTAGTCAAAATGACTGTATTTTTGTCTTTTAGAGCCTTAAAAAGCCGGTTTTAGACAAGATTTTAGACATTTGGCTACAATGGCCTGAAAAAAATGTTTTGGTCAAAATGACTCTATTTTGGTCTCCAAGTGTCTAAAAAGCCTTTTTAGTCACAATAAATGCATTTGGTCACCAAAGATCTGAAAAACATTTAGTCAAATTAACTGTATTTTTGTCTTTTAGAGCCTTGAAAAGCCGGTTTTAGACAAGATTTTAGATATTTGGGCTCCAATGGCCTGAAAATTTTTTTGTTAAAATGACTCTATTTTGGTCTCCAAGTGTCTAAAAAAGCCTTTTTTAGTATAAATAACTGCATTTGGTCACCAAAGGTCTGAAAAAACTTAGTCAAAATGACTGTATTTTTGTCTTTTAGAGCCTTAAAAAGCCGGTTTTAGATAAGAGTTGTCTAAAACCGGCCATTTGGGCTCCAATGGCCTGAAAAAAATTTGTTGGTAAAAATGACTCAATTTTGGTCTCCAAGTGTCTAAAAAAGCCTTTTTTAGTCAAAATAATTGCATTTTGTCACCAAAGGTCTAAAAAAAATTAGTCAAAGTGTCTTTATTTTTGTCTTTTAGAGCCTTAACCACTTGCCGACTGCCGCACGACTATTTACATCGGCAGTAAGCCCCTCACAGGCAAAGTGATGTTGATCTACGTTGCTAGCTTGTGAGGGTCTAGGGAGCGAGCGCGCGCCCCCGGAGGCGCGCTCCCGCGGTTGTCACGGATCCCCCACACGTGTGACCGGCGGACCCGATGTTCGCCGGTCACTCGGCGATTGTCACTGCAGAGGGAGAAAGTCAGGTGACTGATATAAACAAGCCGCCTGTCATTCTCCCCTGTGTAGAAACAGTGATCATACGGTTCTACTATGTAGGACCGTTGATCACTGTTCCTACAGCTCAAGCCACAGCCAATCACAGTTAGAATCACGCCCCGAGGGACACACACAGCCCCTCCCTCTCAAAAAAAGTTAACCCCCTTCACTGCCAGTGTAATTTTACAGTAACAGTGCATATGTATAGCACTGATTACTGTAGAAATGTCAAAAGTGTCAAAAATGTCAGTCAAGGGTCCGATCTGTCTGCCGCAATTTTGCAGTACCGCAAAAAAAATCGCAGATCGCCGCCATTACGCGTTGAAAAAAAAACTACAAAAACGACAAAAATATTTCCCTTTGTTAGTAAACGCGATAACTTTTGCGTAAACCAATCAAAATACGCTTTTTTTACCAAACATATGTAGCATAAAACAAATTGGCCAAAAATGTTAAAAAATTTTGATTTTCACATTTTTTGGGGGAATTTCATATAAAAAAATGTGAAAAATATTGCTATTTTTGCAAAATTGACGCTCTTTTTTTGTTTATAGCGCATGATCAAAAAATCGCACAGGTGATCAAATACCACCAAAAGAAAGCTCTGTTTGTGGGAAAAAAAGGAAGTCAAATTTGTTTAGGTACAGCGTCGCACGACTGCGCAATTGTCCGTTAAAGTCAACGCAGTGCCGAATCGCAAAATAGGCCCTGGTCAGGAAGGGGGTCAAATCTTCCGAGGGTTAAGTGGTTAAATAGCCGGTTTTAGACACGATTTGTCTAAAACCGGCCATTTGAGTTTCAATGGCCTGAAAAAAATGTTTGGTCAAAATGACTCTATTTTGGTCTCCAAGTGTCTAAAAAGCCTTTTTTAGTCAAAATAACTGCATTTGGTCACCAAAGGTCTGAAAAAAATGTAGTCAAAATTACTATATTTTTGTCTTTTAGAGCCTTAAAAAGCCGGTTTTAGACAAGATTTTAGACATTTGGCTCCAATGGCCTGAAAAAAATGTTTTGGTCAAAATGACTCTATTTTGGTCTCCAAGTGTCTAAAAAGCCTTTTTAGTCAAAATAACTGCATTTGGTCACCAAAGATCTGAAAAAAAATTTAGTCAAATTGACTGTATTTTTGTCTTTTAGTGCCTTGAAAAGCCGGTTTTAGACAAGATTTTAGATTTTTGGGCTCCAATGGCCTGAAAATTTTTTTTGTTAAAATGACTCTATTTTGGTCTCCAAGTGTCTAAAAAAGTATTTTTTAGTATAAATAAATGCATTTGGTCAGCAAAGGTCTGAAAAAATTAGTCAAAATTAATGTTTTTTTGTCTTTTAGTGTCTTAAAAAGCCGGTTTTAGACCAGATTTGTCTAAAACCGGCCATTTGGGCTCCAATGGCCTGAAAAAAACTTTTTGGTCAAAATGACTCTATTTTGGTCTCCAAGTGTCTAAAAAGCCTTTTTTAGTCAAAATAACTGCATTTGGTCACCAAAGGTCTGAAAAATACTTTAGTCAAAATGACTATATTTTTGTCTTTTAAAGCCTTAAAAAGCCGGTTTTAGACAAGATTTTAGACATTTGGCTCCAATGGCCTGAAAAAAATGTTTTGGTCAAAAAAACTCTATTTTGGTTTCCAAGTGTCTAAAAAATCTTTTGTTAGTCAAAATAACGGCATTTGGTCACCAAAGGTCTGAAAAACATTTAGTCAAAATTACTGTATTTTTTGTCTTTTACAGCCTTTAAAAGCCGGTTTTAGACAAGATTTGTTTAAAACCGGCCATTTGGGCTCGATTGGCCTGAAAAAAATGTTTTGGTTAAAATGACTCTATTTTGGTCTCCAAGTGTCTAAAAACCTTTCGTTAGTCAAAATAACGGCATTTGGTCACCAAAGGTCTGAAAAACAATTTAGTCAAAATGACTGTATTTTTGTCTTTTAGAGCCTTAAAAAGCCGGTTTAAGACAAGATTTGTCTAAAACCAGCCATTTTGGGCTTCAATGGCCTGAAAATAATTTTTTAGTTAAAATGACTGTATTTTGGTCTCCAAGTGTCTAAAAAGGCTTTTTAAGTCAAAATAACTGCATTTGGTCACTAAAGGTCTGAAAAAAATTAAGTCCAAATGACTATATTTTTTTCTTTTAGAGCCTTAAAAAGCCGGTTTTAGACAAGATTTTAGACATTTGGCTCCAATAGCCTGAAAAAAAATTTTTGGGTCAAAATGACTCGATTTTGGCCTCCAAGAGTCTAAAAAGCCTTCCTTTTTTAGTCAAAATAACTGCATTTGGTCACCAAAGGTATGAAAAACACATTTAGTCAAATTGACTGTATTTTTGTCTTTTAGAGCCTTAAAACGCGGGTTTTAGGCACGATTTTAGACATTTGGGCTCAAATGGCCTGAAAGATTTTTTGAAAAATGAAAAATGTTTTGGTTAAAATGACTCTATTTTGGTCTCCACGTGTCTAAAAAGCCTTTTGTTAGTCAAAATAACGGCATTTGGTCACCAAAGGTCTGAAAAAAAATTTAGGTCAAAATGACTATATTTTTGTCTTTTAGAGCCTTAAAAAGCCGGTTTAAGACAAGATTTGTCTAAAACCGGCCATTTGGGCTCCAATGGCTTGAAAATTATTTTTTTAGTTAAAATGACTCTATTTTGGTCTCCAAGTGTCTAAAAAGCCTTTTTAAGTCAAAATAACTGCATTTGGTCACCAAAGGTCTGAAAAAAAATTAAGTCCAAATGTCTATATTTTTTTCTTTGAGAGCCTTAAAAAGCCGGTTTTAGGCACGATTTTAAACATTTGGGCTTAAATGGCCTGAAAGATTTTTTTGGTCAAAATGACTCTATTTTGGTCTCCAAGTGTCTAAAAAGCCTTTTTTAGTCAAAATATCTGCATTTGGTCACCAAAGGTCTGATAAAAAAATTAGTCAAAATGACTGCATTTTTGTCTTTTAGAGCCTTAAAAAGCCGGTTTTAGACAAGATTTGTCTATAACTGGCCATTCGGGCTCCAATTGCCTGAAAAAAAATTCGGTCAAAATGACTATTTTGGTCTCCAAATGTCTAAAAAGCCTTTTTTAGTCACAATAAATGCATTTGGTCACCAAAGATCTGAAAAAAACTAGTCAAAATTAATGTATTGTTGTCTTTTAGTGTCTTAAAAAGCCGGTTTTAGACCAGATTTGTCTAAAACCGGCCATTTGGGCTCCAATGGCCTGAAAACATTTTTTGGTCAAAATGACTCTACTTTGGTCTCCAAGTGTCTAAAAAGCCTTTTTTTGTCAAAATAACTGAATTTGGTCACCAAAGGTCTGAAAAATACTTTAGTCAAAATGACTGTATTTTTGTCTTTTGAGCCTTAAAAAGCCGGTTTTAGACAAGATTTGTCTAAAACCGGCCATAATGGCCTGAAAAGAAATTTTCGGTCAAAATTACTCTGTTTTGGTCTCCAAGTGTCTAAAAATCGTTTTTTAGTCAAAATAACTGCATTTGGTCACCAAAGGTCAGAAAAAAAAATTTCGTCAAAATGACTATATTTTTGTCTTTTAGAGCCTTAAAAAGCCGGTTTTAGACAAGATTTTAGACATTTGGCTCCAATGGCCTGAAAAAAATGTTTTGGTCAAAAATACTCTAGTTTGGTCTCCAAGTGTCTAAAAACCTTTTGTTAGTCAAAATAACGGCATTTGGTCACCAAAGGTCTGAAAAAAAAATTAGTCAAAATTACTGTATTTTTTGTCTTTTACAGCCTTTAGGCTCCATGCACACAGGACATCATAAAAACGTGCTCAAAAGCTGTTTACTTAACGCCGGGAAACAGCAGCTGTAAAAACGTGCTTTCAGTAGCTTTTTCATTTAGCGTTATTGCACGTTTGGCCACAGCAGCTGTTAGCAGCGTTTTTTCTGCCTCCATTCAAAATCAATGGTTCCCTATGGGAGCCTATTGATTTGAATGGAAGTCACACCGCAGGTCGGATCAGGGTGATCCGACTTGCGGTGCGACCTGCACTGTGAGAATCTTGAGGGGGAACTCCACGCCAAAATGGGGAAAAAAACGGCGTGAGGTTCCCCCCCAGGTTGCAAACCAGGCCCTTTGGGTCTGGTTTGGAATTTGAGGGTAGCCCCACGCCGAAAAAACGGCGTGGGGTCCCCCCAAAATCCATACCAGAACCTTATCCGAGCATGCAGTCCGGCATGCCAGGAAAGGGGGAGGGGATGAGCGAGCGGCCCCACCCCCCCTGGATCATACCAGGCAACACGCCCTCAACATGGGGGGGTGTGGGTGCTTTGGGGCAGGGGGGGCTCTGCACCCCCCCACCTCAAAGCACCTTGCCCCCATGTTGATGAGGACAAGGGCCTTATCCCCACAACCCTGGCCGGTGGTTGTGGGGGTCTGCGGGCAGGGGGCTCATCGGAATCTGGAAGCCCCCTTTAACAAGGGGGCCCCCCCAGATCCCGGACCCCCTCCCTATGTGAATGGGTATGGGGTACACTGTACCCCTACTCATTCACCCCATAAAATGCAGTGTATGGAAATAACCACAGGAGACGTTTTGTAAAATTTATTAAAAATCTTCATCCGGCTCTTCGGGGGCCTTCTCCTCTCCGGGGGTCTTCTGCTCTTTTGCTGTCCGCCCTTCTGCTGTCCTCTCTTCTTGTCTTCTCCTCTCCGGGGGTCTTCTGCTATCTTCTCCTCTCCGAGGGTCTTCTGCTCTTTTGCTGTCCGCCCTTCTTGTCTTCTCCTCTCCGGGGGTCTTCTGCTGTCTTCTCTCCGAGGGTCTTCTGCTCTTTTGCTGTCCGCCCTAGAGGGTCTTCTGCTGTCCGCCCTTCTGCTGTCCAATCTTCTTGTCTTCTCCTCTCCGGTCTTCTGCTCTTGTGCTGTCGGCTGTCGGCTGTCCTTCTTCCTCCGTCCTCCTCCGACGACGTCTCCAGCGATTATGCCGGCCTCTGGTCTCTGCAGCTTATTATATAGCCATTGGGGGCGTGGCCGCCAGGTGACGTCATCGGGAGACCACGCCCCATTGTGTCACAGATGACGTCATCTGACAAGACAAAAAAGACAAAAATACAGTCAATTTGACTAAATTTGTTTTTCATACCTTTGGTGACCAAATGCAGTTATTTTGACTAAAAAAGGAAGGCTTTTTAGACACTTGGAGACCAAAATCGAGTCATTTTAACTAAAAAATAATTTTCAGGCCATTGGAGCCCAAATGGCCGGTTTTAGACAAATCTTGTCTTAAACCGGCTTTTTAAGGCTCTAAAAGACAAAAATACAGTCAATTTGACTAAATTTTTTTTCAGATCTTTGGTGACCAAATGCATTTATTGCGACTAAAAAGGCTTTTTAGACACTTGGAGACTAAAATAGAGTCATTTTGACCAAAACATTTTTTTCAGGCCATTGGAGCCAAATGTCTAAAATCTTGTCTAAAACCGGCATTTTAAGGCTCTAAAAGACAAAAATATAGTCATTTTGACTAAATTTTTTTTCAGACCTTTGATTACCAAATGCAGTTATTTTGATTAAGGCCTCTTGCACACGATACTCCTGTTTGAGCATCTCCTTTTGGCCTCTTGCACACAATACTCCTGTTTGAGCATCTACTTTTTTCCAGACCTTTTTTCTTGTATGTATTTGCGAGTATTTGAGAGTATTCGCGTGTATTCGAGTGTATTTGCGAGTATTGAGGCTTAAATTACTGACCAAAAATGCAGATTTTTCTATTTTGTTCTTACTGAAGAATACACAGCGCTTGTTTACGCGCCTGTGTGCATAGGCACATTACAATTAATGGGCTATATTTTAGCTCAAAAAGCTGTACTGAGCATTTTTAAGCCGCAAGATGCCCAAACAGGAGTATCGTGTGCAAGAGGCCTAAAAAGGCTTTTTAGACACTTGGAGACCAAAATAGAGTCATTTTGACCAAATTTTTTTTCAGGCAATTGGAGCCCAAATGGCCAGTTATAGACAAATCTTGTCTAAGGCCTCTTGCACACGATACTCCTGTTTGGGCATCTTGCGGCTTAAAAATGCTCAGTACAGCTTTTTGAGCTAAAATATAGCCCATTAATTGTAATGTGCCTATGCACACAGGCGCGTAAACAAGCACTGTGTATTTTTCAGTAAGAACAAAATAGAAAAATCTGCATTTTTGGTCAGTAATTTAAGCCTCAATACTCGCGAATACTCTCAAATACTCGCAAATACATGCAAGAAAAAAGGTCTGGAAAAAAGTAGATGCTCAAACAGGAGTATTGTGTGCAAGAGGCCAAAAACCGGCTTTTTAAGGCTCTAAAAGACAAAAATACAGTCATTTTGACTATTGTTTTTTATCAGACCTTTGGTGACCAAATGCAATTATTTTGACTAAAAAAGGCTTTTTAGACACTTGGAGACCAAAATAGAGTCATTTTGACCAAAATAATCTTTCAGGCCATTTGAGCCCAAATGTCTAAAATCGTGCCTAAAACCAGCGTTTTAAGGCTCTAAAAGACAAAAATACAGTCAATTTGACTAAATTTGTTTTTCATACCTTTGGTGACCAAATGCAGTTATTTTGACTAAGAAAGGAAGGCTTTTTAGACACTTGGAGACCAAAATCGAGTCATTTTGACCCAAAAAAAATTTTCAGGCTATTGGAGCCAAATGTCTAAAATCTTGTCTAAAACCGGCTTTTTAAGGCTCTAAAAGAAAAAAATATAGTCATTTGGACTTAATTTTTTTCAGACCTTTGGTGACCAAATGCAGTTATTTTGACTTAAAAAGGCTTTTTATAGACTTGGAGACCGAAATAGAGTCATTTTAACTAAAAAATAATTTTCAGGCCATTGGAGCCCAAATGGCCGGTTTTAGACAAATCTTGTCTTAAACCGGCTTTTTAAGGCTCTAAAAGACAAAAATACAGTCATTTTGACTAAATTGTGTTTCAGACCTTTGGTGACCAAATGCCGTTATTTTGACTAACAAAAGGTCTTTAGACACTTGGAGACCAAAATAGTCATTTTGACCAAAACATTTTTTTCAGGCCATTGGAGCCCAAATTGCTGGTTTTAAAAAAATCTTGTCTAAAATCGGCTTTTTAGGGCTGTAAAAGACAAAAAATACAATAATTTTGACTAATTTTTTTTCAGACCTTTGGTGACCAAATGCCGTTATTTTGACTAACAAAAGGTTTTTAGACACTTGGAGACCAAAATAGAGTATTTTTGACCAAAACATTTTTTTCAGGCCATTGGAGCCAAATGCCTAAAATCTTGTCTAAAACCGGCTTTTTAAGGCTCTAAAAGACAAAAATATAGTCATTTTGACGAAATTTTTTTTCTGACCTTTGGTGACCAAATGCAGTTATTTTGACTAAAAAACGATTTTTAGACACCTGGAGACCAAAACAGAGTAATTTTGACTGAAAATTTCATTTCAGGCCATTGGAGCCCAAATGGCCGGTTTTAGACAAATCTTGTCTAAAACCGCCTTTTTAAGGCTCTAAAAGACAAAAATACAGTCATTTTGACTAAAGTATTTTTCAGACCTTTGGTGACCAAATTCAGTTATTTTGACAAAAAAAGGCTTTTTAGACACTTGGAGACCAAAATAGAGTCATTTTGACCAAAAATGTTTTTTCAGGCCATTGGAGCCCAAATGGCCAGTTTTAGACCAATCTGGTCTAAAACTGGCTTTTTAACCTCCCTGGCGGTATGATTCTGTCAGGAATTCTGTTCCAAAAGCGGTACAATTCTTTTCATGGAAATTTGGCGTTATGTATTATAGGCCTACAATTCTTAGTAATTACTGACTTAAACCTGACCAAAAGAAGACTCTAGTAGACATCTCAGATGTGATAAATTTGAAACACAAACAAGTGAATTATAATCGAATCAATAATATTATTTTATTATTTAATATATAATATATATAATAAAATTATATTATTGATTAGATTATAATTCATGCGTTATATATTATATATATATGTGTGTATATATATATATATATATATATATATATATATATATATACATATACATATATATATATGTGTGTATGTATATATATATATATATATATATATATATATATATATATATATATATATACATATACATATATATATATGTGTGTATATAGATATATATATATATATATGTGTGTGTGTATATATATATATATATATATATAACGCATGAATTATAATCGAATCAATAATATAATTTTATATATATATATATATGTGTGTGTGTATATAGGTATATATATATATGTACATATATACATATATATATACATATATACATATATATATATATATAAAACGGGAGGAGCGTCGTTGTGGGACGTGTAGAGATTCCTGGGCGGCTTATATCGGTAGTATACTGGCGGAGAACGGTTAATATCGAGCAGTATCGTGTGCTTTGCATGACTTAACGACTGCCCGCTTGATGGATAATATCTAATGAGGAGGAGTGAAGGATCCCGCCTTTCCAGGGCTTGTGCCATTAGCGCTTTTGACCTTTGTAATGAGGGTCATTGGGATCTGGTAAGGATCAGTGTGTGCGGGTGCCTGGTGGTGGTTTCCCTCGCTGAGGATCTTCACATCTCTCCCCTTCTTTTGGAAGTTTTTATTTATCCATGGGAAAGAATTGGAACTGTTGCTTATTATCCACTAATATCAAAGATTTCTTTGATTAATCTTACAAGATTAGCGCCACATTTGTATTTCTATATATATATATATATATATTTGCATATATATATATATATATATATATATATATTTGCATATATATATATATATATAGATATATATATGCATATATATATATATATATATATATATATATATATATATGCATATATATATATATATATATATGCATATATATATATATATATATATATATATATATATATATATATATATATGCATATATATAAATATGCATATATATATATGCATATATATAATATAAAATGTGTTATGTGTTTTGTGCAACGTTTTTTTTTTTTTTTTTGAATTTCCCTCCCTAGTTCCGCTCCCATGCAGCATTGCTGCTGCAGGGAACGGAACTAGGAAGTCATCATACCGACAGACGAGAGGCGGAGATCTCGGCTGGCGGTCACAGCAATGAGAGCTCATCGCTGGATCGCCAGGATAAGGTAAGAGAAGCTCTGCTGCGCTGTCTGCACGCTCTGCCCATTGACCCCGAGTGTGACTCGGGGATACCGCTAATAGCAGAAAATTATAGTCATTTGGACTTAATTTTTTTCAGACCTTTGGTGACCAAATGCAGTTATTTTGACTTAAAAAGGCTTTTTATACACTTGGAGACCGAAATAGAGTCATTTTAACTAAAAAATAATTTTCAGGCCATTGGAGCCCAAATGGCCGGTTTTAGACAAATCTTGTCTTAAACCGGCTTTTTAAGGCTCTAAAAGACAAAAATACAGTCATTTTGACTAAATTGTGTTTCAGACCTTTGGTGACCAAATGCCGTTATTTTGACTAACAAAAGGTCTTTAGACACTTGGAGACCAAAATAGAGTCATTTTGACCAAAACATTTTTTTCAGGCCATTGGAGCCCAAATTGCCGGTTTTAAACAAATCTTGTCTAAAACCGGCTTTTTAGGGCTGTAAAAGACAAAAAATACAGTAATTTTGACTAATTTTTTTTTCAGACCTTTGGTGACCAAATGCCGTTATTTTGACTAACAAAAGGTTTTTAGACACTTGGAGACCAAAATAGAGTATTTTTGACCAAAACATTTTTTTCAGGCCATTGGAGCCAAATGTCTAAAATCTTGTCTAAAACCGGCATTTTAAGGCTCTAAAAGACAAAAATATAGTCATTTTGACTAAATTTTTTTTCAGACCTTTGATTACCAAATGCAGTTATTTTGATTAAGGCCTCTTGCACACGATACTCCTGTTTGAGCATCTCCTTTTGGCCTCTTGCACACAATACTCCTGTTTGAGCATCTACTTTTTTCCAGACCTTTTTTCTTGTATGTATTTGCGAGTATTTGAGAGTATTCGCGTGTATTCGAGTGTATTTGCGAGTATTGAGGCTTAAATTACTGACCAAAAATGCAGATTTTTCTATTTTGTTCTTACTGAAGAATACACAGCGCTTGTTTACGCGCCTGTGTGCATAGGCACATTACAATTAATGGGCTATATTTTAGCTCAAAAAGCTGTACTGAGCATTTTTAAGCCGCAAGATGCCCAAACAGGAGTATCGTGTGCAAGAGGCCTAAAAAGGCTTTTTAGACACTTGGAGACCAAAATAGAGTCATTTTGACCAAATTTTTTTTCAGGCAATTGGAGCCCAAATGGCCAGTTATAGACAAATCTTGTCTAAGGCCTCTTGCACACGATACTCCTGTTTGGGCATCTTGCGGCTTAAAAATGCTCAGTACAGCTTTTTGAGCTAAAATATAGCCCATTAATTGTAATGTGCCTATGCACACAGGCGCGTAAACAAGCACTGTGTATTTTTCAGTAAGAACAAAATAGAAAAATCTGCATTTTTGGTCAGTAATTTAAGCCTCAATACTCACGAATACTCTCAAATACTCGCAAATACATACAAGAAAAAAGGTCTGGAAAAAAGTAGATGCTCAAACAGGAGTATTGTGTGCAAGAGGCCAAAAACCGGCTTTTTAAGGCTCTAAAAGACAAAAATACAGTCATTTTGACTATTGTTTTTTATCAGACCTTTGGTGACCAAATGCAATTATTTTGACTAAAAAAGGCTTTTTAGACACTTGGAGACCAAAATAGAGTCATTTTGACCAAAATAATCTTTCAGGCCATTTGAGCCCAAATGTCTAAAATCGTGCCTAAAACCAGCGTTTTAAGGCTCTAAAAGACAAAAATACAGTCAATTTGACTAAATTTGTTTTTCATACCTTTGGTGACCAAATGCAGTTATTTTGACTAAGAAAGGAAGGCTTTTTAGACACTTGGAGACCAAAATCGAGTCATTTTGACCCAAAAAAAATTTTCAGGCTATTGGAGCCAAATGTCTAAAATCTTGTCTAAAACCGGCTTTTTAAGGCTCTAAAAGAAAAAAATATAGTCATTTGGACTTAATTTTTTTCAGACCTTTGGTGACCAAATGCAGTTATTTTGACTTAAAAAGGCTTTTTATAGACTTGGAGACCGAAATAGAGTCATTTTAACTAAAAAATAATTTTCAGGCCATTGGAGCCCAAATGGCCGGTTTTAGACAAATCTTGTCTTAAACCGGCTTTTTAAGGCTCTAAAAGACAAAAATACAGTCATTTTGACTAAATTGTGTTTCAGACCTTTGGTGACCAAATGCCGTTATTTTGACTAACAAAAGGTCTTTAGACACTTGGAGACCAAAATAGTCATTTTGACCAAAACATTTTTTTCAGGCCATTGGAGCCCAAATTGCTGGTTTTAAAAAAATCTTGTCTAAAATCGGCTTTTTAGGGCTGTAAAAGACAAAAAATACAATAATTTTGACTAATTTTTTTTCAGACCTTTGGTGACCAAATGCCATTATTTTGACTAACAAAAGGTTTTTAGACACTTGGAGACCAAAATAGAGTATTTTTGACCAAAACATTTTTTTCAGGCCATTGGAGCCAAATGCCTAAAATCTTGTCTAAAACCGGCTTTTTAAGGCTCTAAAAGACAAAAATATAGTCATTTTGACGAAATTTTTTTTCTGACCTTTGGTGACCAAATGCAGTTATTTTGACTAAAAAACGATTTTTAGACACCTGGAGACCAAAACAGAGTAATTTTGACTGAAAATTTCATTTCAGGCCATTGGAGCCCAAATGGCCGGTTTTAGACAAATCTTGTCTAAAACCGCCTTTTTAAGGCTCTAAAAGACAAAAATACAGTCATTTTGACTAAAGTATTTTTCAGACCTTTGGTGACCAAATTCAGTTATTTTGACAAAAAAAGGCTTTTTAGACACTTGGAGACCAAAATAGAGTCATTTTGACCAAAAAAGTTTTTTCAGGCCATTGGAGCCCAAATGGCCAGTTTTAGACCAATCTGGTCTAAAACTGGCTTTTTAACCTCCCTGGCGGTATGATTCTGTCAGGAATTCTGTTCCAAAAGCGGTACAATTCTTTTCATGGAAATTTGGCGTTATGTATTATAGGCCTACAATTCTTAGTAATTACTGACTTAAACCTGACCAAAAGAAGACTCTAGTAGACATCTCAGATGTGATAAATTTGAAACACAAACAAGTGAATTATAATCGAATCAATAATATTATTTTATTATTTAATATATAATATATATAATAAAATTATATTATTGATTAGATTATAATTCATGCGTTATATATTATATATATATGTGTGTATATATATATATATATATATATATACATATACATATATATATATGTGTGTATATATATATATATATATATATATATATATACATATACATATATATATATATGTGTGTATATAGATATATATATATATGTGTGTGTGTATATATATATATATATATATAACGCATGAATTATAATCGAATCAATAATATAATTTTATATATATATATATATATGTGTGTGTGTATATAGGTATATATATATATGTACATATATACATATATATATACATATATACATATATATATATATATAAAACGGGAGGAGCGTCGTTGTGGGACGTGTAGAGATTCCTGGGCGGCTTATATCGGTAGTATACTGGCGGAGAACGGTTAATATCGAGCAGTATCGTGTGCTTTGCATGACTTAACGACTGCCCGCTTGATGGATAATATCTAATGAGGAGGAGTGAAGGATCCCGGCTTTCCAGGGCTTGTGCCATTAGCGCTTTTGACCTTTGTAATGAGGGTCATTGGGATCTGGTAAGGATCAGTGTGTGCGGGTGCCTGGTGGTGGTTTCCCTCGCTGAGGATCTTCACATCTCTCCCCTTCTTTTGGAAGTTTTTATTTATCCATGGGAAAGAATTGGAACTGTTGCTTATTATCCACTAATATCAAAGATTTCTTTGATTAATCTTACAAGATTAGCGCCACATTTGTATTTCTATATATATATATATATATATATTTGCATATATATATATATATATATATATATATATATATATATATATATATATATATATATATATATATATATTTGCATATATATAGATATATAGATATATATATGCATATATATATATATATATATATATATATATATATATATATATATATATATGCATATATATATATATATATATATATGCATATATATATATATATATATATATATATATATATATATATGCATATATATAAATATGCATATATATATATGCATATATATAATATAAAATGTGTTATGTGTTTTGTGCAACGTTTTTTTTTTTTTTAATTTCCCTCCCTAGTTCCGCTCCCATGCAGCATTCCTGCTGCAGGGAACGGAACTAGGAAGTCATCATACCGACAGACGAGAGGCGGAGATCTCGGCTGGCGGTCACAGCAATGAGAGCTCATCGCTGGATCGCCAGGATAAGGTAAGAGAAGCTCCACTGCGCTGTCTGCACGCTCTGCCCATTGACCCCGAGTGTGACTCGGGGATACCGCTAATAGCAGAAAATTATAGTCATTTGGACTTAATTTTTTTCAGACCTTTGGTGACCAAATGCAGTTATTTTGACTTAAAAAGGCTTTTTATACACTTGGAGACCGAAATAGAGTCATTTTAACTAAAAAATAATTTTCAGGCCATTGGAGCCCAAATGGCCGGTTTTAGACAAATCTTGTCTTAAACCGGCTTTTTAAGGCTCTAAAAGACAAAAATACAGTCATTTTGACTAAATTGTGTTTCAGACCTTTGGTGACCAAATGCCGTTATTTTGACTAACAAAAGGTCTTTAGACACTTGGAGACCAAAATAGAGTCATTTTGACCAAAACATTTTTTTCAGGCCATTGGAGCCCAAATTGCCGGTTTTAAACAAATCTTGTCTAAAACCGGCTTTTTAGGGCTGTAAAAGACAAAAAATACAGTAATTTTGACTAATTTTTTTTTCAGACCTTTGGTGACCAAATGCCGTTATTTTGACTATCAAAAGGTTTTTAGACACTTGGAGACCAAAATAGAGTATTTTTGACCAAAACATTTTTTTCAGGCCATTGGAGCCAAATGTCTAAAATCTTGTCTAAAACCGGCTTTTTAAGGCTCTAAAAGACAAAAATATAGTCATTTTGACGAAATTTTTTTTCTGACCTTTGGTGACCAAATGCAGTTATTTTGACTAAAAAACGATTTTTAGACACTTGGAGACCAAAACAGAGTAATTTTGACCGAAAATTTCATTTCAGGCCATTGGAGCCCAAATGGCCGGTTTTAGACAAATCTTGTCTAAAACCGCCTTTTTAAGGCTCTAAAAGACAAAAATACAGTCATTTTGACTAAAGTATTTTTCAGACCTTTGGTGACCAAATTCAGTTATTTTGACAAAAAAAGGCTTTTTAGACACTTGGAGACCATAATAGAGTCATTTTGACCAAAAAAGTTTTTTCAGGCCATTGGAGCCCAAATGGCCAGTTTTAGACAAATCTGGTCTAAAACCGGCTTTTTAACCTCCCTGGCGGTATGATTCTGTCAGGAATTCTGTTCCAAAAGCGGTACAATTCTTTTCATGGAAATTTGGCGTTATGTATTATAGGCCTACAATTCTTAGTAATTACTGACTTAAACCTGACCAAAACAAGACTCTAGTAGACATCCCAGATGTGATAAATTTGAAACACAAACAAGTGAATTATAATCGAATCAATAATATTATTTTATTATTTAATATATAATATATATAATAAAATTATATTATTGATTAGATTATAATTCATGCGTTATATATTATATATATATGTGTGTATATATATATATATATATATATATATATATATATATATATACATATACATATATATATATGTGTGTATATAGATATATATATATATATGTGTGTGTGTATATATATATAAAACGCATGAATTATAATCGAATCAATAATATAATTTTATATATATATATATATATACTGTATATATATATATGTGTGTGTGTATATAGGTATATATATACATATATACATATATATATATATACATATATACATACATATATATATATATGTGTATATATATATATATATATATTTGCATATATATATATATATATATATATATATAGATATATATATATAGATATAGATATATATATGCATATATATATATATATATGCATATATATAAATATGCATATATATATGCATATATATATATGCATATATATAATATAAAATGTGTTATGTGTTTTGTGCAACGTTTTTTTTTTTTTTTTGAATTTCCCTCCCTAGTTCCGCTCCCATGCAGCATTGCTGCTGCAGGGAACGGAACTAGGAAGTCATCATACCGACAGACGAGCGGCGGAGATCTCGGCTGGCGGTCACAGCAATGAGAGCTCATCGCTGGATCGCCAGGATAAGGTAAGAGAAGCTCCGCTGCGCTGTCTGCACGCTCTGCCCATTGACCCCGAGTGTGACTCGGGGATACCGCTAATAGCAGAAAATTCCTACCCCGAGTCACGCTCGGGGATACCGCTAAGGCGGTTAAGACACTAAAAGACAAAAATACATTAATTTTGACTAGTTTTTTTTCAGATCTTTGGTGACCAAATGCATTTATTGTGACTAAAAAAGGCTTTTTAGACACTTGGAGACCAAAACAGAGTCATTTTGACCAAATTTTTTTTCAGGCAATTGGAGCCCAAATGGCCAGTTATAGACAAATCTTGCCTAAAACCGGCTTTTTAAGGCTCTAAAAGACAAAAATGCAGTCATTTTGACTAATTTTTTTATCAGACCTTTGGTGACCAAATGCAGATATTTTGACTAAAAAAGGCTTTTTAGACACTTGGAGACCAAAATAGAGTCATTTTGACCAAAAAAATCTTTCAGGCCATTTGAGCC
Organism: Pelophylax lessonae; assembly: GCF_965119305.1. Taxonomy (NCBI): domain Eukaryota; kingdom Metazoa; phylum Chordata; class Amphibia; order Anura; family Ranidae; genus Pelophylax; species Pelophylax lessonae. Next base: position 245,933,226 of record NC_138772.1, read on the forward strand.
CAAATGTCTAAAATCGTGCCTAAAACCCGCGTTTTAAGGCTCTAAAAGACAAAAATACAGTCAATTTGACTAAATTTTTTTCAGATCTTTGGTGACCAAATGCATTTATTGCGACTAAAAAGGCTTTTTAGACACTTGGAGACTAAAATAGAGTCATTTTGACCAAAACATTTTTTTCAGGCCATTGGAGCCAAATGTCTAAAATCTTGTCTAAAACCGGCATTTTAAGGCTCTAACAGACAAAAATATAGTCATTTTGACTAAATTTTTTTTCAGACCTTTGATTACCAAATGCAGTTATTTTGATTAAGGCCTCTTGCACACGATACTCCTGTTTGAGCATCTCCTTTTGGCCTCTTGCACACAATACTCCTGTTTGAGCATCTACTTTTTTCCAGACCTTTTTTCTTGTATGTATTTGCGAGTATTTGAGAGTATTCGCGTGTATTCGAGTGTATTTGCGAGTATTGAGGCTTAAATTACTGACCAAAAATGCAGATTTTTCTATTTTGTTCTTACTGAAGAATACACAGCGCTTGTTTACGCGCCTGTGTGCATAGGCACATTACAATTAATGGGCTATATTTTAGCTCAAAAAGCTGTACTGAGCATTTTTAAGCCGCAAGATGCCCAAACAGGAGTATCGTGTGCAAGAGGCCTAAAAAGGCTTTTTAGACACTTGGAGACCAAAATAGAGTCATTTTGACCCAAACAAATGTTTCAGGCGATTGGTTACCAAATGCAATTATCATGTCCAAAACCGGCTTTTTAAGACTCTAATAGACAAAAATACAATCATTTTGACTAAATTTTTTTTCAGACCTTTGGTGACCAAACATAGTTATTTTGACTAAAAAGGGCTTTTTAGACACTTGGAGACCAAAATAGAGTCATTTTGACCAAAAACATTTTTTCAGGCAATCGGTTACCAAATGTAGTTTATCTTGTCTAAAAGCGGTGTTTTAAGACTCTAAAAGAGAAAAATACAGGCATCTTGGCTTAAAAAAAGTGTTTCAGACCTTTGGTGACCAAATGAAGTTATTTTGACAAAAAAATGCTTTTTAGAGACTTGGAGACCAAAATATAGTCATTTTGACCAAAAACATTTTTTCAGACCTTTTGTTACGAAATGCAATTATCTTGTCTAAAACCGGCGTTTTAAGACTATAAAAGACAAAAATACAGTAATTTTAGCTAAAAAAGTATTTCAGACCTTTGGTGACCAAATGCAGTTATTTTGACTAAAACAGGCTTTGGAGACCTAAATAGAGTCATTTTGACCAAAAACATTTTTTCAGACCATTGGTTACCAAATGTAGTTTATCATGTCTAAAAAGCGGTGTTTTCAGACTCTAAAAGTAAAAAATACAGTCATTTTGGCTAAAATAGTTTTTCAGACCTTTGGTGACCAAACGTAGTTATTTTGACTAAAAGGGCTTTTTAGACACTTGGAGACCAAAAATAGAGTAATTTTGACCAAAAACATGTTTTCAGGCCATTGGTTACCAAATGCAGTTACCTTGTCTAAAAGCGGCGTTTTGAGACTCTAAAAGACAAAAATACAGTCATTTTGGCTAAAAAAGTTTTTCAGACCTTCGGTGACCAAAATGCAGTTATTTTGACTAAAAAGGGCTTTTTAGACTCTAAATGCGGCGTTTTGAGACTCTAAAAGACAAAAATACAGGCATCTTGGCTAAAGAAAAGTTTTTCAGACCTTTGGTTACCAAATGCAGTTATTTTGACTAAAAAGGCTTTTTAGACACTTGGAGACCAAAATATAGTCATTTTGACCAAAAACATTTTTCAGGCCTTTTGTTACGAAATGCAATTATCTTGTCTAAAACCGGCTTTTTAAGACTCTAAAAGACAAAAATACAGTCATTTTGGCTAAAAAAGCTTTTCAGACCTTTGGTGACCAAACGTAGTTATTTTGACTAAAAAGGGCTTTTTAGAGACTTGGAGACCAAAATAGAGTCATTTTGACCAAAAACATTTTTTCAGGCCATTGGTTACATAATGTAGTTTATCTTGTCTAAAACCAGCGTTCTAAGACTCTAAAAGACAAAAATAGAGTAATTTTAGCAAAAAAAAATATTTTAGACCTTTTGTGACCAAATGCATTTATTTTCACTAAAATAGGCTTTTTAGACACTTGGAGACCAAAAATAGTCATTTTGACCAAAAACATGTTTTCAGGCCATTGGTTACCAAATGCAATTATCTTGTCTAAATGCGGAGTTTTGAGACTCTAAAAGACAAAAATACAGTCATTTTGGCTAAAATAGTTTTTCAGACCTTTGGTGACCAAACCTAGTTATTTTGACTAAAAGGGCTTTTTAGACACTTGGAGACCTAAATAGAGTCATTTTGACCAAAAACATTTTTCAGGCCATTGGTTACCAAATGTAGTTTATCTTGTCTAAAAGCGGTGTTTTAAGACTCTTAAAGACAAATATACAGTCATTTTGGCTAAAAAAGGTTTTCAGACCTTTGGTGACCAAATACAGTTATTTTGACTAAAAAAGGCTTTTTAGACACTTGGGAGACCAAAATAGAGTCATTTTTGACCAAAAACATTTCTTCAGGCCATTGGTTACCAAATGCAGTTATCTTGTCTAAAAGCGGCATTTTAAGACTCTTAAAGACAAAAATACAGTAATTTTGGCTAAAAAGGGTTTTCTTTTATAGTCTTAAAAAGCCGCTTTCGGACAAGATAATTGCATTTGGTAACCAATGGCCTGAAACATTTTTTTTGGGTCAGAATGACTCGATTCTGGTCTTCAAGTGTATGACCAAAATAGAGTCATTTTGACCAAAATCATTTTTTCAGGCCATTGGTTACCAAATGCAGTTATATTGTTTAAAAGCGACATTTTAAGACTCTAAAAGACAAAAATACAGTAATTTTGGCTAAAAAGGGTTTTTCTTTTATAGTCTTAAAAAGCCGCTTTCGGACAAGATAATTGCATTTGGTAACCAATGGCCTGAAACATTTTTTTGGGTCAGAATGACTCGATTCTGGTCTTCAAGTGTCTAAAAAGCCTTTTTTAGTCAAAATAACTGCATTTGGTCACCAAAGGTCTGAAAAACTTTTTTTGCCAAAATGACTGTACTTTTGTCTTTTAGAGTCTTAAAAATCCGGTTTTAGACAAGATAACTGCGCATTTCGTAACCAGTGGCCTGAAAACATTTTTTTGGTCAAAATGACTCTATTTTGCTCTCCAAGTGCCTTAAAAGCCTATTTTAGTCAAAATAACTGCATTTGATCACCAAAGGTCTGACATTTTTTTTTACCCAAAATGACTGTATTTCTCTCAAAAGGCCGCTTTTAGACAAGATAAATTACATTTGGTAACCAATGGCCTAAAAAAAATGTCTTTGGTCAAAATGACTCTATTTAGGTCTTCAAAGCCTGTTTTAGTCAAAATAACTGCATTTGGTCACCAAAGGTCTGAAATACTTTTTTAGCTAAAATTACTGTATTTTTGTCTTTTAGAGTCTTAAAACGCCGGTTTTAGACAAGATAATTGCATTTCGTAACAAAAGGCCAGAAAAATGTTTTTGGTTAAAATGACTATATTTTGGTCTCCAAGTGTCTAAAAAGCCTTTTTTAGTCAAAATAACTGCATTTGGTCACCAAAGGTCTGAAAAACTTTTTTAGCAAAAATGACTGTATTTTTGTCTTTTAGAGTCTCAAAACTCCGCATTTAGACAAGATAACTGCAATTGGTAACCAATGGCCTGAAAAAATGTTTTTGGTCAAAATGACTCTATTTTGGTCTCCAAGTGTCTTAAAAGCAATTTTTTAGTCAATATAACTGCATTTGGTCACCAATGGTCTGTAAAAAACAATTTAGTCAAAATGACTGCATTTTCGTCTTTTAGAGTTTTAAAAAGCAAGTTTTGGACAAGATAATTGCATTTGGTAACCAATCGCCTGAAACATTTGTTTGGGTCAAAATGACTATTTTGGTCTCAAAGTGTCTAAAAAGCCTTTTTTAGTCAAAATAACTGCATTTGGTCACCAAAGGTCTGAAAAACTTTTTATTAGCCAAAATGACTGTATTTTTGTCTTTTAGAGTCTCAAAACGCCGCTTTTAGACACGATAACTGCATTAGGTAACCAATGGCCTGAAAACATGTTTTTGGTCAAAATGACTCTATTTTTGGTCTCCAAGTGTCTAAAAAGCCTATTTTAGATTAATATCAGTGTAAGATCTGGTACGTTGCTTCAATAAATTATCTTTTTCATATATATGATTTTTTATATAGCCACTGACTACATCTGAGAGATCCTTTCCATACATTGGACAACCACTTTTTACATATATTTGTTTCTTATTATAATAAGTCCTTGCCACCAGAGTTTAAAGCATTCAACGATGGGGTTTTTTATTCACTCATGTATGACTCATTTATTTATTGGTTCCTATTTTTTCAGCTATTGCATTATATCTTTGTATTAGTCACACATATGGTTTTATATTGTTTGTATGTATATCTCCATTCCCCTATGTGGTGAAGGAGTTTTGTATCTAATTGTCTTTCACTGTGGAACTGTGGACTTGCTGAACCTACACCTGTTTCTTATCAATCAATTCAAGGTGCATGCAATTACATTCTTCGGTCACCTCCCTTTTTTGGTTTACCTACAAATGTATGTCGGCTTCCACGGTTCCATAGTGTGTGGTTATGAGTAAGCGATCTACATCGTGAAACGCGTCAACCCGACATGTCTGTTATGTGCATTGTATTGTCTGTCTGCTGTACCGAAGAAGAATAAAGGAGTTTTGATTGTTTTCATCTTACATTTCCTGAGTGCGGTCTACTTTCTTGAATTTTCTATTGCTTGGACGGCGGATCTGACCAGCACCAGCCATTGAACTGACACCTGAGCGGCTCTGCTCTTTGTTGTTATTGGCAGGGGTGATTGCCTACGGCCACATCCCCTGAAAATGGCCGATCTCGTCTGATCTCAGAAGCTAAGCAGGGTCGGGCCTGGTTAGTACCTGGATGGGAGACCGCCTGGGAATACCAGGTGCTGTAGGCTTTTGGCTTTTCCTTTATTTGTTGGCTTTCTTTTTTTTCTCCTGAGGTGCCATCTTGCCATGGCCAAGTTCAAAGAGGTCAAGGGTGGCAATGGTGATCGCCTACGGCCACATGATTCTGTACGTGCCTGATGTCGGAAGCTAAGCAGGGTCGGGCCTGGTTAGTACCTGGATGGGAGTCCGCCTGGGAATACAAGGTACTGTAGGCTTTTGGCTTTTCATTTATTCGTTGGCTTTCTTTTTGAGAAGTTTGTGTCGGCCTGTATAGGCCCCAGAAAATAGCTCACATGGGTTTAACTGACAGCAAAGAACGTAGTATTTGATGGCTAGAGGTACATTAGGCATTCACACCAGGGCCGGACTGACCATAGGGCACAGCGGGCATATGCCCGGTGGGCCGCCGAGGCCTCCGCTCCGAATCCGGGCGCATTATAATGGAAGACAGTGTCCGGCCGTTGCTTGCCTCTCCGCGGCCGATTCCGCGGAGTCTGAGGGCCACGGCCGCCGCATTACCGCAACCTGGCCTCCCGCCCCGCCACTGTCCCCGACTGCCCGGACCCCGCATTATGGCAATCTGGCCGCCCACCGGCCGCTATCCCCGACTCCCCACTCCTTGCTAACTTTGCTCAGCTTGCAGCCGGCTCCGCAGCGGCATCCAGGCTCCAGCGTAGCTCAGGAGGGGGTGGAGTCGGTGGGTGGACCGTGTGACTGTGAAGTGAACCGTCATGTGACTAAGGCCGGGAGTGGAGCTAGAGGCCGGCAGGGACCCCATGCTGCCTTGTCACAGGAAGAAGCGGGAAGTGAGAAGTCGCCGGCGCCGCACACCGCAGACAGACACTTACAGTGTGTCTGAGTCTGAGACAGTGAGTCAGAGTGTGGAGGAGTCGTCAGAGATCAGAGTGTCAAGTCAAGTTAGTGCCTGCCCTGGAGCTGCATTAACACCACCACCCACGACCAGGACAGGAGCCAAGGCCTCAACAACAGGTAAGGAAAGAATGGCAGCAGGCCAGCAGCACAATTTACAAACACAGTGACAACACCACAGACCACACACCACTGTCACCGCTGGGATTTGTGGTTCTGGGTGGCCTCCGGCAGAGCAGTGTTCTGGTCTGGAACTTCTGGCTTAGCAGCAGGCAGGCCACATGTGTAAAAAACAGATAAAAGCTACATACTGTCACAGCACTGCTAGAAAACATGTGCCATGCCAGTTTGCTTGTTACATGTGATGTGACAGCCAGGTGCACATTTTCAAGTTGAAAATGTGCACCTGGCTGTCACATCACATGTAACAAGCAAACTGGCATGGCACATGTTTTCTAGCAGTGACAGTGTTGTAGCTGACTGTTATCTGTTTTTTACACTTGCGGCCTGCCTGCCTGCTGCTAAGCCAGAAGTGAACCATGCTCTGCCGGATGCCAGAACCACAAATCCCAGCGGTGTTGTCGTGTTTGTTTTTGTACCCTTTCCTTACATGGCACATGTTCTAGCAGTGACCGTGTAGCGGTTTTCAAAACCGCTACACACACACTGTCACTGGCTGCTGCTAGAAAACATGTGCCATGCGGCATGCCAGTTTGCTTGTTACATGTGATGTGACAGCCAGGTGCACATTTTCAACTTGAAAATGTGCACCTGGCTGTCACATCACATGTAACAAGCAAACTGGCATGCCGCATGGCACATGTTTTCTAGCAGCAGCTAGTGACAGTGTGTGTTTAGCTGTTTTCAAAACAGCTACACACTGTCACTGCTAGAACATGTGCCATGTAAGTAGAGATGCACCGAAATTTTGGCAACCGATATTTTCGGCCGAAAATGAGCCTATCCCATTTCGGCCGATAAGAAGTTAAAGATGCCGAAAATGTATGGCCGCTACTATGTGTAAAAACTGAGCCCTTCACTTCCCTGTCATCTCTGGGTATCTTTGCTGACCGATCTGATCTGATCCTCTGCCGGCGCTGGGCGCTTCATTGTGAGCTACACTGGTTGCTAGGATTGCCGGCCGAATGGCATCTAGCAACCAGTGACATCCCGGAGAGAAGACCCAGCATGCACAGCAGAGCAGGATCTCGTCCTCTGCGCCTTTTACTCAATCCCTCCACCCACCTCCTTCCTTCATGCGCTGTACGCTGCGGAGGAAAATAATGTGGCATGTGGCTGTCTGCTGTGTTGTTTTTCTTCTCTCTCTCTCTCTCTGCCATACATGTACTTGTGCAGTCACATACAGGTGTATAGGAGGCAGCAAGGGTTAACCCTCAAAGGCTACAAATAACAGAGAAGCACTGGTATTAAATGTAAAGGCTGCAATAAATAAAGCACCCCTATCCCCAGTATGAATAAATAAAAAAAATAAAAAACTTTGTCCCCTTTTTTTTTTCCTTCAAAAAAAAAAAAAAGATTAAATTTCCAATCACAGCCAGTGCAGCTTGGATTGGTGCTCACCCCCGTTTAATTGCAGCAGCGCAACCTGCTTTTAGATCCAAGTCAAAAGCATCTCTCTCTCTCTCTCTAGTCTACAACCTGCATCCTCTAATAAGGAAGTACATAGGGCTGCTCCAGAAGAACTACAAATACCAGCAGGTCCCATCACTACTCCAAAGTTTTTATACAGATAGCAGAGCATAAGTTCCCATAGGTAAAAGCCATCTCATTCAGTCTACTACCAGCATGATGGGGGATAAGCTGCTGCTCCTCTAGCTGCGCAAGAACTACACATCCCAGCATGCCTTGACACTACCCATCAATTATATACATAACAAAAGGTTGTCCCACAAGTAAGCAGATTGCCATCATTAACTCTTTGTGGGGGGGGGGGGGTGAGGTTAATTACCAGTGGTATTTGTATTATGCAGCATGAGGGGGTTAAGGTATTGCTACTGATGCATTAGTGACGGACCAGTGGCAGTTAATTAACCCCTTTGTGCTGCATAAGTGCAACCAGTATCAGTGCAAACACTGACACTGGTGCCACTAATGCAGCACAAAGGGGTTAATTAACTGCCACTGGTCTGTCACTAATGCATCAGTGGCAATACATTAACCTCCTCATGCTTCATTAAACAAATACCACTGGTAATTAACCTTGCCTACTATTTTAAAATCATTTGGGGGAAAAAAGTAATTTTCGGTTTTTGGCAAAGGGCATCCTGCATTTTCGGTTTCTGTTTCGGCCCAGAATTTTCATTTCGGTGCATCCCTACATGTAAGGAAAGGGCACAAAAACAAACACGACAACACCGCTGGGAGGGGGCCGGGGCCCTATCAATTGGACATGGGGGCCCGGCAGCTTGAAATTTTACTACGTGTGCAGGCAGTAAATATATATTTCTCTGTGGCTCCTAGGTTATTGATTGCAGTCGCACCGCAGACACCACCCAAGGCCTGCCTGCAAGGTAAGTGACTATGCCAGCCTGACTGCAAAAGTAATCCTTATTTTGACACAATTTTTGATGTGTCTGTATGAGATTGGTAAGTGTCTCTCTTTTACACAGTGAGTGATGGCATCAGACTGTGTGAGAGAGGGACAGTTCTTGGGCCCTAACCTAAAGGTGTGTGTATATATATATATATATACATATATATATATATAGGATTTTTTTAACACTGCACTTACCAAGCCAGTATTAAATGTACCACAATTACAAACACACACATACTAAATATATATATATATATATATATATATTTTTTTTTTTTTTTTGTGTGTGTTTGTAATTGCGGTGTACTGGATGGGTAAGTGCGGTGTTAAAAAAACAAAAAAAAAACATATATACACTTTAAATGCAGGCATCTTTTTTGGGTGTGTATATATATATATATATATATATATATATATATATTCTGTCACTGAGACACGGCACTGTCAGCCGTGCAGCGGGCTGATGCTGAGCCCAGCTCTGCGGCGCGGCCAATCAATGCTGCACAGCCAGGCCTCAGGGGGTGGTACTGGTAACAAAGAGGGTGGAGCAGAGCAGAGGGACCCCCTTCTGCCTGATATCGTGACGTGACGCGTGAAGGAGCGGGGAACACTTACTTGACTGTGGACTTGACTTCCCTCACTGCGGCCGGCTCTGCAGCTTATCAGCCTTCTGCTCAGGGGGGTGTGAGTCACAAGTAGAATAATATAGATTGGTTTTTGTTAATTGTCTGCTCTGATGCCACTGTCAGGCCTATTTGCAGAAGAAAACCTTATTTTTCCGAATTTTTTGATCATGTGTCTGATGATATTGGTTTTGGTAATTGTCTGATCTGATGCCAACCTATTTGCAGAAGAAATCCTTATTTTTACAAAATGTTTCAACATGTTTCTGTATATGAGAAGGGGACACGGCATGCTGGTCACTATATTAATGGGGGGGGCATGCTGGTCACTACGTTGATGGGGGGCATGCTGGTCACTGCATTGATGGGGAGCATGCTGGTCACTGCATTGATGGGGGGCATGCTGGTTGATGGGGGGGCATGCTGGTCACTGCATTGATGGGGGTATGCTGGTCACTGCATTGATGGGGGGCACGCTGGTCACTAAATTGAAGGGGACACGGCACGCTGGTCATTGCATTGAAGGGGACATGGCACGCTGGTCACTGCATTGATGGGGGGCACGCTGGTCACTGCATTGATGGGGGGCACGCTGGTCACTGCACTGAATGGGGGCATGCTGTAGTAACTCTGCATTGAATGGGGGCACGCTGTAGTAACTCTGCACTACTAAAAATGCACGACGAAGAGGATCCGCTGCACAAAAATATCGCAATGTACAGTGCCTTGCGAAAGTATTCGGCCCCTGAACTTTGCGACCTTTTGCCACATTTCAGGCTTCAAATATAAAACTGTAATTTTTTTGTGAAGCAACAACAAGTGGGACACAATCTTTAAGTGGAACGAAATTTATTGGATATTTCAAACCTTTTTAACAAATAAAAAAATGAAAAATTGGGCGTGCAAAATTATTCAGCCCCTTTACTTTCAGTGCAGCAAACTCTCTCCAGAAGTTCAGTGAGAATCTCTGAATGATCCAATGTTGACCTAAATGACTAATGATAATAAAAAGAATCCACCTGTGTGTAATCAAGTCTCCGTATAAATGCACCTGCACTGTAATAGTCTCAGAGGTCCGTTTAAAGCGCAGAGAGCATCATGAAGAACAAGGAACACACCAGGCAGGTCCGAGATACTGTTGTGGAGAAGTTTAAAGCCGGATTTGGATACAAAAAGATTTCCCAAGCTTTAAACATCCCAAGGAGCACTGTGCAAGCGATAATATTGAAATGGAAGACCACTGCAAATCTACGAAGACCTGGTCGTCCCTCTAAACTTTCAGCTAATACAAGGAGAAGACTGATCAGAGATGCAGCCAAGAGGCCCATGATCACTCTGGATGAACTGCAGAGATCTACAGCTGAGGTGGGAGGCTCTGTCCATAGGACAACAATCAGTCGTATACTGCACAAATCTGGCCTTTATGGAAGAGTGGCAAGAAGAAAGCCATTTCTTAAAGATATCCATAAAAAGTGTTGTTTAAAGTTTGCCACAAGGCACCTGGGAGACACACCAAACATGTGGAAGAAGGTGCTCTGGTCAGATGAAACCAAAATCGAACTTTTTGGCAACAATGCAAAACGTTATGTTTGGCGTAAAAGCAACACAGCCAATCACCCCGAATACACCATCCCCACTGTCAAACATGGTGGTGGCAGCATCATGGTTTGGGCCTGCTTTTTTTCAGCAGGGACCAGGAAGATGGTTAAAATTGATGGGAAGATGGATGGAGCCAAATACAGGACCATTCTGGAAGAAAACCTGATTGAGTCTGCAAAAGACCTGAGACTGGGACAGAGATTTGTCTTCCAACAAGACAATGATCCAAAACTTAAAGCAAAATCTACAATGGAATGGTTCACAAATAAACATATCCAGGTGTTAGAATGGCCAAGTCAAAGTCCAGACCTGAATCCAATTGAGAATCTGTGGAAAGAACTGAAAACTGCTGTTCACAAACTCTCTCCATCCAACCTCACTGAGCTTGAGCTGTTTTGCAAGGAGGAATGGGCAAAAATTTCAGTCTCTCGATGTGCAAAACTGATAGAGACATACCCCAAGTGACTTACAGCTGTAATCGCAGCAAAAGGTGGCGCTACAAAGTATTAACTTAAGGGGGCTGAATAATTTTGCACGCCCAATTTTTCTTTTTTTTATTTGTTAAAAAAGTTTGAAAGATCCAATAAATTTCGTTCCACTTCATGATTGTGTCCCACTTGTTGTTTATTCTTTTGCGATGATCGCCGAGTGACCGGCGGACATCGGGTCCGCCGGTCACATGCGCCGGGGGGTCCGTGACCACGCGGTTAGTGACGTAGATCAACGTCACTTTGCCTGTGAGGGGCTGACTGCCGAAAGTAAATAGTCGTGCGGCAGTTGGCAAGTGGTTAAGGCTCTAAAAGACAAAAATACAGTCATTTTGACTAAAATTTTTTTAGACCTTTGGTGACGAAATTCAGTTATTTTGACTAAAAAAAGGCTTTTTAGACACTTGGAGACCAAAATTGAGTCATTTTGACCCAAAAAAATTTTCAGGCCATTGGAGCCCAAATGGCCGGTTTTACACAACTCTTGCCTAAAACCGGCTTTTTAAGGCTCTAAAAGACAAAAATACAGTTATTTTGACTAAAAAATAATTTCAGACCTTTGGTGACCAAATGCAGTTATTTTGACTTAAAAAGGCTTTTTAGACACTTAGAGACAAAAATAGAGTCATTTTGACCAAAACATTTTTTTCAGGCCATTGGAGTCCAAATGGCCGGTTTTAGACAAATCATGTCTAAACCCGGCTTTTTAAGGCTCTAAAAGACAAAAATACAGTCATTTTGACCCCAAAAATTTTTCAGACCATTGGAGACAAAATGCAGTAATCTTGTCTAAAACTGGATTTTTAAGACTCTAAAATACAAAAATTGGGTCATTTTGACTAAAAGTTTTTTTTCATTCACAGAATACAGAAGTAAGTGTCGGCCGTAAAATGAAATGCAGGTGAGGAGAAAGACCAGCGCTATGGATACATTCTCAGAGACTTTATTGCATAAAAATAGGTTGCAGCCGCCAACCAACCCCTAAAACATTAGGGGTCAAGTATCATATGGGGGGGAAGGTAGTTGTAAACGGCGCTACCTTTTATATATAAAGTAAAACCAACAGTGTATCCAGACCGTGGGGTAACTTTTAAGATATGTGCAAAATAAAGTGCCAGTGCAAAGAATATGTGTCGGCCGTAAAAGGCCCCAAAAATTAGCCCACATGGGTTTACCTAACAGCTAAGAACGTAGTATTTGGTGGCTGAAGGTACATTAGGCATTCACAGGATACAGAAGTAAGTGTCGGCCATAAAAGGCCCTAAAAATTAGCCCACATGGGTTTACCTAACAGCTAAGAACGTAGTACTTGGTGGCTGAAGGTATATTAGGCATTCACAGGGTACAGAAGTAAGTGTCTGTATAGGCCCCAAAAATTAGCCCACGTGGGTTTAATTGATAGTTAAGAATGTAGTATTCTGTGGCTGAAGGTACATTAGGCATTCACGGGATACAGAAGTAAGTGTCGGCCGTAAAAGGCCACAAAAATTAGCCCACATCAGTTTACCTGACAACTAAGAACGTAGTATTTGGTGGCTAGAGTTACATTAGGCATTCACACAGTATACAGAAGTAAGTGTCGGCCTGTATAGGCCCCAAAAAATAGCTCACATGGGTTTAACTGACAGCAAAGAACATAGCATTTGATGGCTAGAGGTACATTAGGCATTCACACAGTATACAGAAGTAAGTGTCGGCATGTATAGGCCCCAGAAATTAGCTCACATGGGTTTACCTGACAGTTAATAATGTATTATTTGGTGGCTAAAGGTACATTAGGCATTCACAGGATACAGAAGTATCTGTCGGCCTGTATAGTCCCCAAAAATTAGCCCACATGGGTTTTACTGACAGCTAAGAATGTAGTATTCTGTGGCTGAAGGTACATTAGGCATTCACACAGTATACAGAAGTAAGTGTCAAAATGTATAGGCCCCAAAAATTAGCTCACATGGGTTTACCTGACAGCTAAGTATGTAGTATTTGGAGGCTGAAGGTACATTAGGTATTCACAGGATACAGAAGTATGTGTCGGCCTGTATAGTCCCCAAAAACTAGCCCACATGGGTTTAACTGACAGCTAAGATCGTAGTATTCTGTGGCTGAAGGTACATTAGGCATTCACAGGATACAGAAGTAAGTGTCAGCCTGTATAGGCCCCAAAAATTAGCTCACATGGGTTTAACTGACAGCAAAGAACGTACTGTATTATATGGCTGGAAGTACATTAGGCATTCACAGTATACAGAAGTGTCGGCCTGTATAGGCCCCAAAAATTAGCTCACATGGTTTTAACTGACAGCAAAGAACCTAGTGTATTTGATGGCTGGAGGTACATTAGGCATTTCCATTATACAGAAGTAAGTGTCAGCCTGTTTAGAACCAAAAATTAGCTCACATGGGTTTCACTGATAGCAAAGAACGTATTATTGGATGGCTAGAGGTAAATCAGGCATTCACACCGTATACAGAAGTAGGTGTCAGCCTGTATAGGCCCAAAAAAATTAGCTCACATGGGTTTAACTGACAGCAGAGAACGTAGTATTTGATGGCTGGAGGTACATTAGGCATTCACACAGTATACAGAAGTAAGTGTTGGCCTCTATAGGCCCCAAAAATTAGCTCACATGGGTTTACCTGACTGCTAAGAATGTAGTATTCTGTGGCTAAAGGTACATTAGGCATTCACAGGATACAGAAGTAAGTGTCGGCCATAAAAGGCACCAGAAATTAGCCCACATGGGTATACCTGACACTTACCTTCAGCCACAGAATACTTCATTCTTAGCTGTCAGTTAAACCCATGTGGGCTAATTTTTGGGGCCTATACAGGCCAACACTTACTTCTGGATGGGAGACCGCCTGGGATTACCAGGTGCTGTAGGATTTTGGCTTTTCCTTTATTCGTTGGCTTTATTTTTGTTTCTCCTGAGGTGCCATCTTGCCATTGCCAAGTTCAAAGGGGTCAAAAGTGGCAGTGGTGATAGCCTACGACCACATCACCCTGAACGTGTCTGATCTTGGAAGCTAAGCAGGGTTGGGCCTGGTTAGTACCTGGATGGGAGACCGCTTGGGAAAACCAGGTGCTTTAGGCTTTTGGCTTTTGGCTTTTCCTTTATTTGTTGGCTTTATTTTTGTTTCTCCTGAGGTGCCATCTTGCCATGGCCAAGTTCAAAGGAGTCGAGGGTGGCAGTGGTGATCGCCTATGGCCACATCACCCTTAACACGCCCGATCTCATCTGATCTCAGAAGCTAAGCAGGGTCGGGCCTGGTTTGTACCTGGATGTGAGACCGCCTGGGAATACAGGGTGCTGTAGCATTTTGGCTTTTCCTTTATTCGTTGGCTTTCTTTTTGTTTCTCCTGAGGTGCCATCTTGCCATGAGCAAGTTCAAAGGGGTCGAAGGTGACAGTGACACTTGCCTATGGCCACATCACCCTCAACGCGCCCGATCTCGTCTGATTTTGGAAGCTAAGCAGGGTCGGGCCTGGTTAGTACCTGGATGGGAGACCTCCTGGGAATATCAGGTGCTGTAGGCTTTTGGCTTTTCCTTTATTCGTTGGCTTTCTTTTTGTTTCTCCTGAGGTGCCATCTTGCCATGGGCAAGTTCAAAGTGGTCGAGGGTGGCAGTGATAATCGCCTATGGCCACATCACCCTGAATGCGCCTGATCTCATCTGATCTCGGAAGATAAGCAGGGTCGGGCCTGGTTAGTAGGGATGATCGAACTTTTGAAAAGTTTGGTTCAACCAGAAGACCCGAATTTCCCGAAAGTTCGGTTCAGATTCCAGAACCCCATTGAAATCAATGGGACCCGAACTTCGGTAATTAAAAAACACAATTTTGAAGCCCTAAAACCCAATAAATGCCCCTAAAAAGTGCCTAGGGTTCTGGGTCATGCCCCAGGGACTATTAATCACACAAAAAAAGTTCTTAAAAATTGTCGTTTTTGATAGAGAGCCAATTATTGAAAAAATTATTGGGAAAAAAAAAGATTTCTTTGGATTTTGTGTCTGTGGGGTCTAAAAGGTGTACCTGTGATGTTTCAGCTCTGTAGCATGTCCGGAACCAGAATTATAGCATGCCAAATCTTCAAAAATGACTTTTTTGCTCAACCATGCCTTTCTTTTGCTCCTAATCAACTGCACAGCCAATGTGTATGATGGGGACATAATGCAGTGCACTGGGAACAAGATTAGAGTTTTTTTTTTAAAAAGGTGCTGTCTCTTAAAATGTGCATATAATTAACAGGTGTATTTTCACAATGTCAGGACCCCGACTTGAACCTGGGACCTCCAGTGTGTCTGCCAATGACTCTACTTGCTGAGCCACCTGGAATGCTGGACAGCTCCTTGGACAAATCCTTGAATGACCCTGCTGTGAATCTTTAATGCCTTGAACCTTGAACTTTAAACCCTTTGCTCCTCCCATGAACTTCCGGTTTTAAGCCATGTCTTTGCACTTCCTGGTTGGCAGAATATTGTGCCTTCAACAGCCGATATCTCGCTTGTCTCTCCTGCTGCCATCCGTATCTTTGCTACCATCCATTATCGACACTTGGCTTGTTCCTCGACTATGCTTTTGCCTAATCCCGACTTGCAACTACTTGTTACCGACCTTTGGCTATTCCTAGACTACGCTTTTGCTTGATCCTGACCTGCTGTATCTGCTACTGGACCCCGGCTTGCTCACCTCCTGGTGGGGCGATCCTGAGGACCGCGACCTGGTACTAACACGCAGCAAAATCCATCTCCACCATCGAGGGAGTCAAACTAGGCCTTGCAGATTGCCGCATGTCTTCCTCCTCCTCCTCCTCAAAGCCTGCAAAAGTTCCCGAAGAATCGTCCTCCTCCTCTTCCACCCCTGGATCCTGCTCGGGCCTCTGGGAGCTAGGCATAATGGGGACAGGATTCTCAGGATAAAAGGGGCCTTGAGAGGCAAGGAAGTCCTCCTCTTCCTCCTGCTGCTCTGCCTCCAGTGCCCTGTCCATAATGCCATGCAGAGTGTGCTCCAACAAAAACAGTACCGGTAGGGTGTCACTGATGCATGCGCTGTCCCAGCTTACCATCCTTGTGAACTCCTCAAATCCCGAGAGGACAGCACATGCATCCTTAATCAAAAGCCACTGCCGTGGTGAAAAGAAGCCCAGGCGCGCTGAGCCAGTGCTGGTGCTGTACTCGCAGAGATATTCATTGAGATATTCATTGATATTCATTCATATTCATTGATATTCATTGAAATTCGTAAGCATGTACAGGCGCTGCAGCATAGCCAAGGTGGAGTTCCAGCGGGTGGGCATGTCACAGACAAGGCGGTGTACCGGCAGGTGAAACTCCTGCTGCACTTCGGCCAAACGTGCAGTGGCACTGTACGACCGCCTGAAGTGATTGCACACCCTTCTTGCCATCCTTAGCACATCCTGCATTCCCGGTTCAAAAACCGCTGTACCACGAGATTCAGGACATGTGCCAGGCATAGCACATGGGTCAACTTTCCCTGATGAAGGGCGGCCAGGAGGTTTGACCCATTATCGGTAACCACCATCCCTGGCTGCAGCTGGTGTGGTGTCAACCACCTCTGGGACTGTGCCTGCAGAGCCCCAAGAATCTCAGGGGCAGTATGCTGCCTGTCCCCTAGACACACAAGCTGCAGCACTGCGTGACACCTTTTGGCCTGAGACATAGAATAGCCCTTTGAACTCTTAAGTAGTACCTCATCATATTCAAAGGACCATTCTGCAGAGGAGGGCATGGAGGAGGATGAGTAGGAGGAGGAGGAGCAGAAGGGGATAGAAGTGATCGATCTACCCAGATCAGCGACACCACCAGCTGTTTGCAGACGTGGGGGCAACCTGGCTGCAGCACTGAGCTCTGGCTACAATCCCTTCCGCTGGCAAGCAGTGTCACCTAATGACCAGTGACAGAAATGTACCGTCCCTGCCCATGTTTGCTTGACCAAGTGTCAGCCGTCAGGTGTATCTTACGGCTGACTGACGTGGCCAGGGACGACACTACATTGCCTTCCACATGTTGGTATAGGGATGGCAGGGCCTTACGGGCAAAGTAATGCCGACTTGGCGCCTGCCACTGTGGAACTGCACATTTTGCAAAGTCACGGAAGGGAGCAGACTCTACCAGGTTAAATGGTAACAGTTGCAGAGCCATTAGTTTTGCCAAACTACTGTTTAGATGCTGGGTATGTGGGTGGCGGGGAGTATACATTTTTTTTCGTTCCAGCATGTGTGGAATCGAAATTTGGCGTCTAGATGTTACAGCTGGTGGTGTGCTGGAGGTAGATGCGACACTGCCTGCTATATCATCATCCCTGTCAATGGAGGCTGCCAACAGGTGACGAGTGACTATAGCAGGGCCAGGAATAGACTGATGTGCAGGTGGAGCACGAGGAGCAGCGCGAGGAGGACTAGGAGGCCGACTGACCGATCTTTGGCCCTTTTGTGGGTTCTTCAAATGCTCCTGCCAACAGGCCAAGTGGTGGGTTGTCAAATGCCTGTTTAGGCAGCTTGTACCCAGGTGGTTGAAATTTTTGCCACGTTTATACCCTTCTGACAAATCTTGCAGATCGCAACTGTTCGGTCTGCATGGGATGTCTCAAAAAAGGCCCATCAAGAAGAGGTGTGTATAGTGGCCCGGGAGACAACAGGTGCGGCCTTAGATGGAGCGGGCCATATGCTCTCCCCTCTTGCTTGCTCTGCCTCCTCCTCAACCTCAGACCCAACATCAGACTCCATAAAGGACTGAGCATCAGGCTGGAGTAGATGGCCGACACTGTGGTCAAACAGCTCAGCTGACTCCTCTGCCATGTCTGAAGTTGGGTCTAAGGGAGGACGTGAGGTGGACATGGACTCATCTCTATTTGTTCTGCCAACTGCAGAAGACTGACCACTTTTCTCTGCCTGGGTCACTGTAGTTGTAGATGATGCCGATGATGAGGGTTTGGTAATATAGTCCACCCCCTCCTGTACGTACTGTGGACGTATAGCTTGGCCACTGCTGGAGAACAATGCAAATGGTGGCCTGGCTGAGGACTGACCACCACGTCCACCCCTGCCTCTAGACACCCTAGAAGCTGTGCCCCTTTCCGCAGCAGGGCCACGTATGCCTTTTCTTGGTCTACCTGGCATATTTGTCACTGAGGCGTTGGCAACTCTGTGCAGTGAAAAACGCACACTGCTATGCGACCCACAGTTGTCGCTGAATACAGCACAGCAGATGCGTGTCACGCACAGTTGCAAAGCCTTTTGCACAGTGGACCTAACGCTTTCAAGAACAGGCATTAAGTTGTCACTGAGGCAATGTATTTTGCTGACTAGCAAACACGTATACCTGCTGTAGATATATCAGCACTGTGGAACGTGCTCACTACACAGAACCCTCACACTTTCACTTTCACTTTCCCTACAGAAACTAGATTATTACATCTAACTACTGTGGTACAAAGTTCCCTAACTACACTAGATATCCCTTTCCTCACACTAAAAGAACAGCTCCATACAGCAGAAGACTGACACTGTCCCTTTATTTTTATTTTTTTTTCTAACTCAAAAAACCAGCACAATCGCTGTATTTCTAACTACACTGACTGGCTGTAAGCTGAATGCAATTCTGCTATATGGAGCTTTAGAAGCACTCGCCTATGCAGAAAACATAGTGTAGCAAAGCAGGAGTAAGAGAAATGTTTCCACTCTCTTCAACAGACTCTGTATCACTGTGCTATGGGTTAGGCGGGGCTATCTTATATACTGTGGGGCGTATTCACTTCTGATTGGAACCTGGTCTCCGTAGTCAGTCCAATCACGTTCCCAGAAGACTCCTGCCCCCTCATTGGCTTTTGCTGATGTTTCTGGGCCAATCACAGGCTTTTAAAGCCCATTTCCTGTACCAGTGCATTTTGGGCGGTTCTGGTGGTCGAATTCCGAACTTTGACCGTAAAAAGTTCGGAATTCGGCCGAATTTCTAACACCCAATGTTCGGGTCGAACCGATGGTCGACCCAAACCGTTCGATCATCCCTACGGGTTAGTACTCGGATGGGAGACCATCTGGGAATACCAGGTGCTGTAGGCTTTTGGCTTTTCCTTTATTCGTTTCCTTTATGACTATTTTTGTCTTTATAGTCTTAAAACGCTTGTTTTAGACAAGATAATTGCATTTGGTCTCCAATGGCCTGAAAAATATTTTTTTGATCAAAATGACTCTGTTTTGGTCTCCAAGTGTCAAAAAAGCCTTTTTTAGTGAGAATAACTGCATTTGATCACCAAAGATCTGGAAAAAATGTTTTAGTCAAAATGACTGTATTTTCGGCTTTCAGAGTCTTAAAACGCTGGTTTTAGACCAGATAACTGCATTTGGTAAACCAATGGCCTGAAAAAAAATTTTTGGTCAAAATTACATTATTTTGGTCTCCAAGTGTCTAAAAAGCCTTTTTTAGTCAAAATAACTACATTTGGTCACCAAAGGTCTGACTTTTTTTTCTGTCAAAACTTTCATCTTTTCGTCTTTTAAAGTCTTAAACAGCCGCTTTTTAGACAAGATTGTGGTAACCAATAGCCTGAAAAAAAAAATTTGGTCAAAATGACTCTATTTTGGTGTTCAAGTGTCTAAAAAGCCTACAAGCCTTTTAAGACTCTAAAAGACAAAAATACAGTCATTTTGACTAAATTTTTTTTCAGGGGGGCGTGGCTGAGCTGCGGGTGTGAGTGGACGTGCATGCTGTGAGCTCCGCTGTTGATCCTGGTAGTTATCCTGTGTAACTCCTTATCCTGCTCCGATTTCTACCGTCAGTCGGTGCCCTGTGTTCCCTGGAGTGCGGTGATCACCCGGTGAGTCCTCCATCTTCTCTCCGTGATGTCTAAGAAGGGAATCCGCACAGGCCGGCCCGATCCAAGAGCAGCGCGCAGCACAGAAGGCCACATATCTGGAGACTGCTCAAAAGCTTTTTGCTAAGCCTTCTGCCCGGGACCCCCAAACTCTATCTGAGGACCATCGATCCGGCTCACCGAGGTCGCATTCAGACACGGATGACACTGTTCCCTTAGGGGATCTCTCCCGCCAGATTGCTGATTGCAGCAGATGCAGACCAGGCCCCGAGGCAATCATCTCCTACCCCGGACACAGAACCCACGTTGCGGGACATTATGGCTGCGGTTACCACCTGTACCACCTCAATTACGGCCCTGACAGCGGAGTTAAAGGGGGTCAAGTCTGAGATATCGTTCCCAAGATAACTGCATTTGGTCTACAATGGCCTGAAAAAATTGTTTGGTCAAAATGACTCTAATTTGGTCTCCAAGTGTCTAAAAAGCCTTTATTCGTCAAAATAACTGCATTTGGTCACCAAAGGTCTGAAAATTGTTTTTAGTCAAAATGACTGTATTTTCGCCTTTTAGAGTCTTAAAAAGCCGGTTTTAGACAAGATAATTGCATTTCGTAACCAATGGCCTGATAAATCTTTTTGGTCAAAATGACTCTATTTTGGTTTTTCAAGTGTCAAAAAAGCCTTTTTTAGTCAGAATAACTGCATTTGATCACCAAAGATCTGGAAAAAATGTTTTAGTCAAAATGACTGTATTTTCAGCTTTTAGAGTCTTAAAACGCCGGTTTTAGACCAGATAACTGCATTTGGTAAACCAATGGCCTGAAAAAAAAATTTTGGTCAAAATTACATTATTTTGGTCTCCAAGTGTCTAAAAAGCCTTTTTTAGTCAAAATAACTACATTTGGTCACCAAAGGTCTGATTTTTTTTGTCAAAATTTTCGTCTTTTCGTCTTTTAGAGTCTTAAACAGCCGCTTTTTAGACAAGATAACTGCATGTGGTAACCAATAGCCTGAAAACATTTTTTTTTGGTCAAAATTACTCTATTTTGGTTTTCAAGTGTCTAAAAAGCCTACAAGCCTTTTAAGACTCTAAAAGACAAAAATACAGTCATTTTGACTAAATTTTTTTCAGGGGGGCGTGGCCGAGCTGCTGGTGTGAGCGGACGTGCATGCTGTGAGCTCCGCTGTTGATCCTGGTAGTTATCCTGTGTAACTCCTTAGCCCTGTGTTCCCTGGAGTGCGGTGATCACCCTGTGAGTCCTCCATCTTCTCTCCGTGATGTCTAAGAAGGGTAAAGAGGGAAATCCGCACAGGCCGGCCCGATCCAAGATGGCGGCGCCTCGCAGCGCGCAGCACAGAAGGCAACATATCTGGAGGCTGCTCAAAAGCTTTTTGCTAAGCCTGCTGCCCGGGACCCCCAAACTCTATCTGAGGACCATTGATCCGGCTCACCGGGGTCGCATTCAGACACGGATGACACTGTTCCCTTAGGGGATCTCCCCCCCCCCCCGCGCACTTTCATCTTCAAATTCCTCAATTCCAGGGGAATGCAGGGGAGGCTCAAGATTGACAACTCAAGGATCTCCCTGTTCCCAGATTACTCTGCGGTGGTGCAGAAACAGCGTGCGAAATTCGTAGAGGTCAAGAGGAGATTGCGGGACTTGAATGTTCAATACGCTATGCTGTACCCTTCCAGGCTCCGGGTGGTGGTCCGGGATGAGGTGTTGTTCTTTGACAAGCCTTCTGCTGCTGTTCAATGGCTGGATGCTAATGGTGGGGCCCTGCGGGCGGCCACTTCCCCCAGGCGAGAAGACCTTTGAGGATCGTTTCTACTTTTTGGAACTTTTGTACTCTTTTCGGCCGGTCATGGATCCTTTCGGTTCTCCTGCCTATACCTGGCACTTGATGTTACACACACTTTTCCTGTTATGATGGGAGCTCTTCTGCTGCACTAATGGTTGCTACCTCTCACATGGTTGCTAATTTTGAGGAGACTACACTGGCATCGGTGGTCCCTCTCCGGTTTCCCCCCCTTGGTCATGACTGGACATGCCCTATTGACTCGTCCCTTCCCCCACACGTGGCAGACGTGTATTGCCTTTTTGTTCCCCCCCTTTTTGCCTTTTTTCTGGTCCTGGACTTTGGTTCGATTTTTGCTTTTCCTGCATGTACTTTGTCGCTCTACTGCTATTATTTTACCCTATGCTGTGGATGTTCCTATTGACTGTTCTCTATGCTGGGGCTGCACCGGTACTGTGTGGGCTGGGCGACTACTCCTGTTGCTCTCTCTATATAGCTGGGCTGTGCTGATGGGGTGTAGTGGGTTCACCCTTTCTGGGTGCCCTCTTTCGCCTCCCTGGCCGGGTTGCCTGACGCTCCGTGTATGGCTACATTTTGACTATGGCTGATAATATTTGTGTGATGTCCTGGAATGTGCGGGGCCTCGGCAACCCGGTAAAGAGGACGGCGGTGCTCCGCACTATCAAACACCTGCAGGCAGATGTGGTTTGCCTGCAGGAGACCCATATGTCTCCTTCCACTTCCCTGTGTCTAGCTCCTAGCGTATTTAGTCACCAGTTCCACTCTGTTTACTCCACTTATTCGAGAGGGGTGTGTATTTTGATTAAGAAGGGGGTACGGTTTCTATGCTCAAAGTCTGTGATTGACCCTGAGGGCCGGTTTGTTTTATCCTGCCAACTAGCAAGCCTTAGGTGTGTACTTGTGCCCCCCCCGTATTCTGCAGGGGTACTTAAACTTATCGTGCCACATATTGCTCAACTTCCTGATGTGCCCCTGCTGATGTTGGGGGACTTTACTGCTGTACTTGACTCTGCCTGGGATAGGTTTTCCTCTCACTCCGGTGGACCTATGCTGGCCGGGGGGGCTACGCCCCTTGCTCAGTTGGTGGGTGAACTCGGACTGACAGATGTCTGGAGGATGGGCCACCCTGAGGTACGAAAGTTTTCGTGCTACTCGGCGTCACACTCGGGATTGTCTAGGATAGATCTGGGGCTGGGTAATGGTTCGCTACTGCCTCTGGTGGTCGTGGCGGGGAAATCCCTTTGGAAACTCAATGCATTCTGGCTGACGCTCTTTCCTAGTCCTGATCCCCTGCCACCAAAACTAATGTCCTTTTTTGCTGACAATTTGGAATCCGCAGAGGTGGGGGTGGTGTGGGATGCGGCTAAGGCATTCATGGGAGGTCAGTTTATACGTACGGTTAATGCCATTAAAACGGACACCAGGCAATGGGAGAATACTGTGTTGGACGCAGTGACTAGAGCGGAGGAAACTTATGTTAGGGACCCGTCAGATGATACTCAGAGGTCGTGGCTGGCTGCCCAATCTATGGCCAAGTCGGTCTCGATTCAAAAGGCTGAAAACAAGCGCTTCTTCTTGCAGCAGAGGTATTTTGAGAAGGGAGAAAACACGGGTCATATGTTGGCCATGCTGGTTCGCTCGCGGCAGCCTGCGGCATTTATACCCCAGATTAAGGATCCTCAGGGGGTGCTCTGGCATGCCACGGCTGACATACGGAGAGTACTTGGGAAGTTTTATGCTGATCTTTACTCCTCTAAGATCTCGGCTGACTCACGAGAAATTGCTGATTTTTTTGGCTTCCTGCGATTTGCCTTCTCTGTCTGCCTGGGACGTGGCTGTGCTTGGGGCCCCCCTTACGGAAAACGAACTTTATGCGGCCTTGAAATCTACTAAGCCTGGTAAATCTCCGGGGGCTGATGGCATCCCGTCGGAGGTTTACAGCCGATACGCTGAACAGTTGGTGCCCCTGCTGCTGCGGGTATATAATGAAGCCTTCCGTATTGGCCACTGTTAGGAATGCTTCCTGAGCACACTGATGTGCTGTCATGAATCTGCAATCTAAAGGGTTAACCTAGAGCAGACTAATTGCAGTAATTGGCAAACAGGCTGCCTTATGCGGGACATTATGGCTGCGGTTACCACCTGTACCACCTCAATTACGGCCCTGACAGCGGAGTTAAAGGGGGTCAAGTCTGAGATATCGTTCATGAGGCATGATATGCAGAAATTGAGGGAGAGGACAGTGGCAGTGGAAGGCAGGGTCAGCTCCCTGGAGGATGACATGGCGCCTTTGCAAAGGGAAGTGAAACATACTGCCCTGCTCTCAGCCCAGCAAGCTGCACGTCTGGATGACTTGGAGAATAGGATGAGACGGAGTAATATCAGAGCAATTGGGATCCCTGAGCGGGCGGAAGGTGAAGATCCTGTGGCTTTCATTGAACAATGGCTGCTCTCTACTTTTGGGCAAGAATCCTTTACTTCCATGTTTTCGGTGGAACGTGCTCATAGGGTGCCTATGCGACCTCTTCCTCCTGGAGCCCCCCCCCCGCGCACTTTCACCTTCAAATTCCTCAATTACTAAAGCCAGGGGAATGCAGGGGAGGCTCAAGATTGACAACTCAAGGATCTCCCTGTTTCCCGATTACTCTGCGGTGGTGCAGAAACAGCGTGCGAAATTCGTAGAGGTCAAGAGGAGATTGCGGGACTTGAATGTTCAATACGCTATGCTGTACCCTTCCAGGCTCCGGGTGGTGGCCCGGGATGAGGTGTTGTTCTTTGATAAGCCTTCTGCTGCTGTTCAATGGCTGGATGCTAATGGTGGGGCCCTGCGGGCGGCCACTTCCCCCAGGCGAGAAGACCTTTGAGGATCGTTTCTACTTTTTGGAACTTTTGTACTCTTTTCGGCCGGTCATGGATCCTTTCGGTTCTCCTGCCTATACTTGGCACTTGATGTTACACACACTTTTCCCGTTATGATGGGAGCTCTTCTGCTGCACTAATGGTTGCTACCTCTCACATGGTTGCTAATTTTGTGGAGACTGGTATCGGTGGTCCCTCTCCGGTTTCCCCCCCTTGGTCGTGACTGGACATGCCCTATTGACTCGTCCCTTCCCCCACACGTGGCAGACGTGTATTGCCTTTTTGTTCCCCCCTTTTTGTCTTTTTTCTGGTCCTGGACTTTGGTTCGATTTTTGCTTTTCCTGCATGTACTTTGTCGCTCTACTGCTATTATTTTACCCTATGCTGTGGATGTTCCTATTGACTGTTCTCTATGCTGGGGCTGCACCGGTACTGTGTGGGCTGGGCGACTACTCCTGTTGCTTTCTCTATATAGCTGGGCTGTGCTGACGGGGTGTAGTGGGTTCACCCTTTCTGGGTGCCCTCTTTCGCCTCCCTGGCCGGGTTGCCTGACGCTCCGTGTATGGCTACATTTTGACTATGGCTGATAATATTTGTGTGATGTCCTGGAATGTGCGGGGCCTCGGCAACCCGGTAAAGAGGACGGCGGTGCTCCGCACCATCAAACGCCTGCAGGCAGATGTGGTTTGCCTGCAGGAGACCCATATGTCTCCTTCCACTTCCACGTGTCTAGCTCCTAGCGTATTTAGTCACCAGTTCCAGTCTGTTTACTCCACTTATTCGAGAGGGTGTGTATTTTGATTAAGAAGGGGGTACGGTTTCTATGCTCAAAGTCTGTGATTGACCCTGAGGGCCAGTTTGTTTTATCCTGCCAACTAGCAAGCCTTAGGTGTGTACTTGTGCCCCCCCCCGTATTCTGCAGGGGTACTTAAACTTATCGTGCCACATATTGCTCAACTTCCTGATGTGCCCCTGCTGATGTTGGGGGACTTTACTGCTGTACTTGACTCTGCCTGGGATAGGTTTTCCTCTCACTCCGGTGGACCTATGCTGGCCGGGGGGGCTATGCCCCTTGCTCGGTTGGTGGGTGAACTTGGACTGACAGATGTCTGGAGGATGGGCCACCCTGAGGTATGAAAATTTTCCTGCTTCTCGGCGTCACACTCGGGATTGTCTAGGATAGATCTGGGGCTGGGTAATGGTTCGCTACTGCCTCTGGTGGTCGTGGCGGGAAAATCCCTTTGGAAACTCAATGCATTCTGGCTGACGCTCTTTCCTAGTCCTGATCCCCTGCCACCCAAACTAACGTCCTTTTTTGCTGACAATTTGGAATCCGCAGAGGTGGGGGTGGTGTGGGATGCGGCTAAGGCATTCATGGGAGGTCAGTTTATACGTACGGTTAATGTCATTAAAACGGACACCAGGCAATGGGAGAATACTGTGTTGGACGCAGTGACTAGAGCGGAGGAAACTTATGATAGGGACCCGTCAGATGATACTCAGAGGTCGTGGCTGGCTGCCCAATCTATGGCCAAGTCGGTCTCGATTCAAAAGGCTGAAAACAAGCACTTCTTCTTGCAGCAGAGGTATTTTGAGAAGGGAGAAAACACGGGTCATATGTTGGCCATGCTGGTTCGCTCGCAGCAGCCTGCGGCATTTATACCCCAGATTAAGGATCCTCAGGGGGTGCTCTGGCATGCCACGGCTGACATACGGAGAGTACTTGGGAAGTTTTATGCTGATCTTTACTCCTCTAAGATCTCGGCTGACTCACGAGAAATTGCCGATTTTTTTGGCTTCCTGCGATTTGCCTTCTCTGTCTGCCTGGGACGTGGCTGTGCTTGGGGCCCCCCTTACGGAAAACGAACTTTATGCGGCCTTGAAATCTACTAAGCCTGGTAAATCTCCGGGGGCTGATGGTATCCCGTCGGAGGTTTACAGCCGATACGCTGAACAGTTGGTGCCCGTGCTGCTGCGGGTATATAACGAAGCCTTCCGTATTGGCCGCTGTTAGGAATGCTTCCTGAGCACACTGATGTGCTGTCATGAATCTGCAAGGGTTAACCTAGAGCAGACTAATTGCAGTAATTGGCAAAGAGGCTGCCTTATTTAAACAGCTCAGAAGCACTGTGTCTTTGCTGACTTTTCCTGTGTTCCTGAAGCCTGCTTCCTGTTACCTGTTTGATATCCGTTTTGACCTTTGGCTTGTTCCTGACCTTGTTGACCTGCTGCCCGTCCTGACCCCCGGCTTGTTTGACCATTCTCTCAGATCTCCCTTGTCTGCTTATCTGCCTTCGGATCATGACCGGCTTCTCCCTTGGTGGGGCGACCCTGAGGACTGCGACCTGGTATCCACACGCAGCAAAATCCATCCTCCCCACTAGAGGCTCTTGCGAAAACCGGTGGATACTTAGATTCCGCAACTCAGGTTAGCCTGTGTCACTTACCTTGGGGGTTCCCGTCTAAGCTCCGCCCTCTGGCAGACGTGGGGCCTTCCTCTGCCATCAGGCTACCACTTGTATCCCTAACAGTACAAATCAGCCATGACGGAGCCTGCAAGAGAAGCCTCACGGTTGGAGAGATCTGCCAACACCTCGCAGCCCTGTCTCAAACCGTAAAGTCGCTTCAAGGCGGCTACACACAGCTAGAGGAACGGCTGCGCTCTACGACACTTCAGGGGGATCCTCCTGTATTATCTGCTTCCTATCCTGCTGCAGCACTCTCTGCACCTGCTTCTGGCCCTACCGTAGTGATGCTGCCACCAGAACCTCGAGTTCCTGCTCCCGAAAAATATTCCGGGGATCGCGGTAAATTCCACGCCTTTCGCAACGCCTGCCAGCTGTATTTCTCCCTGCAACCTCTAACCTTTTCTTTGGAGACCACCAAGGTGGGGTTTGTTATCTCCCTGCTCCTAGGCAAACCCCAGTCCTGGGTTCATCGGCTCCTTGAAGAGGGCAGCCCCCATTAAACTCCTTACGGTCATTTTTTGAGGCCATGACACAGCTCTATGATGACCCGCAGCGATCCTCCACCGCAGAAGCTGCGCTTCATGTTCTTCAGCAGGGTCGCAGGCCCGTAGAACACTACGTCACTAACTTCCGCCGCATCAGTTCCGATACGTCCTGGAACGAAGCAGCACTCCGGTATCAGTTCCATCTCGGCTTGTACGAAGGACTGAAGGACGAGCTGGCGCGGGTAGGTGTCCCCAACGCCTTGGAAGATTTGATTTCCCAGGCCATTCAAATCGACCGGTGGCTACGGGAGCGCAGAGCAGAACGATCTCCGCAGCAGTTCAGACCAGCCTGGACGCTACCATGAGTTGCTCATCCTGCATACTTTTCTTCTGCTGGGTCAGCTCTTACCAACCCCGCTCCCGCTGGAGTCGCCTCAGATACGCCTGAACCTATAGAACTTGGGATCATACGGCCTGCTTTGTCCCCGGAGGAGAGACGCCGTCGCCAGTTGGGTAACATGTGCCTGTATTGCGGTGAAGCTGGCCACTATGTGCGCTCCTGCCCGGCAAAATACCATAAGTTCATGCCGGCCTCACCATCTGTTGCCAGTTCCTCCCACCTAGCCTTTCCTGTGTCATTACAGCTTCCGGAAGGACTCGTCCCAGTTACTGCAATCATTGACTTGGGAGCCTGCCATTGTTTCATTGATCGCTCGTTCGCCCTGCAACATGGCGTATCTCTCCGGCTCAAGACTCAGGACCTCACCATCTTCCTGGCTGATGGTTCCCACATCAAATCCGGGCCCGTGACCCAAGAAACTTTTCCCCTTCCTATGGTCTCCTCCTCCGGCCATAAGGAACTGATTAGCCTGGATGTTATCATATCCTCCTTATTTCCCATTATCCTGGGATTACCGTGGTTGCAAGCACATAACCCGCAAGTCAATTGGATCACAGGCACCATCCAGTTCCCATCTCTTTACTGCAAGAATTCCTGTCTACCCGCTCCTCCTGAATTCCCCAAGACTCTGTTCTGTCTTTAATCCAACCTGATGTGTGTTCTGTGGTGCCCAAAGAATACCATGATTTCCTGGACATATTCAGCAAACGGGGAGCAGAGACCTTGCCCCCCCACCGTCCATATGACTGCCCCATCGACTTGCTCCCAGGAGCCGAAATCCCGTTCGGCCGGATTTACCCACTTTCTGAACGTGAGCTGGACGTCTTAAAGGACTATGTAGACGAAAGTCTGAAGAAGGGGTTCATCCGTCCCTCTACCTCTCCAGCAGGGGCAGGTATCTTCTTCGTAGAGAAGAAGGATCACACCCTCCGACCCTGCATAGATTATAGGGATTTAAATAAAGTTACTATTAAAAACCGTTATCCCCTTCCTCTAGTCCCCGAACTCTTTCAGAGACTCAGATCTGCCATCCTGTTTACTAAGCTGGATCTTCGTGGGGCGTACTACTTGGTGCGCATCCGAGAGGGCGACGAATGGAAGACTGCTTTCCACACTAGATTCGGACATTTCGAATACCTGGTAATGCCATTTGGCCTTTGTAATGCTCCTGCCACGTTCCAACACTTTGTGAACGACATCTTCAGGGATTGGTTGGATATCCTTATCATCCAAATGACATCCTAATCTTCTCAACATCCCTAGAGCAGCATCGCGAGCATGTTCGAAATGTCCTCGGTCGCCTTCGCCAGCATGGCCAAGGCCGAGAAGTGCGTTTTTGAGCAGAACAGTATCCCATTTCTGGGGTTAATAATTTCCACAGAAGGAATAGAGATGGATCCTCAGAAGGTCTCTGCCATTCTGGACTGGCCACCTCCATCAGACAAAAAGGGAGTACAGCGCTTCGTTGGCTTCGCCAATTTTTATAGGAGGTTCATTAAGGGGTTCTCTAACATCATAGCCCCTATTACTCACCTTACTAAGAAGAACGTCCGCTTCCAGTGGACCCCAGAAGCTCAGTCCGCCTTCTCGGTTCTTAAAAAACATTTTACCTCTGCCCCTATCCTAAGTCACCCGGATCCTGCCTTACCCTATCTCCTGGAGGTAGACGCATCGGACGTTGCGGTCGGGGCAGTCATCTCCCAAAGACAGGGAACTAGAGACTTAACTCACCCAATAGCCTTCTATTCCCAGAAACTCTCTCCCGCGGAGAAAAACTATGATGTCGGGGACCGGGAACTCTTGGCTATCAAAGCCGCTCTCGAAGTGGTATTCCCAGGTGGTCTCCCGTCCAGGTACTAACCAGGCCCGACCCTGCTTAGCTTCCGAGATCAGATGAGATCAGGCGTGTTCAGGGTGATGTGGCCATAGGCGATCACCACTGCCACCCTCAACCCCTTTGAACTTGGCAATGGCAAGATGACACCTCAGGAGAAACAAAAAGAAAGCCAACGAATAAAGGAAAAGCCAAAATGCTACAGCACCCTGTATTCCCAGGCAGTCTCGCATCCAGGTACAAACCAGGC
The DNA here is from genome assembly GCF_965119305.1 of Pelophylax lessonae. NCBI lineage: Eukaryota > Metazoa > Chordata > Amphibia > Anura > Ranidae > Pelophylax > Pelophylax lessonae. The sequence continues at coordinate 245,963,354 of NC_138772.1, forward strand.
CCGACCCTGCTTAGCTTCTGAGATCAGATGAGATCAAACGTGTTAAGGGTGATGTGGCCATAGGCGATCACCACTGCCACCCTCGACTCCTTTGAACTTGGCCATGGCAAGATGGCACTTCTTCTTGATGGGCCTTTTTTGAGACATCCCATGCAGACCGAACAGTTGCGATCTGCAAGATTTGTCAGAAGGGTATAAAAAGTGGCAAAAATGTAAACCACCTGGGTACAAGCTGCCTAAACAGGCATTTGACAACCCACCACTTGGCCTGTTGGCAGGAGCATTTGAAGAACCCACAAAAGGGCCAAAGATCGGTCAGTCGGCCTCCTAGTCCTCCTCGCGCTGCTCCTCGTGCTCCACCTGCACATCAGTCTATTCCTGGCCCTGCTATAGTCACTCGTCACCTGTTGGCAGCCTCCATTGACAGGGATGATGATATAGCAGGCAGTGTCGCATCTACCTCCAGCACACCACCAGCTGTAACATCTAGACGCCAAATTTCGATTCCACACATGCTGGAACGAAAAAAAAATGTATACTCCCCGCGACCCACATACCCAGCATCTAAACAGTAGTTTGGCAAAACTACTGGCTCTGCAACTGTTACCATTTAACCTGGGTAGAGTCTGCTCCCTTCCGTGACTTTGCAAAATGTGCAGTTCCACAGTGGCAGGTGCCAAGTCGGCATTACTTTGCCCGTAAGGCCCTGCCATCCCTATACCAACATGTGGAAGGCAATGTAGTGTCGTCCCTGGCCATGTCAGTCAGCCGTAAGATACACCTGACGGCTGACACTTGGTCAAGCAAACATGGGCAGGGACGGTACATTTCTGTCACTGCTCATTGGGTGACACTGCTTGCCAGCGGAAGGGATTGTAGCCAGAGCTCGGTGCTGCAGCCAGGTTGCCCCCACGTCTGCAAACAGCTGGTGGTGTCGCTGATCCGGGTAGATCGATCACTTCTACCCCCTTCTGCTCCTCCCCCTACACCATGCCTTTCTTTTGCTCCTAATCAACTGTACAGCCAATGTGTATGATGGGGACATAATGCAGTGCACTGGGAACAAGATTAGAGATTTTTTTTTAAAAGGTGCTGTCTCTTAAAATGTGCATATAATTAACAGGTGTATTTTCACAATGTCAGGGACCAGACTTGAACCTGGGACCTCCAGTGTGTCTGCCAATGACTCTACTTGCTGAGCCACCTGGAATGCTGGACAGCTCCTTGGACAAATCCTTGAATGACCCTGCTGTGAATCTTTATTGCCTTGAACTTTGAACCCTTTGCTCCTCCCATGAACTTCCTGTTTTAAGCCATGTCTTTGCACTTCCTGGTTGGCAGAATATTGTGCCTTCAAGAGCCGATATCTCGCTTGTCTCTCCTGCTGCCATCCGTATCTTTGCTACCATCCATTATCGACACTTGGCTTGTTCCTCGACTATGCTTTTGCCTAATCCCGACTTGCAACTACTTGTTACCGACCTTTGGCTATTCCTAGACTACGCTTCTGCTTGATCCTGACCTGCTGTATCTGCTACTGGACCCTGGCTTGCTCACCTCCTGGTGGGGCGATCCTGAGGACCGCGACCTGGTACTAACACGCAGCAAAATCCATCTCCACCATCGAGGGAGTCAAACTAGGCCTTGCAGATTGCCGCATGTCTTCCTCCTCCTCCTCCTCAAAGCCTGCAAAAGTTCCCGAAGAATCGTCCTCCTCCTCTTCCACCCCTGGATCCTGCTCGGGCCTCTGGGAGCTAGGCATAATGGGGTCAGGATTCTCAGGATAAAGGGGGCCTTGAGAGGCAAGGAAGTCCTCCTCTTCCTCCTGCTGCTCTGCCTCCAGTGCCCTGTCCATAATGCCACGCAGAGTGTGCTCCAACAAAAACAGTACCGGTAGGGTGTCACTGATGCATGCGCTGTCCCGGCTGACCATCCTTGTGGACTCCTCAAATGCCGAGAGGACAGCACATGCATCCTTATTTAAAAGCCACTGCCGTGGTGAAAAGAAGCCCAGGCGCGCTGAGCCAGTGCTGGTGCTGTACTCGCAGAGATATTCATTGAGGGCCCTCTGCTGCATGTACAGGCGCTGCAGCATAGCCAAGGTGGAGTTCCAGCGGGTGGGCATGTCACAGACAAGGCGGTGTACCGGCAGGTGAAACTCGTGCTGCACTTCAGCCAAACGTGCAGTGGCACTGTACGACCGCCTGAAGTGATTGCACACCCTTCTTGCCATCCTTAGCACATCCTGCATTCCCGGGTATGAGTTCAAAAACCGCTGTACCACGATTTAGGACATGCGCCAGGCATAGCACATGGGTCAACTTTCCCTGACGAAGGGCGGCCAGGAGGTTTGACCCATTATCAGTAACCACAATCCCTGGCTGCAGCTGGCGTGGTGTCAACCACCTCTGGGCCTGTGCCTGCAGAGCCCCAAGAATCTCAGGGGCAGTATGCTGCCTGTCCCCTAGACACACAAGCTGCAGCACTGCGTGACACCTTTTGGCCTGAGACATAGAATAGCCCTTTGAACGCTTACGTAGTACCTCATCATATTCAAAGGACCATTCTGCAGAGGAGGGCATGGAGGAGGATGAGTAGGAGGAGGAGCAGAAGGGGGTAGAAGTGATCGATCTACCCGGATCAGCGACACCACCAGCTGTTTGCAGACGTGGGGGCAACCTGGCTGCAGCACCGAGCTCTGGCTACAATCCCTTCCGCTGGCAAGCAGTGTCACCCAATGAGCAGTGACAGAAATGTACCGTCCCTGCCCATGTTTGCTTGACCAAGTGTCAGCCGTCAGGTGTATCTTACGGCTGACTGATGTGGCATGGCAGGGCCTTACGGGCAAAGTAATGCCGACTTGGCACCTGCCACTGTGGAACTGCACATTTTGCAAAGTCACGGAAGGGAGCAGACTCTACCAGGTTAAATGGTAACAGTTGCAGAGCCAGTAGTTTTGCCAAACTACTGTTTAGATGCTGGGTATGTGGGTGGCGGGGAGTATACATTTTTTTTTCGTTCCAGCATGTGTGGAATCGAAATTTGGCGTCTAGATGTTACAGCTGGTGGTGTGCTGGAGGTAGATGCGACACTGCCTGCTATATCATCATCCCTGTCAATGGAGGCTGCCAACAGGTGACGAGTGACTATAGCAGGGCCAGGAATAGACTGATGTGCAGGTGGAGCACGAGGAGCAGTGCGAGGAGGACTAGGAGGCCGACTGACCGATCTTTGGCCCTTTTGTGGGTTCTTCAAATGCTCCTGCCAACAGGCCAAGTGGTGGGTTGTCAAATGCCTGTTTAGGCAGCTTGTACCCAGGTGGTTGACATTTTTGCCACGTTTTATACCCTTCTGACAAATCTTGCAGATCGCAACTGTTCGGTCTGCATGGGATGTCTCAAAAAAGGCCCATCAAGAAGAGGTGTGTATAGTGGCCCGGGAGACAACAGGTGCGGCCTTAGATGGAGCGGGCCGTCTGCTCTCCCCTCTTGCTTGCTCTGCCTCCTCCTCAACCTCAGACCCAACATCAGACTCTATAAAGGACTGAGCATCAGGCGTGGCCCGGGAGACAACAGGTGCGGCCTTAGATGGAGCTGGCTGTCTGCTCTCCCCTCTTGCTTGTTCTGCCTCCTCCTCAACCTCAGACCCAACATCAGACTCCATAAAGGACTGAGCATCAGGCTGGAGTAGATGGCCGACACTGTGGTCAAACAGCTCAGCTGACTCCTCTGCCATGTCTGAAGTTGGGTCTAAGGGAGGACGTGAGGTGGACATGGACTCATCTCTATTTGTTCTGCCAACTGCAGAAGACTGACCACTTTTCTCTGCCTGGGTCACTGTAGTTGCAGATGATGCCGATGATGAGGGTTTGGTAATATAGTCCACCACCTCCTGTACGTACTGTGGACGTATAGCTTGGCCACTGCCAGAGAACAATGCAAATGGTGGCCTGGCTGAGGACTGACCACCACGTCCACCCCTGCCTCTAGACACCCTAGAAGCTGTGCCCCTTTCCGCAGCAGGGCCACGTATGCCTTTTCTTGGTCTACCTGGCATATTTGTCACTGAGGCGTTGGCAACTCTGTGCAGTGAAAAACGCACACTGCTATGCGACCCACAGTTGTCGCTGAATACAGCACAGCAGATGCGTGTCACGCACAGTTGCAAAGCCTTTTGCACAGTGGACCTAACGCTTTCAAGAACAGGCGTTAAGTTGTCACTGAGGCAATGTATTTTGCTGACTAGCAAGCACGTATACCTGCTGTAGATATATCAGCACTGTGGAACGTGCTCACTACACAGAACCCTCACACTTTCACTTTCCCTACAGAAACTAGATTATTACATCTAACTACTGTGGTACAAAGTTCCCTAACTACACTAGATATCCCTTTCCTCACACTAAAAGAACAGCTCCATACAGCAGAAGACTGACACTGTCCCTTTAATTTTTTTTTTTCTAACTCAAAAAACCAGCACAATCGCTGTATTTCTAACTACACTGACTGGCTGTAAGCTGAATGCAATTCTGCTATATGGAGCTTTAGAAGCACTCGCCTATGCAGAAAACATAGTGTAGCAAAGCAGGAGTAAGAGAAATGCTTCCACTCTCTTCAACAGACTCTGTATCACTGTGCTAGGGGTTAGGCGGGGCTATCTTATATACTGTGGGGCGTATTCACTTCTGATTGGAACCTGGTCTCCGTAGTCACTCCAATCACGTTCCCAGAAGACTCCTGCCCCCTCATTGGCTTTTGCTGATGTTTCTGGGCCAATCACAGGCTTTTAAAGCCCAGTTCCTGTACCAGTGCATTTTGGGCGGTTCTGGTGGCTGAATTCCGAACTTTTACCGCAAAAAGTTCGGAATTCGGCCGAATTTCGAACACCCAATGTTCGGGTCGAACCGATGGTCGACCCGAACCGTTCGATCATCTCTACGGGTTAGTACTCGGATGGGAGACCACCTGGGAATACCAGGTGCTGTAGGCTTTTGGCTTTTCCTTTATTCGTTGGCTTTTTTTTTGTTTCTCCTGAGGTGCCATCTTGCCATGGCCAAGTTCAAAGGGGTCGAGGGTGGCAGTGGTGATCGCCTACGGCCACATCACCCTGAACACGCCCGATCCTGTCTAATCTCGGAAGCTAAGCAGGGTCGGGCATGGTTAGTACCTGGATGGGAGACCAGCTGGGAATACCAGGTGCTGTAGGCTTTTGGCTTTTCCTTTATTCGTTGGCTTTCAAGATAACTGCATGTGGTAACCAATAGCCTAAAAAAATGTTTTTGGTCAAAATGACTATTTTCGTCTTTTAGAGTCTTAAAACGCTTGTTTTAGACAAGATTACTGCATTTGGTCTCCAATGGCCTGAAAAAAAATTTTGGTCAAAATGACTCTAATTTGGTCTCCAAGTGTCTAAAAAGCCTTTATTCGTCAAAATAACTGCATTTGGTCACCAAAGGTCTGAAAATTGTTTTTAGTCAAAATGACTGTATTTTCGCCTTTTAGAGTCTTAAAAAGTCGATTTTAGACAAGATAATTGCATTTCGTAACCAATGGCCTGAAAAATCTTTTTGGTCAAAATGACTCTATTTTGGTTTCCAAGTGTCTAAAAAGCCTTTTTTAGTCAATATAACTGCATTTGATAACCAATAGGGTTGAGCGAACACCTAGATGTCCGTGTTCGACGGGTTCGGCCGAACTTTAAAAAAAAGTCCGGGTCCGTGTCCCGGACTTTTACCGAACTTTTCCCGGACACCGAACCCCATTGAAGTCAATGGGGACCCGAACTTTAAGGCACTAAAATGGCTCTAAAACACCAAAGGAAAGGGCTAGAGTGCTGCAAATGGCAGCAAAACGTAATTAAGAGCATGGCAAGTGCTCTGCAAACAAATGTGGATAGGGAAATAACTTAAAACAACAAAAAAAAAACAGAAAAATAAAACAATGTTCTTCTTCATCTCTGAAGGACGAGGCCCATATGGAGTAGGAGGGAGGTTGAGGTGGTGGTGGATGTGGCGGTGACATAGGCGTGCGCACAGGGTGTGCTGGGTGTGCCTGGGCACACCCTAATCACCTAGGGCACATAGCATTGCCAGTGAGGAGATGGGAAAGATCTCCCTGGGACCTGCTCTGCTCTATTTCTCCTTGCCTACAGGTACATGGCCCCGATACATTACTCTCCCTGCTGGCAAACACATGCATGTGTATTTCAACTTTGGGGTGCACACCTTAATGCAATAGGCTGCGCACACCTATGGGCGGTGTAGGTGGAAGCGGCGGTGGAGGAGGACCAGGGCCGGATTAACAGCATCATGGGCTTGGTGCTGAGGATTTTGAAGGGCCTTAAGGGCCGTGCCTTGCCATGCACCCAGAGGAGGAAGGGTGCAGCCATGCATGCCTAATTCAACATGGGATGCTGTCTCTGAAGCCCATAAACACATCCATGCATCGCCAACTGTCCCTCCTTGTCCGGCCTTCACGCTGTGTGGGGAGGTTCTGAGGGTGCTGCCTGGGGAAGCGAGCATAGAAGCCAGACTTCTGTGTTTACAAGTGACAGAAGAGCGGTAACAGTGAATATGGCCAACCCGGGGCCTATATAAAAGGTAGGGGCCTGGAGCTGCAGCTCCAATAGCCCCTACATTAATCTGGCCCTGAGGAGGAGGACGAGGTAGCCAACACTGCTTCTTTTCAAAAATTTTAAATGAGGGTACACCCCAAAAGAGTGAGAAAGAGCAAAAATGGAACAATGGGTGGGTAAGGTCGGTATCCATTGCTATTCTGCATAAGGTACGGAAAAGTCCCGTGGGATCCATGCCTGGTTCATTTTAATGAACGTGAGCTTGTCCACATTGTCTCTGGACAGGCGGCTGCGCTTGTCTGTTATAACGCCCCCAGCCGTGCTAAATACCCGTTCAGATAATACACTGGCTGCAGGGCACGCCAGCACCTCCAAGGCGTAAAGGGCAAGCTCAAGCCATGTGCCCAATTTGGAGACCCAGAAGTTGAAGGGGGCAGACCCGTCATTCACTACATGTAGGCGTGTGCACACATACTGCTCCACCATGTTGGTAAAATGCTGCCTCCTGCTAAGACGTTCCATCTGAGCTGCTGGTGCTGCTGTTTGTTGTGGCGTGCTGACAAAGCTTTTCCACATTTCGGCCATGCTAACCCTGCCTTCTGAGGTGCTGGCGGTGCCCTGGTTGCGTTGGCGACCTCCTCCTCCTCCTCCTCTGCCTTGTGCTTCCACTGTGGCCCCGCTGTCAGATGGGAATGCCAGCAGCATGGCGTCTACCAGCGTGCGCTTGTACTCGCGCATCTTGCGATCGCGCTCCAGTGAGTGAATTAAGGATGGTACGTTGTCCTTGTAACGGGGATCCAGCAGCGTGGCCACCCAGTAATCAGCACAAGTTAGAATGTGGGCAACTCGGCGGTCGTTGTGGAGACACTGCAGCATGTAATCGCTCATGTGTGCCAGGCTGCCCAGAGGCAACGAAAGGCTGTCCTCTGTGGGAGGTGTATCGTCCGTGTCCTCTGTATCCCCCCAGCCACGCACCAGTGATGGCCATGAGCTGGCCTGGGTGCCACCCTGCTGTGAACATGGTTCCATCTCCTCCTCCAGCTCCTCCTCCTCCTCATCCTCCTCATCCTCCAGAACTGTGCCCCTGCTGGACAATTGCGTCCCTGGCGTTTGCGTGTGCAGGAACCCACCCTCGGAGCCCCTTGCGAATGACTGCCCTGAAAGCCTTGGAAATGTTACCTCTTCATCCTCCTCCTCCTCCTCATCCTGTGCCACATCCTCTTCCATCATCGCCCGAATTGTTTTTTCAAGGAGGCATAGAAGTGGGATAGTTAAGCTGAGAACGGCGTCATTGCCACTGGCCATGTTGGTGGAGTACTCAAAACAGCGCAACAAGGCACACAGGTCTCGCATGGAGGCCCAGTTAAATTAAATAGCGGAATAGAAAATATGATCCAAAAAAAGTGTATGTATATCACACGTACACAACCACACTGGGCCCCAATTACTATTGTTTGTACCCCTAAAAGGCTAGATGAGGAGTAGGGGGAGTATGGAACAGGCAGCACCCTCAAACCTTCAGAAGTATGAGATGAACCCCAACAACTTGGAAAGGTGGATCTCTCTCACACGTACCGACACAGACTATCCCGCAATTCAATTGATCCTCAAAGGTTTTTATTGAATAGCGGAATAGGAAATATGATCAAAAAAAGTGTATGTATCTCGCACGTACACAACCACACTAGGCCCCAATTACTATTGTTTGTACCCCTAAAAGGCTAGATGAGGAGTAGGGGGGTATGGAACAGGCAGCACCCTCAAACCTTCAGAAGTATGAGATGAACCCCAACAACTTGGAAAGGTGGATCTCTCTCACACGTACCGACACAGACTATCCCCCAATTTAACTGATCCCCAAAGGTTTTTGATTAAATAGCGGAATAGAAAATATGATCCAAAAAAAGTGTATGTATATCACACGTACACAACCACACTAGGCCCCAATTACTATTGTTTGTACCCCTAAAAGGCTAGATGAGGAGTAGGGGGGGTATGGAACAGGCAGCACCCTCAAACCTTCAGAAGTATGAGATGAACCCCAACAACTTGGAAAGGTGGATCTCTCTCACACGTACCGACACAGACTATCCCCCAATTTAACTGATCCCCAAAGGTTTTTGATTAAATAGCGGAATAGAAAATATGATCCCAAAAAAGTGTATGTATATCACACGTACACAACCACACTGGGCCCCAATTACTATTGTTTGTACCCCTAAAAGGCTAGATGAGGAGTAGGGGGAGTATGGAACAGGCAGCACCCTCAAACCTTCAGAAGTATGAGATGAACCCCAACAACTTGGAAAGGTGGATCTCTCTCACACGTACCAACACAGACTATCCCCCAATTTAACTGATCCCCAAAGGTTTTTGATTAAATAGCGGAATAGAAAATATGATCCAAAAAAAGTGTATGTATATCACACGTACACAACCACACTAGGCCCCAATTACTATTGTTTGTACCCCTAAAAGGCTAGATGAGGAGTAGGGGGAGTATGGAACAGGCAGCACCCTCAAACCTTCAGAAGTATGAGATGAACCCCAACAACTTGGAAAGGTGGATCTCTCTCACACGTACCGACACAGACTATCCCGCAATTCAATTGATCCTCAAAGGTTTTTATTGAATAGCGGAATAGGAAATATGATCAAAAAAAGTGTATGTATCTCGCACGTACACAACCACACTAGGCCCCAATTACTATTGTTTGTACCCCTAAAAGGCTAGATGAGGAGTAGGGGGGGTATGGAACAGGCAGCACCCTCAAACCTTCAGAAGTATGAGATGAACCCCAACAACTTGGAAAGGTGGATCTCTCTCACACGTACCGACACAGACTATCCCCCAATTTAACTGATCCCCAAAGGTTTTTGATTAAATAGCGGAATAGAAAATATGATCCCAAAAAAGTGTATGTATATCACACGTACACAACCACACTGGGCCCCAATTACTATTGTTTGTACCCCTAAAAGGCTAGATGAGGAGTAGGGGGAGTATGGAACAGGCAGCACCCTCAAACCTTCAGAAGTATGAGATGAACCCCAACAACTTGGAAAGGTGAATCTCTCTCACACGTACCGACACAGACTATCCCGCAATTCAATTGATCCTCAAAGGTTTTTATTGAATAGCGGAATAGGAAATATGATCAAAAAAAGTGTATGTATCTCGCACGTACACAACCACACTAGGCCCCAATTACTATTGTTTGTACCCCTAAAAGGCTAGATGAGGAGTAGGGGGGGTATGGAACAGGCAGCACCCTCAAACCTTCAGAAGTATGAGATGAACCCCAACAACTTGGAAAGGTGGATCTCTCTCACACGTACCGACACAGACTATCCCCCAATTTAACTGATCCCCAAAGGTTTTTGATTAAATAGCGGAATAGAAAATATGATCCCAAAAAAGTGTATGTATATCACACGTACACAACCACACTGGGCCCCAATTACTATTGTTTGTACCCCTAAAAGGCTAGATGAGGAGTAGGGGGAGTATGGAACAGGCAGCACCCTCAAACCTTCAGAAGTATGAGATGAACCCCAACAACTTGGAAAGGTGGATCTCTCTCACACGTACCAACACAGACTATCCCCCAATTTAACTGATCCCCAAAGGTTTTTGATTAAATAGCGGAATAGAAAATATGATCCAAAAAAAGTGTATGTATATCACACGTACACAACCACACTAGGCCCCAATTACTATTGTTTGTACCCCTAAAAGGCTAGATGAGGAGTAGGGGGAGTATGGAACAGGCAGCACCCTCAAACCTTCAGAAGTATGAGATGAACCCCAACAACTTGGAAAGGTGGATCTCTCTCACACGTACCAACACAGACTATCCCCCAATTTAACTGATCCCCAAAGGTTTTTGATTAAATAGCGGAATAGAAAATATGATCCCAAAAAAGTGTATGTATATCACACGTACACAACCACACTAGGCCCCAATTACTATTGTTTGTACCCCTAAAAGGCTAGGAGTAGGGGGAGTATGGAACAGGCAGCACCCTCAAACCTTCAGAAGTATGAGATGAACCCCAACAACTTGGAAAGGTGGATCTCTCTCACACGTACCAACACAGACTATCCCCCAATTTAACTGATCCCCAAAGGTTTTTGATTAAATAGCGGAATAGAAAATATGATCCCAAAAAAAGTGTATGTATATCACACGTACACAACCACACTAGGCCCCAATTACTATTGTTTGTACCCCTAAAAGGCTAGGAGTAGGGGGAGTATGGAACAGGCAGCACCCTCAAACCTTCAGAAGTATGAGATGAACCCCAACAACTTGGAAAGGTGGATCTCTCTCACACGTACCAACACAGACTATCCCCCAATTTAACTGATCCCCAAAGGTTTTTGATTAAATAGCGGAATAGAAAATATGATCCCAAAAAAGTGTATGTATATCACACGTACACAACCACACTAGGCCCCAATTACTATTGTTTGTACCCCTAAAAGGCTAGGAGTAGGGGGAGTATGGAACAGGCAGCACCCTCAAACCTTCAGAAGTATGAGATGAACCCCAACAACTTGGAAAGGTGGATCTCTCTCACACGTACCAACACAGACTATCCCCCAATTTAACTGATCCCCAAAGGTTTTTGATTAAATAGCGGAATAGAAAATATGATCCCAAAAAAGTGTATGTATATCACACGTACACAACCACACTAGGCCCCAATTACTATTGTTTGTACCCCTAAAAGGCTAGGAGTAGGGGGAGTATGGAACAGGCAGCACCCTCAAACCTTCAGAAGTATGAGATGAACCCCAACAACTTGGAAAGGTGGATCTCTCTCACACGTACCAACACAGACTATCCCCCAATTTAACTGATCCCCAAAGGTTTTTGATTAAATAGCGGAATAGAAAATATGATCCCAAAAAAGTGTATGTATATCACACGTACACAACCACACTAGGCCCCAATTACTATTGTTTGTACCCCTAAAAGGCTAGGAGTAGGGGGAGTATGGAACAGGCAGCACCCTCAAACCTTCAGAAGTATGAGATGAACCCCAACAACTTGGAAAGGTGGATCTCTCTCACACGTACCAACACAGACTATCCCCCAATTTAACTGATCCCCAAAGGTTTTTGATTAAATAGCGGAATAGAAAATATGATCCCAAAAAAGTGTATGTATATCACACGTACACAACCACACTAGGCCCCAATTACTATTGTTTGTACCCCTAAAAGGCTAGGAGTAGGGGGGAGTATGGAACAGGCAGCACCCTCAAACCTTCAGAAGTATGAGATGAACCCCAACAACTTGGAAAGGTGGATCTCTCTCACACGTACCAACACAGACTATCCCCCAATTTAACTGATCCCCAAAGGTTTTTGATTAAATAGCGGAATAGAAAATATGATCCCAAAAAAGTGTATGTATATCACACGTACACAACCACACTAGGCCCCAATTACTATTGTTTGTACCCCTAAAAGGCTAGATGAGGAGTAGGGGGAGTATGGAACAGGCAGCACCCTCAAACCTTCAGAAGTATGAGATTGTGTTCACTGTACCCCACAAAGATTGAGTTCACTGCACCCCACAATGATTGTGTTCACTGCACCCCACAAAGATTGTGTTCACTGCACCTCACAAAGATTGTGTTCACTGTACCCCCCAAAGATTGTGTTCACTGCACCCCACAAAGATTCTGTTCACTGTACCCCACAAAGATTGTGTTCACTGCACCCCAAAAATATTGTGTTCACTGCACCCCAAAAAGGATGTTGTTCACTGCACCCCAAAAAGGATGTTGTTCACTCCACCCCAAAAAGATTGTGTTCACTGCACCCCACAAAGATTGTGTTCACTGCACCCCAAAAAGATTGTGTTCACTGCACCCCAAAAATGATTTTGTTCACTGCACCCCAAAAAGGATGTTGTTCACTGCACCCCAAAAAGGATGTTGTTCACTCCACCCCAAAAAGATTGTGTTCACTGCACCCCAAAAAGATTGTGTTCACTGCACCCCACAAAGGATTTTGTTCACTGCACCCCAAAAAGATTGTGTTCACTGCACCCCAAAAAGGATGTTGTTCACTGCACCCCAAAAAGGATTTTGTTCACTGCACCCCAAAAAGATTGTGTTCACTGCACCCCACAAAGGATTTTGTTCACTGCACCCCACAAAGATTGTGTTCACTGCACACCAAAAAGGATTGTGTTCACTGCACCCCAAAAAGATTTTGTTCACTGCACCCCAAAAAGATTGTGTTCACTGCAGCCCAAAAAGATTGTGTTCACTGCAGCCCAAAAAGATTGTGTTCACTGCAGCCCAAAAAGATTGTGTTCACTGCAGCCCAAAAAGATTGTGTTCACTGCAGCTCACACACAGAAAAATGGATGTGGATCACTGACACCTGCCTATCTCCAATCCCACACCACACAGCAATATCGATTGTAGTTTGTAGAACACAGTTTCCCTAAAATTCAGCAGACTCTGTCCCTAACAGGATTGAGAAGAGATCGTAGATCAGGATTGAGTGCAGACCCCACCCCCCACACAGCAATATCGATTGTAGTTTGTAGAAGACACTGACCCTATAATTCAGCAGACTCTATCCCTAAAATGCCTACAACTCGCCCTGCCTAAACACTCCGACCTGTCCCTCAATTCTATCCGGACACAAATGGTTTTTTCCTGCCTATCTTTCCCTAATCAGCAGCCAGCACGTTGATGTGTGCTCTGTCCCTGAATCTAAGCAGCATAATGACGCCGCTGCGGCTGCCTCGAACTTATAAAGACTTGGTCACATGCTTCAGACGGCCAATCACAGCTACTGAGACATTTGCAGGCATGGCTGGGATGGCTTAAGGCACACCAGTTAAACGATTGTTGATTGGCTGTTGAAAGCCCGTCATGAAAAGAGCGCCAAAGCATGCAAAACCCGGAAATAAAACGACCGAACACGGATTTTTACCCGAACATACAGTAAAGTGTCCGTGTCCGTGTTCGGGTACAAAAAATCCAATTATTCGGTACGAACACGAATAATACAGTCCGTGTTCGCTCAACACTAATAACTAGGGTTGAGCGAACACCTAGATGTCCGTGTTCGACGGGTTCGGCCGAACTTTAAAAAAAAGTCCGGGTCCGTGTCCCGGACTTTTACCGAACTTTTCCCGGACACCGAACCCCATTGAAGTCAATGGGGACCCGAACTTTAAGGCACTAAAATGGCTCTAAAACACCAAAGGAAAGGGCTAGAGTGCTGCAAATGGCAGCAAAAGGTAATTAAGAGCATGGCAAGTGCTCTGCAAACAAATGTGGATAGGGAAATAACTTAAAACAACAAAAAAAAAACAGAAAAATAAAACAATGTTCTTCTTCATCTCTGAAGGACGAGGCCCATATGGAGTAGGAGGGAGGTTGAGGTGGTGGTGGATGTGGCGGTGACATAGGCGTGCGCACAGGGTGTGCTGGGTGTGCCTGGGCACACCCTAATCACCTAGGGCACATAGCATTGCCAGTGAGGAGATGGGAAAGATCTCCCTGGGACCTGCTCTGCTCTATTTCTCCTTGCCTACAGGTACATGGCCCCGATACATTACTCTCCCTGCTGGCAAACACATGCATGTGTATTTCAACTTTGGGGTGCACACCTTAATGCAATAGGCTGCGCACACCTATGGGCGGTGTAGGTGGAAGCGGCGGTGGAGGAGGACCAGGGCCGGATTAACAGCATCATGGGCTTGGTGCTGAGGATTTTGAAGGGCCTTAAGGGCCGTGCCTTGCCATGCACCCAGAGGAGGAAGGGTGCAGCCATGCATGCCTAATTCAACATGGGATGCTGTCTCTGAAGCCCATAAACACATCCATGCATCGCCAACTGTCCCTCCTTGTCCGGCCTTCACGCTGTGTGGGGAGGTTCTGAGGGTGCTGCCTGGGGAAGCGAGCATAGAAGCCAGACTTCTGTGTTTACAAGTGACAGAAGAGCGGTAACAGTGAATATGGCCAACCCGGGGCCTATATAAAAGGTAGGGGCCTGGAGCTGCAGCTCCAATAGCCCCTACATTAATCTGGCCCTGAGGAGGAGGACGAGGTAGCCAACACTGCTTCTTTTCAAAAATTTTAAATGAGGGTACACCCCAAAAGAGTGAGAAAGAGCAAAAATGGAACAATGGGTGGGTAAGGTCGGTATCCATTGCTATTCTGCATAAGGTACGGAAAAGTCCCGTGGGATCCATGCCTGGTTCATTTTAATGAACGTGAGCTTGTCCACATTGTCTCTGGACAGGCGGCTGCGCTTGTCTGTTATAACGCCCCCAGCCGTGCTAAATACCCGTTCAGATAATACACTGGCTGCAGGGCACGCCAGCACCTCCAAGGCGTAAAGGGCAAGCTCAAGCCATGTGCCCAATTTGGAGACCCAGAAGTTGAAGGGGGCAGACCCGTCATTCACTACATGTAGGCGTGTGCACACATACTGCTCCACCATGTTGGTAAAATGCTGCCTCCTGCTAAGACGTTCCATCTGAGCTGCTGGTGCTGCTGTTTGTTGTGGCGTGCTGACAAAGCTTTTCCACATTTCGGCCATGCTAACCCTGCCTTCTGAGGTGCTGGCGGTGCCCTGGTTGCGTTGGCGACCTCCTCCTCCTCCTCCTCTGCCTTGTGCTTCCACTGTGGCCCCGCTGTCAGATGGGAATGCCAGCAGCATGGCGTCTACCAGCGTGCGCTTGTACTCGCGCATCTTGCGATCACGCTCCAGTGAGTGAATTAAGGACGGTACGTTGTCCTTGTAACTGGGATCCAGCAGCGTGGCCACCCAGTAATCAGCACAAGTTAGAATGTGGGCAACTCGGCGGTCGTTGTGGAGACACTGCAGCATGTAATCGCTCATGTGTGCCAGGCTGCCCAGAGGCAACGAAAGGCTGTCCTCTGTGGGAGGTGTATCGTCCGTGTCCTCTGTATCCCCCCAGCCACGCACCAGTGATGGCCATGAGCTGGCCTGGGTGCCACCCTGCTGTGAACATGGTTCCATCTCCTCCTCCAGCTCCTCCTCCTCCTCATCCTCCTCATCCTCCAGAACTGTGCCCCTGCTGGACAATTGCGTCCCTGGCGTTTGCGTGTGCAGGAACCCACCCTCGGAGCCCCTTGCGAATGACTGCCCTGAAAGCCTTGGAAATGTTACCTCTTCATCCTCCTCCTCCTCCTCATCCTGTGCCACATCCTCTTCCATCATCGCCCGAATTGTTTTTTCAAGGAGGCATAGAAGTGGGATAGTTAAGCTGAGAACGGCGTCATTGCCACTGGCCATGTTGGTGGAGTACTCAAAACAGCGCAACAAGGCACACAGGTCTCGCATGGAGGCCCAGTTAAATTAAATAGCGGAATAGAAAATATGATCCAAAAAAAGTGTATGTATATCACACGTACACAACCACACTGGGCCCCAATTACTATTGTTTGTACCCCTAAAAGGCTAGATGAGGAGTAGGGGGAGTATGGAACAGGCAGCACCCTCAAACCTTCAGAAGTATGAGATGAACCCCAACAACTTGGAAAGGTGGATCTCTCTCACACGTACCGACACAGACTATCCCGCAATTCAATTGATCCTCAAAGGTTTTTATTGAATAGCGGAATAGGAAATATGATCAAAAAAAGTGTATGTATCTCGCACGTACACAACCACACTAGGCCCCAATTACTATTGTTTGTACCCCTAAAAGGCTAGATGAGGAGTAGGGGGGGTATGGAACAGGCAGCACCCTCAAACCTTCAGAAGTATGAGATGAACCCCAACAACTTGGAAAGGTGGATCTCTCTCACACGTACCGACACAGACTATCCCCCAATTTAACTGATCCCCAAAGGTTTTTGATTAAATAGCGGAATAGAAAATATGATCCAAAAAAAGTGTATGTATATCACACGTACACAACCACACTAGGCCCCAATTACTATTGTTTGTACCCCTAAAAGGCTAGATGAGGAGTAGGGGGGGTATGGAACAGGCAGCACCCTCAAACCTTCAGAAGTATGAGATGAACCCCAACAACTTGGAAAGGTGGATCTCTCTCACACGTACCGACACAGACTATCCCCCAATTTAACTGATCCCCAAAGGTTTTTGATTAAATAGCGGAATAGAAAATATGATCCCAAAAAAGTGTATGTATATCACACGTACACAACCACACTGGGCCCCAATTACTATTGTTTGTACCCCTAAAAGGCTAGATGAGGAGTAGGGGGAGTATGGAACAGGCAGCACCCTCAAACCTTCAGAAGTATGAGATGAACCCCAACAACTTGGAAAGGTGGATCTCTCTCACACGTACCAACACAGACTATCCCCCAATTTAACTGATCCCCAAAGGTTTTTGATTAAATAGCGGAATAGAAAATATGATCCAAAAAAAGTGTATGTATATCACACGTACACAACCACACTAGGCCCCAATTACTATTGTTTGTACCCCTAAAAGGCTAGATGAGGAGTAGGGGGAGTATGGAACAGGCAGCACCCTCAAACCTTCAGAAGTATGAGATGAACCCCAACAACTTGGAAAGGTGGATCTCTCTCACACGTACCGACACAGACTATCCCGCAATTCAATTGATCCTCAAAGGTTTTTATTGAATAGCGGAATAGGAAATATGATCAAAAAAAGTGTATGTATCTCGCACGTACACAACCACACTAGGCCCCAATTACTATTGTTTGTACCCCTAAAAGGCTAGATGAGGAGTAGGGGGGGTATGGAACAGGCAGCACCCTCAAACCTTCAGAAGTATGAGATGAACCCCAACAACTTGGAAAGGTGGATCTCTCTCACACGTACCGACACAGACTATCCCCCAATTTAACTGATCCCCAAAGGTTTTTGATTAAATAGCGGAATAGAAAATATGATCCCAAAAAAGTGTATGTATATCACACGTACACAACCACACTGGGCCCCAATTACTATTGTTTGTACCCCTAAAAGGCTAGATGAGGAGTAGGGGGAGTATGGAACAGGCAGCACCCTCAAACCTTCAGAAGTATGAGATGAACCCCAACAACTTGGAAAGGTGAATCTCTCTCACACGTACCGACACAGACTATCCCGCAATTCAATTGATCCTCAAAGGTTTTTATTGAATAGCGGAATAGGAAATATGATCAAAAAAAGTGTATGTATCTCGCACGTACACAACCACACTAGGCCCCAATTACTATTGTTTGTACCCCTAAAAGGCTAGATGAGGAGTAGGGGGGGTATGGAACAGGCAGCACCCTCAAACCTTCAGAAGTATGAGATGAACCCCAACAACTTGGAAAGGTGGATCTCTCTCACACGTACCGACACAGACTATCCCCCAATTTAACTGATCCCCAAAGGTTTTTGATTAAATAGCGGAATAGAAAATATGATCCCAAAAAAGTGTATGTATATCACACGTACACAACCACACTGGGCCCCAATTACTATTGTTTGTACCCCTAAAAGGCTAGATGAGGAGTAGGGTGAGTATGGAACAGGCAGCACCCTCAAACCTTCAGAAGTATGAGATGAACCCCAACAACTTGGAAAGGTGGATCTCTCTCACACGTACCAACACAGACTATCCCCCAATTTAACTGATCCCCAAAGGTTTTTGATTAAATAGCGGAATAGAAAATATGATCCAAAAAAAGTGTATGTATATCACACGTACACAACCACACTAGGCCCCAATTACTATTGTTTGTACCCCTAAAAGGCTAGATGAGGAGTAGGGGGAGTATGGAACAGGCAGCACCCTCAAACCTTCAGAAGTATGAGATGAACCCCAACAACTTGGAAAGGTGGATCTCTCTCACACGTACCAACACAGACTATCCCCCAATTTAACTGATCCCCAAAGGTTTTTGATTAAATAGCGGAATAGAAAATATGATCCCAAAAAAGTGTATGTATATCACACGTACACAACCACACTAGGCCCCAATTACTATTGTTTGTACCCCTAAAAGGCTAGGAGTAGGGGGAGTATGGAACAGGCAGCACCCTCAAACCTTCAGAAGTATGAGATGAACCCCAACAACTTGGAAAGGTGGATCTCTCTCACACGTACCAACACAGACTATCCCCCAATTTAACTGATCCCCAAAGGTTTTTGATTAAATAGCGGAATAGAAAATATGATCCCAAAAAAGTGTATGTATATCACACGTACACAACCACACTAGGCCCCAATTACTATTGTTTGTACCCCTAAAAGGCTAGGAGTAGGGGGAGTATGGAACAGGCAGCACCCTCAAACCTTCAGAAGTATGAGATGAACCCCAACAACTTGGAAAGGTGGATCTCTCTCACACGTACCAACACAGACTATCCCCCAATTTAACTGATCCCCAAAGGTTTTTGATTAAATAGCGGAATAGAAAATATGATCCCAAAAAAGTGTATGTATATCACACGTACACAACCACACTAGGCCCCAATTACTATTGTTTGTACCCCTAAAAGGCTAGGAGTAGGGGGAGTATGGAACAGGCAGCACCCTCAAACCTTCAGAAGTATGAGATGAACCCCAACAACTTGGAAAGGTGGATCTCTCTCACACGTACCAACACAGACTATCCCCCAATTTAACTGATCCCCAAAGGTTTTTGATTAAATAGCGGAATAGAAAATATGATCCCAAAAAAGTGTATGTATATCACACGTACACAACCACACTAGGCCCCAATTACTATTGTTTGTACCCCTAAAAGGCTAGGAGTAGGGGGAGTATGGAACAGGCAGCACCCTCAAACCTTCAGAAGTATGAGATGAACCCCAACAACTTGGAAAGGTGGATCTCTCTCACACGTACCAACACAGACTATCCCCCAATTTAACTGATCCCCAAAGGTTTTTGATTAAATAGCGGAATAGAAAATATGATCCCAAAAAAGTGTATGTATATCACACGTACACAACCACACTAGGCCCCAATTACTATTGTTTGTACCCCTAAAAGGCTAGGAGTAGGGGGAGTATGGAACAGGCAGCACCCTCAAACCTTCAGAAGTATGAGATGAACCCCAACAACTTGGAAAGGTGGATCTCTCTCACACGTACCAACACAGACTATCCCCCAATTTAACTGATCCCCAAAGGTTTTTGATTAAATAGCGGAATAGAAAATATGATCCCAAAAAAGTGTATGTATATCACACGTACACAACCACACTAGGCCCCAATTACTATTGTTTGTACCCCTAAAAGGCTAGGAGTAGGGGGGAGTATGGAACAGGCAGCACCCTCAAACCTTCAGAAGTATGAGATGAACCCCAACAACTTGGAAAGGTGGATCTCTCTCACACGTACCAACACAGACTATCCCCCAATTTAACTGATCCCCAAAGGTTTTTGATTAAATAGCGGAATAGAAAATATGATCCCAAAAAAGTGTATGTATATCACACGTACACAACCACACTAGGCCCCAATTACTATTGTTTGTACCCCTAAAAGGCTAGATGAGGAGTAGGGGGAGTATGGAACAGGCAGCACCCTCAAACCTTCAGAAGTATGAGATTGTGTTCACTGTACCCCACAAAGATTGAGTTCACTGCACCCCACAATGATTGTGTTCACTGCACCCCACAAAGATTGTGTTCACTGCACCTCACAAAGATTGTGTTCACTGTACCCCCCAAAGATTGTGTTCACTGCACCCCACAAAGATTCTGTTCACTGTACCCCACAAAGATTGTGTTCACTGCACCCCAAAAATATTGTGTTCACTGCACCCCAAAAAGGATGTTGTTCACTGCACCCCAAAAAGGATGTTGTTCACTCCACCCCAAAAAGATTGTGTTCACTGCACCCCACAAAGATTGTGTTCACTGCACCCCAAAAAGATTGTGTTCACTGCACCCCAAAAATGATTTTGTTCACTGCACCCCAAAAAGGATGTTGTTCACTGCACCCCAAAAAGGATGTTGTTCACTCCACCCCAAAAAGATTGTGTTCACTGCACCCCAAAAAGATTGTGTTCACTGCACCCCACAAAGGATTTTGTTCACTGCACCCCAAAAAGATTGTGTTCACTGCACCCCAAAAAGGATGTTGTTCACTGCACCCCAAAAAGGATTTTGTTCACTGCACCCCAAAAAGATTGTGTTCACTGCACCCCACAAAGGATTTTGTTCACTGCACCCCACAAAGATTGTGTTCACTGCACACCAAAAAGGATTGTGTTCACTGCACCCCAAAAAGATTTTGTTCACTGCACCCCAAAAAGATTGTGTTCACTGCAGCCCAAAAAGATTGTGTTCACTGCAGCCCAAAAAGATTGTGTTCACTGCAGCCCAAAAAGATTGTGTTCACTGCAGCTCACACACAGAAAAATGGATGTGGATCACTGACACCTGCCTATCTCCAATCCCACACCACACAGCAATATCGATTGTAGTTTGTAGAACACAGTTTCCCTAAAATTCAGCAGACTCTGTCCCTAACAGGATTGAGAAGAGATCGTAGATCAGGATTGAGTGCAGACCCCACCCCCCACACAGCAATATCGATTGTAGTTTGTAGAAGACACTGACCCTATAATTCAGCAGACTCTATCCCTAAAATGCCTACAACTCGCCCTGCCTAAACACTCCGACCTGTCCCTCAATTCTATCCGGACACAAATGGTTTTTTCCTGCCTATCTTTCCCTAATCAGCAGCCAGCACGTTGATGTGTGCTCTGTCCCTGAATCTAAGCAGCATAATGACGCCGCTGCGGCTGCCTCGAACTTATAAAGACTTGGTCACATGCTTCAGACGGCCAATCACAGCTACTGAGACATTTGCAGGCATGGCTGGGATGGCTTAAGGCACACCAGTTAAACGATTGTTGATTGGCTGTTGAAAGCCCGCCATGAAAAGAGCGCCAAAGCATGCAAAACCCGGAAATAAAACGACCGAACACGGATTTTTACCCGAACATACAGTAAAGTGTCCGTGTCCGTGTTCGGGTACAAAAAATCCAATTATTCGGTACGAACACGAATAATACAGTCCGTGTTCGCTCAACACTACTAATAACCAAAGGTCTGAAAAATAATTTAGTCAAAATGACTGTATTTTTGTCTTTTAGAGTCTGAAAACGCTTGTTTTAGACAAGAAAACTGCATTTGGTAAACCAATGGCCTGAAAGAAAAATGTTTTGGTCAAAATTTCTCTATTTTTGTCTCCAAGTGTCTAAAAAGCCGTTTTTAGTCAAAATAACTGCATTTGATCACCAAAGGTATGAAAAAAATTTAGTCAAAATGACTATTTTTGTCTTTATAGTCTTAAAACGCTTGTTTTAGACAAGATAATTGCATTTGGTCTCCAATGGCCTGAAAAATATTTTTTTGATCAAAATGACTCTGTTTTGGTCTCCAAATGTCAAAAAAGCCTTTTTTAGTCAGAATAACTGCATTTGATCACCAAAGATCTGGAAAAAATGTTTTAGTCAAAATGACTGTATTTTCGGCTTTTAGAGTCTTAAAACGCCGGTTTTAGACCAGATAACTGCATTTGGTAAACCAATGGCCTGAAAAAATTTTTTGGTCAAAATTACATTATTTTGGTCTCCAAGTGTCTAAAAAGCCTTTTTTAGTCAAAATAACTACATTTGGTCACCAAAGGTCTGACATTTTTTTTGTCAAAATTTTTGTCTTTTCGTCTTTTAGAGTCTTAAACAGCCGCTTTTTAGACAAGATAACTGCATGTGGTAACCAATAGCCTGAAAAAAATTTTTTTTGGTCAAAATGACTCTATTTTGGTGTTCAAGTGTCTAAAAAGCCTACAAGCCTTTTAAGACTCTAAAAGACAAAAATACAGTCATTTTGACTAAATTTTTTTTCAGGGGGCGTGGCCGAGCTGCGGGTGTGAGCGGACGTGCATGCTGTGAGCTCCGCTGTTGATCCTGCTAGTTATCCTGTGTAACTCCTTATCCTGCTCCGATTTCTACCGTCAGTCGGTGCCCTGTGTTCCCTGGAGTGCGGTGATCACCAGGTGAAGTCCTCCATCTTCTCTCCGTGATGTCTAAGAAGGGTAAAGAGGGAAATCCGCACAGGCCGGCCCGATCCAAGATGGCGGCGCCTCACAGCGCGCAGCACAGGAGGCCACATATCTGGAGGCTGCTCAAAAGCTTTTTGCTAAGCCTGCTGCCCAGGACCCCCAAACTCTGAGGACCATCGATCCGGCTCACCGGGGTCGCATTCAGACACGGATGACACTGTTCCCTTAGGTGATCTCTCCTGCCAGATTGCTGATTGGGAGGCAGCAGATGCAGACCAGGCCCCGAGGCAATCATCTCCTACCCCGGACACAGAACCCACGTTGTGGGACATTATGGCTGCGGTTACCACCTGTACCACCGCCAAATACAGCCCTGACAGTGGAGTTAAAGGGGGTCAAGGCTGAGATATCGTTCATGAGACATGATATGCAGAAATTGAGGGAGAGGACAGTGGCAGTGGAAGGCAGGGTCAGCTCCCTGGAGGATGACATGGCGCCTTTGCAAAGGGAGTGAAACATACTGCCCTGCTCTCAGCCCAGCAAGCTGCACGTCTGGATGACTTAGAGAATAGGATGAGACGGAGTAATATCAGAGCAATTGGGATCCCTGAGCGGGCGGAAGGTAAAGATCCTGTGGCTTTCATTGAACAATGGCTGCTCTCTACTTTTGGGCAAGAATCCTTTACTTCCATGTTTTCGGTGGAACTTGCTCAAAGGGTGCCTATGCGACCTCTTCCTCCTGGAGCCCCCCCCGCGCACTTTCATCTTCAAATTCCTCAATTACTAAAGCCAGGGGAATGCAGGGGAGGCTCAAGATTGACAACTCAAGGATCTCCCTGTTTCCCGATTACTCTGCGGTGGTGCAGAAACAGCGTGCGAAATTCGTAGAGGTCAAGAGGAGATTGCAGGACTTGAATGTTCAATACGCTATGCTGTACCCTTCCAGGCTCTGGGTGGTGGTCCGGGATGAGGTGCTGTTCTTTGACAAGCCTTCTGCTGCTGTTCAATGGCTGGATGCTAATGGTGGGGCCCTGCGGGCGGCCACTTCCCCCAGGCGAGAAGACCTTTGAGGATCGTTTCTACTTTTTGGAACTTTTGTACTCTTTTCGGCCGGTCATGGATCCTTTCGGTTCTCCTGCCTATACTTGGCACTTGATGTTACACACACTTTTCCTGTTATGATGGGAGCTCTTCTGCTGCACTAATGGTTGCTACCTCTCACATGGTTGCTAATTTTGAGGAGACTACACTGGCATCGGTGGTCCCTCTCCGGTTCCCCCCCTTGGTCGTGACTGGACATGCCCTATTGACTCGTCCCTTCCCCCACACGTGGCAGACGTGTATTGCCTTTTTGTTCCCCCCTTTTTGCCTTTTTTCTGGTCCTGGACTTTGGTTCGATTTTTGCTTTTCCTGCATGTACTTTGTCGCTCTACTGCTATTATTTTACCCTATGCTGTGGATGTTCCTATTGACTGTTCTCTATGCTGGGGCTGCACCGGTACTGTGTGGGCTGGGCGACTACTCCTGTTGCTCTCTCTATATAGCTGGGCTGTGCTGATGGGGTGTAGTGGGTTCACCCTTTCTGGGTGCCCTCTTTCGCCTCCCTGGCCGGGTTGCCTGACGCTCCGTGTATGGCTACATTTTGACTATGGCTGATAATATTTGTGTGATGTCCTGGAATGTGCGGGGCCTCTGCAACCCGGTAAAGAGGACGGCAGTGCTCCGCACCATCAAACGCCTTTAGGCAGATGTGGTTTGCCTGCAGGAGACCCATATGTCTCCTTCCACTTTCCCGTGTCTAGCTCCTAGCGTATTTAGTCACCAGTTCCACTCTGTTTACTCCACTTATTCGAGAGGGGTGTGTATTTTGATTAAGAAGGGGGTACGGTTTCTATTCTCAAAGTCTGTGATTGACCCTGAGGGCCGGTTTGTTTTATCCTGCCAACTAGCAAGCCTTAGGTGTGTACAAGCCCCCCCCCCGTATTCTGCAGGGGTACTTAAACTTATCGTGCCACATATTGCTCAACTTCCTGATGTGCTGATGTTGGGGGACTTTACTGCTGTACTTGACTCTGCCTGGGATGCGGCTAAGGCATTCATGGGAGGTCAGTTTATACGTACGGTTAATGTCATTAAAATGGACACCAGGCAATGGGAGAATACTGCGTTGGACGCAGTGACTAGAGCGGAGGAAACGTATGTTAGGGACCCGTCAGATGATACTCAGAGGTCGTGGCTGGCTGCCCAATCTATGGCTAAGTCGGTCTCGATTCAAAAGGCTGAAAACAAGCGCTTCTTCTTGCAGCAGAGGTATTTTGAGAAGGGAGAAAACACGGGTCATATGTTGGCCATGCTGGTTCGCTCGCAGCAGCCTGCGGCATTTATACCATAGATTAAGGATCCTCAGGGGGTGCTCTGGCACGCCACGGCTGACATACGGAGAGTACTTGGGAAGTTTTATGCTGATCTTTACTCCTCTAAGATCTCGGCTGACTCACGAGAAATTGCCGATTTTTTTGGCTTCCTGCGATTTGCCTTCTCTGTATGCCAGGGAAGTGGCTGTGCTTGGGGCCCCCCTTACGGAAAACGAACTTTATGCGGCCTTGAAATCTACTAAGCCTGGTAAATCTCCGGGGGCTGATGGTATCCCGTCGGAGGTTTACAGCCGATACGCTGAACAGTTGGTGCCCATGCTGCTGCGGGTATATAACGAAGCCTTCCGTATTGGCCGCTGTTAGGAATGCTTCCTGAGCACACTGATGTGCTGTCATGAATCTGCAATCTAAAGGGTTAACCTAGAGCAGACTAATTGCAGTAATTGGCAAACAGGCTGCCTTATTTAAACAGCTCAGAAGCACTGTGTCTTTGCTGACTTGTCTGCAGCTCTTCCTGTGTTCCCGAAGCCTGCTTCCTGTTACCTGTTTGATATCCGTTTTGACCTTTGGCTTGTTCCTGACCTTGTTGACCTGCTGCCCGTCCTGACCCCCGGCTTGTTTGACCATTCTCTCGGATCTCACTTGTCTGCTTATCTGCCTTCAGATCATGACCGGCTTCTCCCTTGGTGGGGCGACCCTGAGGACTGCGACCTGGTATCCACACGCAGCAAAATCCATCCTCCCCACTAGAGGCTCTGGCGAAAACCGGTGGATACTTAGATTCCGCACCTCAGGTTAGCCTGTGTCACTTACCTTGGGGGTTCCCGTCTAAGCTCCGCCCTCTGGCACACGTGGGGCCTTCCTCTGCCATCAGGCTACCACTTGTATCCCTAACAGTACAAATCAGCCATGACGGAGCCTGCAAGAGAAGCCTCACCGTTGGAAGAGATCTGCCAACACCTCGCAGCCCTGTCTCAAACCGTAAAGTCGCTTCAAGACGGCTACACACAGCTAGAGGAACGGATGCGCTCTACGACACTTCAGGGGGATCCTCCTGTATTATCTGCTTCCTCTCCTGCTGCAGCACTCTCTGCACCTGCTTCTGGCCCTACCGTAGTGATGCTGCCACCAGAACCTCGAGTTCCTGCTCCCGAAAAATATTCCGGGGATTGCGGTAAATTCTGCGCCTTTCGCAACGCCTGGCAGCTGTATTTCTCCCTGCAACCTCGAACCTTTTCTTTGGAGACCACCAAGGTGGGGTTTGTTATCTCCCTGCTCCTAGGCGAACCCCAGTCCTGGGTTCATCGGCTCCTTGAAGAGGGCAGCCCCCATTAAACTCCTTACAGTCATTTTTTGAGGCCATGGCACAGCTCTATGATGACCCGCAGCGATCCTCCACCGCAGAAGCTGCGCTTCATGTTCTTCAGCAGGGTCGCAGGCCCGTAGAACACTACGTCACTAACTTCCGCCCCATCAGTTCCGATACGTCCTGGAACGAAGCAGCACTCCGGTATCAGTTCCGTCTCGGCTTGTCAGAAGGACTGAAGGACGAGCTGGCGCGGGTAGGTGTCCCCAACGCCTTGGAAGATTTGATTTCCCAGGCCATTCAAATCGACCGGTGGCTACGGGAGCGCAGAGCAGAACGATCTCCGCAGCAGTTCAGACCAGCCTGGACGCTACCACGAGTTGCTCATCCTGCATACTTTTCTTCTGCTGGGTCAGCTCTTACCAACCCCGCTCCCGCTGGAGTCGCCTCAGATACGCCTGAACCTATACAACCTGGGATCATACGGCCTGCTTTGTCCCCGAAGGAGAGACGCCGTCGCCAGTTGGGTAACCTGTGCCTGTATTGAGGTGAAGCTGGCCACTATGTGCGCTCCTGTCCGGCAAAATACCATAAGTTCATGCCGGCCTCACCATCTGTTGCCAGTTCCTCCCACCTAGCCTTTCCTGTGTCATTACAGCTTCCGGAAGGACTCGTCCCAGTTACTGCAATCATTGACTTGGGAGCCTGCAGTTGTTTCATTGATCGCTCATTCGCCCTGCAACATGGCGTACCTCTCCGTCTCAAGACTCAGGACCTCACCATCTTCCTGGCTGATGGCTCCCACATCAAATCCGGGCCCGTGACCCAAGAAACTTTTCCCCTTCCTATGGTCTCCTCCTCCGGCCATAAGGAACTGATTAGCCTGGATGTTATCACATCCTCCTTATTTCCCATTATCCTGGGATTACCGTGGTTGCAAGCACATAACCCGCAAGTCAATTGGATCACAGGCACCATCCAGTTCCCATCTCTTTACTGCAAGAATTCCTGTCTACCCACTTCTCCTGAATTCCCCAAGACTCTGTTCTGTCTTGAATCCGAACCTGATGTGTGTTCTGTGGTGCCCAAAGCATACCATGATTTCCTGGACGTATTCAGCAAACGGGGAGCAGAGACCTTGCCCCCCCACCGTCCATATGACTGCCCCATCGACTTGCTCCCAGGAGCCGAAATCCCGTTCGGCCGGATTTACCCACTTTCTGAACGCGAGCTGGACGTCTTAAAGGACTATGTAGACGAAAGTCTGAAGAAGGGGTTCATCCGTCCCTCTACCTCTCCAGCAGGGGCAGGTATCTTCTTCGTAGAGAAGAAGGATCACACCCTCCGACCCTGCATAGATTATAGGGATTTAAATAAAGTTACTTTTAAAAACCGTTATCCCCTTCCTCTAGTCCCCGAACTCTTTCAGAGACTCAGATCTGCCATCCTGTTTACTAAGCTGGATCTTAGTGGGGCGTACCACTTGGTGCGCATCCGAGAGGGCGACAAATGGAAGACTGCTTTCCGCACTAGATTTGGACATTTCGAATACCTGGTAATGCCATTTGGCCTTTGTAATGCTCCTGCCACATTCCAACACTTTGTGAACTACATCTTCAGGGAATGGTTGGATATCTTCATCATCGTATACTTGGATGACATCCTAATCTTCTCAACATCCCTAGAGCAGCATCGTGAGCACGTTGGAAATGTCCTCGGTCGCCTTCGCCAGCATGGTCTCTACGCCAAGGCCGAGAAGTGCGTTTTTGAGCAGAACAGTATCCCGTTTCTGGGGTTAATAATTTCCACAGAAGGAATAGAGATGGATCCTCAGAAGGTCTCTGCCATTCTGGACTGGCCACCTCCATCAGACAAAAAGGGAGTACAGCGCTTCGTTGGCTTCGCCAATTTTTATAGGAGGTTCATTAAGGGGTTCTCTAACATCATAGCCCCTATTACTCACATTACTAAGAAGAACGTCCGCTTCCAGTGGACCCCAGAAGCTCAGTCCGCCTTCTCGGTTCTTAAAAAACATTTTACCTCTGCCCCTATCCTAAGTCACCCGGATCCTGCCTTACCCTATCTCCTGGAGGTAGACGCATCGGACGTTGTGGTCGGGGCAGTCATCTCCCAAAGACAGGGAACTAGAGACTTAACTCACCCAATAGCCTTCTTTTCCCGGAAACTCTCTCCCGCTGAGAAAAACTATGATGTCGGGGACCGGGAACTCCTGGCTATCAAAGCTGCTCTCGAGGGGGGGGATATCTACTAGAAGGAGCATCACGCCCGATTCTTATATTTACCGATCATAAGAACCTTGAGTACTAAAGATCTGAAAAGCGACTTAGACCCCGCAAGGCCCGATGGGCACTCTTCTTCTCCAGATTCTCGTTCCATATCACCTATCGGCCCGGGTCGAAAAATGTCAAACCGGATGCCCTGTCCTGGATGTTTGATAATACTAAAGAAGAGTTGGTACCTGACCCTATCCTGTCAGAGAAAAACTTCCTGCTCACTAGCCTGAAATCCCATCTTGAGCAAGCCTCTGCCAAAATTTCCGGTCCACCTGGGATACCCCTGTCACGCAAGGATGGTTTGTTGTGGGCTAAGGACAAAATATTTGTCCCGGAGGGAGTCAGAGTTTCGGTTCTAGCTGCCTGCCATGACCACCCTCTGCCTGGCCATTTTGGTGTTCATAGGACCCTTGACCTCATGCAACGCACCTTCTGGTGGCCTGAGATGGGAAAAGACTGCAGAAGTTATGTGTCTTGCTCCAGGAGTAAAACCACCAGAAGTAGGGCGTGGGGTCTATTCAGACCACTCCCAATCCCTGACCGGCCCTGGCAAACTATCGCCATGGACTTTATCGTGGAACTTCCACCTTCGGCCGGGTGCTCCGCCATTTTTGTGGTTGTAGACCGGCTTACTAAGATGGCCCACTTTATACCCCTCAAAGGTACCCCCTCTGCAAAGGAAACTGCAGAAGTCTTCATTAGGGAGATTGTGCGACTCCACGGGGTACCCACAAACATTATCTCGGACAGAGGGGTACAGTTCACGTCCCGCTTTTGGAGGGCCTTGTGTAAGCTACTAAAAATTGAATTATCTATGTCCTCAGCTTACCACCCGCAGACGAAAGGGCAAACAGAGAGGACAAACCAGACCCTGGAACAATATCTCCGGTGCTTTACCACCTTCGTCCAGGACGACTGGGTAGCATTACTACCATTTGCGGAATTTGCCTTTAATAATTCACGACATTCCGTTACCGGGTAATCTCCCTTCTTTGCCAATTATGGTTTTCATCCTTCCTTTCTGCCCGACGTCCCATCTGATTCCGGAGTGCCCGCAGTTCAGGTCACCATTGACTTCTTCACGAGTAACAACAAACTTCTGCAGGACACCTTGGCCAAGGCTCAGATAGCGTCCAAAAGAATCTTTGATGGGAAAAAGAGGAGAGAACTGATTCTCCAACCAGGTGACCAGGTCTTTTTATCCACAGCTAACCTGTGCTTGGCCTGCCCATCCAAGAAGTTGGCTTCCAGGTTTATCGGCCCATTCCCCGTTAAAATAAGACTCAATGCCGTGTCCTATGAGTTATCCTTACCTGATACCCTACGGATCCATCCTGTGTTCCATGTCACTTTTTTTTTAAAACCTGCGGTTCCTGAAGCCTTCCCCGGCAGAAGCCCTGGACCTCCGGAACCAGTGATGGTGGATGGCGACATGGAGTACGAAGTTGAGGCTGTACTTGATTGCCGGAAAAGAGGTAACCAGCTTCAGTTCCTTATTAAATGGAAGGGTTATGAGCCGGAAGAGAATTCCTGGGAACCTGAGAGTAACATTCATGCCACAGACCTGATCCAGGCATTTTTTCCTGCCCATCCTCAGAAAAGCAGTTTGTTGGGCACCCGGAGGTTGCCCTTAAGGGGGGGGGGCAATGTTAAGAATGCTTCCTGAGCACACTGATGTGCTGTCAAGATTCTGCAATCTAAAAGGTTAACCTAGAGCAGATTAATTGCAGTAATTGGCAAAGAGGCTGCCTTATTTAAACAGCTCAGAAGCACTGTGTCTTTGCTGACTTGTCTGCAGCTCTTCCTGTGTTCCTGAAGCCTGCTTCCTGTTACCTGTTTGATATCCGTTTTGACCTTTGGCTTGTTCCTGACCTTGTTGACCTGCTGCCCGTCCTGACCCCCGGCTTGTTTGGCCATTCTCTCTGATCTCCCTTGTCTGCTTATCTGCCTTCGGATCTTGACTGGCTTCTCCCTTGGTGGGGTGACCCTGAGGACTGCGACCTGGTATCCACACGCATCAAAATCCATCCTCACCACTAGAGTATCTGGTGAAAACCGGTGGATACTTAGATTCCGCACCTCAGGTTAGTCTGTGTCACTTACCTTGGGGGTTCCCGTCTAAGTACCGCCGTCTAGCACACGTGGGGCCTTCCTCTGCCATCAGGCTACCACTTGTATCCCTAACAGCCGCCTTCCTGCCTCTATGTCCGAAGCTATAGTTGTTTTCCTGCTGAAGCCCGGCAAGGATCTGCTTTTGGCGGATTCCTAAAGGCCCATATCTCTACTCACAACGGATGTTAAAATTCTAGCTAAGATACTGGCCACTAGGCTGTCCTTTGTTGTCCAGGGGGTTGTCCATAGGGATCAATCGGGGTTTATCCTGACCAGATCAACGGCACTTAATCTCCGCCGACTATTTCTGAACCTTCAGATCCCAGTAGACAACCCTGGGAACCGGGCAGTCTTTTCGCTAGATGCCGCTAAGGCATTCAATAGTGTTGAATGGGTGTACCTATGGGAAGTTCTCAAGCGCTTTGGTGTGGGAGAGAACTTTCTGAACTGGGTGCGGGTACTGTACGCTGCCCCCGCGGCCAGACTGAGGGTGAACGGGGAGCTTTCTGGACCCTACTGTTTGCACAGGGGGACTAGACAGGGCTGCCCGCTATCTCCATTGCTGTTTGCCATGGCACTGGAGACCTTAGCGGCGCGAATTCGGTCCTCCAATAACATAGTGGGGTTCAGAAGGGGCTCCAATGCAGACATTATCTCACTCTATGCGGATGACACACTGCTCTACCTAGGTGATACAGGGGAATCCTTGCGGGCGGTAATGTCCCTTATTGACTATTTTGGGTCCCTGTCTGGATTTTCCATAAGTTGGGATAAATCAGTTTTAATGCCCCTTGATAACTCAGCCCTTTTCCGGACTGTGCATCCACAGTGCGAGTGGTTCACTCCTTCAAATATTTGGGGATCCAGGTGTCTCCTGATCCTACCCAGTATATCACACTGAACCTCGTACCTCTGCTGCAAAGTTCCCTTGTCGGTGGCTGGGAGAGTCAATCTAATTAAGATGGTGTGGGCTCCTCAACTTCTTTATGTCTTGCACAACTCCCCAATCTGGATACCCAGGAAATGGTTCTATAGGATTGACTCCCAGTTCCGAGAACTGATCTGGTGCAAAAAAGTGGCTAGGATTAAATTGGCTACCCTTCAGATGGGCAAGGATAGTGGTGGCTTGGCAGTCCCCAACCCCAGAGTATATTTTCTAGCCTTCCAGGTTCAGCTTATGGGGGGCTGGGGTCTTTTGGATCCATTCGATCCTATTGGGTCCTTATTGGTCCCTCCTGACTTGCCTCACCCTGTCCTTGTACACCTTGAAGCGGGGTTCTCCAATATGGGGACTCGGTTATCCACACTCGCCTTGATTCGCATGGTGTGGCACTGTGTCAAGGGGATGTTGCAGATCACGGGTTACCTTCCTCAGACTCCGATTTGGCATAATCGCAACTTTTCGGAACTGTTTCGTCTAGAGGGCGCTGAGATGTGTATATTTTATAGCACAATTGTTCAGAGCTGGGGTACTGAAATATTTTCAAGACTTACAGAGGGAGTTTGATGTACCTAGGCACTGTTTCTTTTGCTACCTACAATTGAGACACGCGATGATGGCCCAGGCAGGCTTGGCTTCTTTGAAAATCAAAATGGAGGGGAAAGAGGGGGGGGAATAAGAAAGGACCATAGAAAATCCCCTATAATTCCTCAATATATCGAGGGTATGGTGGGATGTGACATTGATTCCAAACAATACCAGAATTACCAAACGGCGTGTTGCCGGTGAGCCAAGCAACTGTTGAACATGTGAAGAAAAATAGAAAAAAAGGAGTTGCATGTATGGCTCAAACACTGGTAAATGGTTAAAAGGAATTACTTTATTGAAGAAGATAAAGATAAAATTCAACACAATACAAAAACACTTTCAAAAGGACATGTGACATGAGATAAAACACATACATGTATGTAAGAGGTCCGCCTTGATGACAACAAAGTACCTCACTGAAACTCCACTCACCTACCAGAATTCCCTTGGTGTTATTGAATACTAATAATGCCCATCCTTACATGTGATGACCGCCTAATGCTTGGGTATATTCATAAGTTAAATCACATATGATTAACTTGGAATCTTGATATATTATGGTGATACTTGAAAGCATCAATTGGCATAAGACAGGATGGGGAGGGGGAATCAAGAGAAGACAATGGGAAGTGATTAATTTTTAGAAGTAGATTCTTCCATCCATAGGATTGATATAATTGGCTGTATTCCTCAACCGTATCACCAGCTGGCTATAGCATAGTATCATAATACATTCCGGGTATAAAAGTTCAAAGAAAAGTATGGAAGATATATGCAGAAGATTATGTCAGGGAATTTTTCCATATATTAAGCTGACTCATGGCATGTTTGTAGCAGCATTGATATCACATATTTTATATTAGTATGCAGTTTGAGAGTAAACTTGGTGTTCCCAAGTAGTTCATTGGGAGGAATTATTCCACCAAACTATAGAGACATATATGAGTGTGGACCCTCCGTATATGGACCATTCATAGGAAGTTCACCAAAGTTGAAATGCAGCAATTAACAGGTGATTTGCAGGACAAACTGACAACATGAATGCAGCAGCACATGAAGCACATATAATAAGCGAGTAGCTATTCAAACTCTGTGTTGCCTTACTACTCTCCCGGTTTGAAGATAGTCTGTAGAGAGGTATTATTCCACGGACATTTTGAAGATATGAGGACCCTCAGTTTAGTTTAGAGCCATGGAGAGGAGGCTGCACATATGTTTGATGGATATATCAGAAGCAGTCTAATATAGCAAACAAACTTTGCAAGCGGCTGACAGGACTGGTTAGTTGGATATAAGTATCCTTAACTCACGTGTCTAGATGGATGTGTACGTGGTGAGTCCTTCCATATGTCTCTGTCTCTTGTGCCAGATTGTCCGATAATCCTTAGTATGTGTGCTCAATAATTAGATACATGTCTTCGCCAGAGAGGCTGGAGAACTCCCCGTGGTTGGATGTAGCATTTGTCAGCTATGAGGCTGTAAGGCTGGTTTGGTCTCCCTCGCTCGTGGATAGTAGCGGCGTGCCTTCCGGGTATGGTGGGTGGAGCTATCGTCGTGAGGCCTTTGGTGCGTGTGACGTCAACGCGTTTCACGTGACGCAGCACGCTTCTTCAGGACGTTAGGCTTGGCTTCTTTGACACCCGACACTCGCTGCCTGTTGGGTGAGGTGTTTCGGGTCTCGGACAAGAAGGGTATGATCTCACAGGTTTATGTCCTTCTGTTGGGATCCGTGCAGGACCCCTCTTCCCTCCCTGCTCGTGCGGGGTGGGAGGGGGGATCTTGGACCCATAGATGGGGAGACGTGGGATCTTTGCCTCTCATCGATCCCTTTGGTGTCGGCTCTCATCGATCCCTTTGGTGTCACTTATTTCTGTTTCACAGAGCATACAGAACACCAATGCAGCTGTACCGTTGGGGATCTACTCCCTTGTGCCCCAAATGTGAGAGTGACCAGGGTACACTTATACACATGATATGGAGATGTCCCAAGCTGTTTCGCTACTGGGTGAAGGTAATTGACACGATCTCTAAAGTGTATAATTTTCAGCTACTATAGGAGCCTGTGGTCTGTCTGCTTGGTGCTCTGGAGGTGGACACTCTGACCCCAAATGCTCACGTTGCCGTGTTGCGATTGTTGTATATTGCTCGCAAATTAATTGCTAGATTTTGGATCGCCTCCAGGGTGCCGAGCAGGGGCCAGTGGATAACACAGGTCAATGCCTCTTTAATCAGGAAAAAGCTGACATACCAGCATCAAAATGCTCACAAAAAAATTTGCCTCGTTATGGCAACCTTGGTTGGATGACCCGGCCTTGGCTCCCCCCAGTTGGTTATGGATCGGCTGCTCATTGGATAGGGTAGCATTTCTTGAGAAGGTCTAGCGTGCAGAGTCCTCCCATCCTTTCCCTTCCTTTCCCCACTCCCCCCCTCCCTTTAAGTTTTCTGCCACTGTTTTCCTTTTTTCCCTTCCCTTCCCTTCTCCTTTGCACTTAGTACTTCAGGTGGGTTTTTGCTACTTTACGGAGGTGTGTGCTAAATGTTCATGGTCCTATTACTATTGGGAGGGATTAACTGAATGTTTTTATTTATCCTCTTATGCACATGGGCACATGCCCAGGTTTGTTAACTTGGCTGTAATTTTCACCTGAATGCGATGGTTTATGGATGACGTTTTCCTGTACTGTTGCTGTTATATCCTTTATATAGTTTATATATTTTATATATTTTTATATTTTTCCGAACACTGGTTCTGTAACTGATTATGTCTACCGTTCATGTTATTTATTCAATGCACTGTTTATACTCAATAAATATTTAAAAAAATTTTAGACCTTTGGTGATCAAATGCAAAAAAAATGCTTTTTAGACACTTGGAGACCAAAATAGAGTCATTTTGACCCAAACAACCCAGGCGGTTGGTTACCAAATGCAATTATCTTGTCCAAAACCGGCTTTTTAAGACTCTAATAGACGAAAATACAGTCATTTTGACTAAATTTTTATTTCAGATCTTTGGTGACCAAATGCAGTTATTTTGTCTAAATGCGGAGTTTTGAGATTCTAAAAGACAAAAATACAGCCATTTTGGCTAAAAAAGTTGTTCAGACCTTTGGTGACCAACCGTAGTTATTTTGACTAAAAAGGGCTTTTTTGACCAAAAACATTTTTTCAGGCCATTGGTTACCAAATGTAGTTTATCTTGTCTAAAAGCGGTGTTTTAAGACTCTTAAAGACAAAATTACAGTCATTTTGGCTAAAAAAGTATTTCAGACCTTTGGTGACCAAATGCAGTTATTTTGACTAAAACAGGCTTTGGAGACCTAAATAGAGTCATTTTGACCAAAAACATGTTTTCAGACCTTTGGTGACCAAATGCAGTTATTTTGACTAAACCAGGCTTTGGAGACCTAAATAGAGTCATTTTGACCAAAAACATTTTTTCAGGCCATTGGTTACCAAATGTAGTTTATCTTGTCGAAAAGCGGTGTTATAAGACTCTAAAAGTCAAAAATACAGTCATTTTGGCTTAAAAAGGTTTTCAAACTTTTGGTGACCAAATGCATTTATTTTGACTAAAATAGGCTTTTTAGACACTTGGAGACCAAATATAGAGTAATTTTGACCAAAAACATGTTCTCAGGCAATTGGTTACCAAATGTAGTTTATCTTGTCTAAAAGCGGTGTTTTAAGACTCTAAAAGACAAAAATACAGGCATCTTGGCTAAAAAAAAGTGTTTCAGACCTTTGGTGACCAAATGCAGTTATTTTGACTAAAAAATGCTTTTAAGACACTTGGAGACCAAAATATAGTCATTTTGACCAAAAACAGTTTTTTCAGGCCTTTTGTTACGAAATGCAATTATCGTGTCTAAAACCGGCGTTTTAAGACTGTAAAAGACAAAAATACAGTAATTTTAGCTAAAAAAAAGTATTTCAGACTTTTGGTGACCAAATGCAGTTATTTTGACTAAAACAGGTTTTGGAGACCTAAATAGAGTCATTTTGACCAAAAACATTTTTTCAGGCCATTGGTTACCAAATGTAGTTTATCTTGTCTAAAAGCGGTGTTATAAGACTCTAAAACTGATTTTGGCTAAAAAAGGTTTTCAGACCTTTGGTGACCAAATGTATTTATTTAGACAAAAATAGGCTTTTTAGACACTTGGAGACCAAAAATAGAGTCATTTTGACCAAAAACATGTTTTCAGGCCATTGGTTACCTAATGCAGTTATGTTGTCTAAAAGCAGCATTTGAGACTCTAAAAGGCGAAAATACAGTCGTTTTGGCTAAAAAAAGTTTTTCAGACCTTTGGTGACCAAATGCAGTTATTTTGACTAAAACAGGCTTTGGAGACCTAAATAGAGTCATTTTGACCAAAAACATTTTTTCAGGCCATTGGTTACCAAATGTAGTTTATCTTGTCTAAAAGCGGTGATTTAAGACTCTAAAAGACAAAAATACAGTCATTTTAGAAAAAAAAAAGGTTTTCAGACCTTTGGTGACCAAATGCATTTATTTTGATTAAAAATGCTTTTTAGACACTTGGAGACCAAAATATAGTCATTTTGACCAAAAACATTTTTTTCAGGCCTTTTGTTACGAAATGCAATTATCTTGTCTAAAACCTGCGTTTTAAGACTGTAAAAGACGGTTTTGGATATGATAATTTCAGGCCATTGGTTACCAAATGTAGTTTATCTTGTCTAAAAGCGGTGTTATAAGACTCTAAAACTCATTTTGGCTAAAAAAGGTTTTCAGACCTTTGGTGACCAAATGTATTTATTTAGACAAAAATAGGCTTTTTAGACACTTGGAGACCAAAAATAGAGTCATTTTGACCAAAAACATGTTTTCAGGCCATTTGTTACGAAATGCAATTATCGTGTCTAAAACCGGCGTTTTAAGACTGTAAAAGACAAAAATACAGGCATCTTGGCTAAAAAAAAGTGTTTCAGACCTTTGGTGACCAAATGCAGTTATTTTGACTAAAAAATGCTTTTAAGACACTTGGAGACCAAAATATAGTCATTTTGACCAAAAACAGTTTTTTCAGGCCTTTTGTTACGAAATGCAATTATCGTGTCTAAAACCGGCGTTTTAAGACTGTAAAAGACAAAAATACAGTAATTTTAGCTAAAAAAA
Organism: Pelophylax lessonae; assembly: GCF_965119305.1. Classification (NCBI taxonomy): domain Eukaryota; kingdom Metazoa; phylum Chordata; class Amphibia; order Anura; family Ranidae; genus Pelophylax; species Pelophylax lessonae. The sequence goes on from NC_138772.1 coordinate 246,000,695, forward strand.
AGTATTTCAGACTTTTGGTGACCAAATGCAGTTATTTTGACTAAAACAGGTTTTGGAGACCTAAATAGAGTCATTTTGACCAAAAACATTTTTTCAGGCCATTGGTTACCAAATGTAGTTTATCTTGTCTAAAAGCGGTGTTATAAGACTCTAAAACTGATTTTGGCTAAAAAAGGTTTTCAGACCTTTGGTGACCAAATGTATTTATTTAGACAAAAATAGGCTTTTTAGACACTTGGAGACCAAAAATAGAGTCATTTTGACCAAAAACATGTTTTCAGGCCATTGGTTACCTAATGCAGTTATGTTGTCTAAAAGCGGCATTTGAGACTCTAAAAGGCGAAAATACAGTCGTTTTGGCTAAAAAAAGTTTTTCAGACCTTTGGTGACCAAATGCAGTTATTTTGACTAAAACAGGCTTTGGAGACCTAAATAGAGTCATTTTGACCAAAAACATTTTTTCAGGCCATTGGTTACAAAATGTAGTTTATCTTGTCTAAAAGCGGTGATTTAAGACTCTAAAAGACAAAAATACAGTCATTTTGGAAAAAAAAAAGGTTTTCAGACCTTTGGTGACCAAATGCATTTATTTTGATTAAAAATGCTTTTTAGACACTTGGAGACCAAAATATAGTCATTTTGACCAAAAACATTTTTTTCAGGCCTTTTGTTACGAAATGCAATTATCTTGTCTAAAACCTGCGTTTTAGGACTGTAAAAGACGGTTTTGGATATGATAATTTCAGGCCATTGGTTACCAAATGTAGTTTATCTTGTCTAAAAGCGGTGTTATAAGACTCTAAAACTGATTTTGGCTAAAAAAGGTTTTCAGACCTTTGGTGACCAAATGTATTTATTTAGACAAAAATAGGCTTTTTAGACACTTGGAGACCAAAAATAGAGTCATTTTGACCAAAAACATGTTTTCAGGCCATTGGTTACCTAATGCAGTTATGTTGTCTAAAAGCGGCATTTGAGACTCTAAAAGGCGAAAATACAGTCGTTTTGGCTAAAAAAAGTTTTTCAGACCTTTGGTGACCAAATGCAGTTATTTTGACTAAAACAGGCTTTGGAGACCTAAATAGAGTCATTTTGACCAAAAACATTTTTTCAGGCCATTGGTTACCAAATGTAGTTTATCTTGTCTAAAAGCGGTGATTTAAGACTCTAAAAGACAAAAATACAGTCATTTTGGAAAAAAAAAAGGTTTTCAGACCTTTGGTGACCAAATGCATTTATTTTGATTAAAAATGCTTTTTAGACACTTGGAGACCAAAATATAGTCATTTTGACCAAAAACATTTTTTTCAGGCCTTTTGTTACGAAATGCAATTATCTTGTCTAAAACCTGCGTTTTAAGACTGTAAAAGACGGTTTTGGATATGATAATTTCAGGCCATTGGTTACCAAATGTAGTTTATCTTGTCTAAAAGCGGTGTTATAAGACTCTAAAACTCATTTTGGCTAAAAAAGGTTTTCAGACCTTTGGTGACCAAATGTATTTATTTAGACAAAAATAGGCTTTTTAGACACTTGGAGACCAAAAATAGAGTCATTTTGACCAAAAACATGTTTTCAGGCCATTTGTTACGAAATGCAATTATCGTGTCTAAAACCGGCGTTTTAAGACTGTAAAAGACAAAAATACAGTAATTTTAGCTAAAAAAAAGTATTTCAGACTTTTGGTGACCAAATGCAGTTATTTTGACTAAAACAGGTTTTGGAGACCTAAATAGAGTCATTTTGACCAAAAACATTTTTTCAGGCCATTGGTTACCAAATGTAGTTTATCTTGTCTAAAAGCGGTGATTTAAGACTCTAAAAGACAAAAATACAGTCATTTTGGAAAAAAAAGGTTTTCAGACCTTTGGTGACCAAATGCATTTATTTTGATTAAAAAGGCTTTTTAGACACTTGGGAGACCAAAATAGAGTCACTTTGACCAAAAACATTTTTTTAGGCCATTGGTTACCAAATGTAGTTTATCTTGTCTAAAAGCGGTGTTATAAGACTCTAAAACTCATTTTGGCTTAAAAAGGTTTTCAGACCTTTGGTGACCAAATGTATTTATTTAGACAAAAATAGGCTTTTTAGACACTTGGAGACCAAAAATAGAGTCATTTTGACCAAAAACATGTTTTCAGGCCATTGGTTACCTAATGCAGTTATGTTGTCTAAAAGCGGCATTTGAGACTCTAAAAGGCGAAAATACAGTCATTTTGGCTAAAAAAAGTTTTTCAGACCTTTGGTGACCAAATGCAGTTATTTTGACTAAAACAGGCTTTGGAGACCTAAATAGAGTCATTTTGACCAAAAACATTTTTTCAGGCCATTGGTTACCAAATGTAGTTTATCTTGTCTAAAAGCGGTGTTTTAAGACTCTAAAAGACAAAAATACAGTCATTTTGGAAAAAAAAAGGTTTTCAGACCTTTGGTGACCAAATGCATTTATTTTGATTAAAAAGGCTTTTTAGACACTTGGGAGACCAAAATAGAGTCATTTTGACCAAAAACATTTTTTCAGGCCCTTGATTACCAAACGCAGTTATCTTGTCTAAATGAGGAGTTTGAGACTCTAAAAGACAAAAATACAGTCATTTTGGCTAAAATAGTTTTTCAGACCTTTGATGACCAAACGTAGTTATTTTAACTAAAAAGAGATTTTTTAGACACTTGGAGACCTAAATAGATCATTTTGACCAAAAACATTTTTTTCAGGCCATTGGTTACCAAATGTAGTTTATCTTGTCTAAAAGCGGTGTTTTAAGACACTACAAGACAAAAATACAGTCATTTTGGCTAAAAAAGGTTTTCAGACCTTTGGTGACCAAATGCAGTTATTTTGACTAAGAATGGCTTTTTAGACACTTGAAGAACAAAATCGAGTCATTTTGACCCAAACAAATGTTTCAGGCGATTGGTTACCAAATGCAATTATCTTATCCAAAACCGGCTTTTTAAGACTAATAGACAAAAATACAATCATTTTGACTAAAATTTTTTTCAGACTTTTGGGGACTAAATGCAGTTATATTGACTAAAAAGGGCTTTTTAGACACTTGGAGACCAAAAAAATGTTTTCAGATCACTGGTAACGAAATGCAATTATCTTGTCTAAAACCGGCGTTTTAAGACTGTAAAAGACAAAAATACAGTAATTTTAGCTAAAAAAGTATTTCAGACCTTTGGTGACCAAATGCATTTATTTTGACTAAAATAGGCTTTTTAGACACTTGGAGACCAAATATAGAGTAATTTTGACCAAAAACATGTTCTCAGGCAATTGGTTACCAAATGTAGTTTATCTTGTCTAAAAGCGGTGTTTTAAGACTCTATAAGACAAAAATACCGGCATCTTGGCTAAAAAAAGTGTTTCAGACCTTTGGTGACCAAATGCAGTTATTTTGACTAAAAAATGCTTTTTAGACACTTGGAGACCAAAATATAGTCATTTTGACCAAAAACATTTTTTTCAGGCCTTTTGTTACGAAATGCAATTATCGTGTCTAAAACCGGCGTTTTAAGACTGTAAAAGACAAAAATACAGTAATTTTAGCTAAAAAAAAGTATTTCAGACTTTTGGTGACCAAATGCAGTTATTTTGACTAAAACAGGTTTTGGAGACCTAAATAGAGTCATTTTGACCAAAAACATTTTTTCAGGCCATTGGTTACCAAATGTAGTTTATCTTGTCTAAAAGCGGTGTTATAAGACTCTAAAACTGATTTTGGCTAAAAAAGGATTTCAGACCTTTGGTGACCAAATGTATTTATTTAGACAAAAATAGGCTTTTTAGACACTTGGAGACCAAAAATAGAGTCATTTTGACCAAAAACATGTTTTCAGGCCATTGGTTACCTAATGCAGTTATGTTGTCTAAAAGCGGCATTTGAGACTCTAAAAGGCGAAAATACAGTCGTTTTGGCTAAAAAAAGTTTTTCAGACCTTTGGTGACCAAATGCAGTTATTTTGACTAAGACAGGCTTTGGAGACCTAAATAGAGTCATTTTGACCAAAAACATTTTTTCAGGCCATTGGTTACCAAATGTAGTTTATCTTGTCTAAATGCGGTGATTTAAGACTCTAAAAGACAAAAATACAGTCATTTTGGAAAAAAAAAAAGGTTTTCAGACCTTTGGTGACCAAATGCATTTATTTTGATTAAAAAGGCTTTTTAGACACTTGGGAGACCAAAATAGAGTCATTTTGACCAAAAACATTTTTTCAGGCCCTTGATTACCAAACGCAGTTATCTTGTCTAAATGAGGAGTTTGAGACTCTAAAAGACAAAAATACAGTCATTTTGGCTAAAATAGTTTTTCAGACCTTTGGTGACCAAACGTAGTTATTTTAACTAAAAAGAGATTTTTTAGACACTTGGAGACCTAAATAGATCATTTTGACCAAAAACATTTTTTCAGGCCATTGGTTACCAAATGTAGTTTATCTTGTCTAAAAGCGGTGTTTTAAGACACTACAAGACAAAAATACAGTCATTTTGGCTAAAAAAGGTTTTCAGACCTTTGGTGACCAAATGCAGTTATTTTGACTAAGAATGGCTTTTTAGACACTTGAAGAACAAAATCGAGTCATTTTGACCCAAACAAATGTTTCAGGCGATTGGTTACCAAATGCAATTATCTTATCCAAAACCGGCTTTTTAAGACTAATAGACAAAAATACAATCATTTTGACTAAATTTTTTTTCAGACTTTTGGGGACTAAATGCAGTTATATTGACTAAAAAGGGCTTTTTAGACACTTGGAGACCAAAAAAATGTTTTCAGATCACTGGTAACGAAATGCAATTATCTTGTCTAAAACCGGCGTTTTAAGACTGTAAAAGACAAAAATACAGTAATTTTAGCTAAAAAAAGTATTTCAGACCAAATGAATTTATTTTGACTAAAATAGGCTTTTTAGACACTTGGAGACCAAATATAGAGTAATTTTGACCAAAAACATGTTTTCAGGCAATTGGTTACCAGATGTAGTTTATCTTGTCTAAAAGCGGTGTTTTAAGACTCTAAAAGACAAAAATACCGGCATCTTGGCTAAAAAAAGTATTTCAGACCTTTGGTGACCAAATGCATTCATTTTGACTAAAACAGGCTTTTTAGACACTTGGAGACCAAATATAGAGTAATTTTGACCAAAAACATGTTCTCAGGCAATTGGTTAACAAATGTAGTTTATCTTGTCTAAAAGCGGTGTTTTAAGACTCTAAAAGACAAAAGTACCGGCATCTTGGCTAAAAAAAAGTGTTTCAGACCTTTGGTGACCAAATGCAGTTATTTTGACTAAAAAATGCTTTTTAGACACTATGAGACCAAAATATAGTCATTTTGACCAAAAACATTTTTTTCAGGCCTTTTGTTACGAAATGCAATTATCTTGTCTAAAACCGGCGTTTTAAGACTGTAAAAGACAAAAATACAGTAATTTTAGCTAAAAAAAACTATTTCAGACCTTTGGTGACCAAATGCAGTTATTTTAAGTAAAAAGGGCTTTTTAGACACATGGAGACCAAAATAGAGTCATTTTGACCAAAAAAATGTTTTCAGATCACTGATAACGAAATGCAATTATCTTGTCTAAAACCACCGTTTTAAGACTGTAAAAGACAAAAATACAGTAATTTTAGCTAAAAAAGATTTTCAGACCTTTGGTGACCAAATGCATTCATTTTGACTAAAATAGGCTTTTTGGACACTAGTCAAAACATGTTTTCAGGCCATTGGTTACCAAATGTAGTTTATCTTGTCGAAAAGCGGTGTTATAAGACTCTAAAAGTAAAAAATACAGTCATTTTGGCTTAAAAAGGTTTTCAGACTTTTGGTGACCAAATGCATTTATTTTGACTAAAATATGCTTTTTAGACACTTGGAGACCAAAAATAGTGTCATTTTGACCAAAAACATGTTTGCAGCCCATTGGTTACCTAATGCAGTTATGTTGTCTAAAAGCGGCGTTTTGAGACTCTAAAAGACAAAAATATAGTCATTTTGGCTAAAAAAAAGCTTTTCAGACCTTTGGCGACCAAATGCAGTTATTTTGATTAAAAAGGGCTTTGGAGACCTAAATAGAGTCATTTTGACCAAAATCATTTTTTCAGGCCATTGGTTACCAAATGTAGTTTATCTTGTCTAAAAGCGGTGTTATAAGACTCTAAAAGTCAAAAATACAGTCATTTTGGCTTAAAAAGGTTTTCAAACTTTTGGTGACCAAATGCATTTATTTTGACTAAAATAGGCTTTGTAGACCCTTGGAGACCAAAAATAGAGTAATTTTGACCAAAAACATGTTTTCAGGCCATTGGTTACCTAATGCAGTTATGTTGTCTAAAAGCGGCGTTTTGAGACTCTAAAAGGCGAAAATACAGTCATTTTGACTAAAAACAATTTTCAGACCTTTGGTGACCAAATGCAGTTATTTTGACTAAAACAGGCTTTGGAGACCGAAATAGAGTCATTTTGACCAAAAACATTTTTTCAGGCCATTGGTTACCTAATGCAGGTATGTTGTCTAAAAGCGGCGTTTTGAGACTCTAAAAGACAAAAATACAGTCATTTTGGCTAAAAAACAGTTTTTTCAGACCTTTGGCGACCAAATGCAGTTATTTTGATTAAAAAGGGCTTTGGAGACCTAAATAGAGTCATTTTGACCAAAATCATTTTTTCAGGCCATTGGTTACCAAATGTAGTTTATCTTGTCTAAAAGCGGTGTTATAAGACTCTAAAAGTGAAAAATACAGTCATTTTGGCTTAAAAAGGTTTTCAAACTTTTGGTGACCAAATGCATTTATTTTGACTAAAATAGGCTTTTTAGACACTTGGAGACCAAATATAGAGTAATTTTGACCAAAAACATGTTCTCAGGCAATTGGTTACCAAATGTAGTTTATCTTGTCTAAAAGCGGTGTTTTAAAACTCTAAAAGACAAAAATACCGGCATCTTGGCTAAAAAAAAGTGTTTCAGACCTTTGGTGACCAAATGCAATTATTTTGACTAAAAATGCTTTTTAGACACTTGGAGACCAAAATAGAGTTATTTTGACCAAAAAAATGTTTTCAGATCACTGGTAACGAAATGCAATTATCTTGTCCAAAACCGGCTTTTTAAGACTCTAATAGACAAAAATACAATCATTTTGACTAAATTTATTTTCAGATCTTTGGGGACCAAATGCAGTAATATTGATTTAAAAGGGCTTATTAGACACTTGGAGACCAAAATAGAGTCATTTTGACCAAAAAAAATGTATTCAGATCACTGGTAACGAAATGCAATTATCTTGTCTAAAACCGGCGTTTTAAGACTGTAAAAGACAAAAATACAGTAATTTTAGCTAAAAAAGTATTTCAGACCTTTGGTGACCAAATGCATTTATTTTGACTAAAATAGGCTTTTTAGACACTTGGAGACCAAATATAGAGTAATTTTGACCAAAAACATGTTCTCAGGCAATTGGTTACCAAATGTAGTTTATCTTGTCTAAAAGCGGTGTTTTAAGACTCTATAAGACAAAAATACCGGCATCTTGGCTAAAAAAAGTGTTTCAGACCTTTGGTGACCAAATGCAGTTATTTTGTCTAAAAAATGCTTTTTAGACACTTGGAGACCAAAATATAGTCATTTTGACCAAAAACATTTTTTTCAGGCCTTTTGTTACGAAATGCAATTATCTTGTCTAAAACCGGCGTTTTAAGAGTGTAAAAGACAAAAATACAGTCATTTTGGCTAAAAAAAGTATTTCAGACCTTTGGTGACCAAATGCAGGTATTTTGACTAAAACAGGCTTTGGAGACCTAAATAGAGTCATTTTGAGCAAAAACATTTTTTCAGGCCATTGGTTACCAAATGTAGTTTATATTGTCTAAAAGTGGCGTTTTGAGACTCAAAAAGGCAAAAATACAGTCATTTTGAATAAAAACAATTTTTAGACCTTTGGTGACCAAATGCAGTTATTTTGACTAAACCAGGCTTTGGAGACCTAAATAGAGTCATTTTGACCAAAATCATTTTTTTCAGGCCATTGGTTACCAAATGTAGTTTATCTTGTCTAAAAGCTGTGTTTTAAGACCCTAAATATCAAAAATACAGTCATTGTGGCTGAAAAAGGTTTTCAGACCTTTGGTGACCAAATGCATTTATTTTGATTAAAATAGGCTTTTTAGACACTTGGAGACCAAAAATAGAGTAATTTTGACCAAAAACATGTTTTCAGGCCATTGGTTACCTAATGCAGTTATGTTGTCTAAAAGCGGCGTTTTGAGACTCTAAAAGACAAAAATACAGTCATTTTGGCTAAAAAAAGGTTTTCAGACCTTTGGTGACCAAATGCAGTTATTTTGACTAAAAAGGGCTTTTTAGACACATGGAGACCAAAATAGAGTCATTTTGACCAAAAAAATGTTTTCAGATCACTGGTAACGAAATGCAATTATCTTGTCTAAAACCAGCGTTTTAAGACTGTAAAAGGCGAAAATACAGTCATTTTGACTAAAAACAATTTTCAGACCTTTGGTGACTAAATGCAGTTATTTTGACTAAAACAGGTTTTGGAGACCTAAATAGAGTCATTTTGACCAAAAACATTTTTTCAGGCCATTGGTTACCAAATGTAGTTTATCTTGTCTAAAAGCGGTGTTATAAGACTCTAAAACTCATTTTGGCTTAAAAAGGTTTTCAGACCTTTGGTGACCAAATGTATTTATTTATACAAAAATAGGCTTTTTAGACACTTGGAGACCAAAAATAGAGTCATTTTGACCAAAAACATGTTTTCAGGCCATTGGTTACCTAATGCAGTTATCTTGTCTAAAAGCGGCGTTTTAAGACTCTACAAGACAAAAATACAGTCATTTTCGCTAAAAAAGGTTTTCAGACCTTTGGTGACCAAATGCAGTTATTTTGAATAAGAATGGCTTTTTAGACACTTGAAGACTCCGCATTTAGACAAGATAACTGCATTAGGTAACCAATGGCCTGAAAACATGTTTTTGGTCAAAATGACTCTATTTTTGGTCTCCAAGTGTCTAAAAAGCCTATTTTAGTCAAAATAAATGCATTTGGTCACCAAAGGTCTGAAACCCTTTTCAAGACAAAATGACTGTATTTTTGACTTTTAGAGTCTTATAACAACGCTTTTAGACAAGATAAACTTACATTTGGTAACCAATGGCCTGAAAAAATGATTTTGGTCAAAATGACTCTATTTAGGTCTCCAAAGCTCTTTTTAATCAAAATAACTGCATTTGGTCGCCAAAGGTCTGAAAAACTTTTTTTAGCCAAAATGACTGTATTTTTGTCTTTTAGAGTCTCAAAACGCCGCTTTTAGACAACATAACTGCATTAGGTAACCAATGGGCTGTAAACATGTTTTTGGTCAAAATGACACTATTTTTGGTCTCCAAGTGTCTAAAAAGCATATTTTAGTCAAAATAAATGCATTTGGTCACCAAAGGTCTGAAAACCTTTTTTTAGCCAAAATGACTGTATTTTTGTCTTTTAGAGTCTCAAAACGCCGCTTTTAGACAACATACCTGCATTAGGTAACCAATGGCCTGAAAAAATGTTTTTGGTCAATGTATTTTTGTCTTTTAGAGTCTTAAAAAGCGGGTATAGACAAGATAATTGCATTTCGTTACCAGTGATCTGAAAACATTTTTTTTGGTCAAAATAACTCTATTTTGGTCTCCATGTGTCTAAAAAGCCCTTTTTAGTCAAAATAACTACGTTTGGTCACCAAAGATCTGAAAAACTTTTTTAGCCAAAATGACTGTATTTTTGTCTTTTAGAGTCTCAAAATGCCGCTTTTAGACAAGATAATTGCATTTCGTTACCAGTGATCTGAAAACATGTTTTTGGTCAAAATGACTCTATTTTTGGTCTCCAAGTGTCTAAAAAGCATATTTTAGTCAAAATAAATGCATTTGGTCACCAAAGGTCTGAAAACCATTTTTAGCCAAAATGACTGTATTTTTAACTTTTAGTCTTAAAACACCGCTTTTAGACAAGATAACCAATGGCCTGAAAAAAATGTTTTTGGTCAAATTGACTCTATTTAGGTCTCCAAAGCCTGTTTTAGTCAAAATAACTGCATTTGGTCGCCAAAGGTCTGAAAAACTTTTTTTAGCCAAAATGACTGTATTTTTGTCTTTTAGAGTCTCAAAACGCCGCTTTTAGACAACATAACTGCATTAGGTAACCAATGGGCTGAAAACATGTTTTTGGTCAAAATGACACTATTTTTGGTCTCCAAGTGTCTAAAAAGCATATTTTAGTCAAAATAAATGCATTTGGTCACCAAAGGTCTGAAAACCTTTTTTTTAGCCAAAATGACTGTATTTTTGTCTTTTAGAGTCTTAAAAAGCGGGTATAGACAAGATAATTGCATTTCGTTACCAGTGATCTGAAAACATTTTTTTTGGTCAAAATAACTCTATTTTGGTCTCCATGTGTCTAAAAAGCCCTTTTTAGTCAAAATAACTACGTTTGGTCACCAAAGATCTGAAAAACTTTTTTAGCCAAAATGACTGTATTTTTGTCTTTTAGAGTCTCAAAATGCCGCTTTTAGACAAGATAATTGCATTTCGTTACCAGTGATCTGAAAACATGTTTTTGGTCAAAATGACTCTATTTTTGGTCTCCAAGTGTCTAAAAAGCATATTTTAGTCAAAATAAATGCATTTTGTCACCAAAGGTCTGAAAACCTTTTTTTAGCCAAAATGACTGTATTTTTGTCTTTTAGAGTCTCAAAACGCCGCTTTTAGACAACATACCTGCATTAGGTAACCAATGGCCTGAAAAAATGTTTTTGGTCAAAATGACTCTATTTAGGTCTCCAAAGCCTGTTTTAGTCAAAATAACAGCATTTGGTCACCAAAGGTCTGAAAATTGTTTTTAGTCAAAATGACTGTATTTTCGCCTTTTACAGTCTTAAAACGCTGGTTTTAGACAAGATAATTGCATTTCGTTACCAGTGATCTGAAAACATTTTTTTGGTCAAAATGACTCTATTTTGGTCTCCATGTGTCAAAAAAGCCCTTTTTAGTCAAAATAACTGCATTTGGTCTTCAAAGGTCTGAAAACCTTTTTTTTAGCCAAAATGACTGTATTTTTGTCTTTTAGAGTCTCAAAACGCCGCTTTTAGACAACATAACTGCATTAGGTAACCAATGGCCTGAAAACATGTTTTTGGTATAATTACTCTATTTTTGGTCCTCAAGTGTCTAAAAAGCCTATTTTATTCAAAATAAATGCATTTGGTCACCAAAGGTCTGAAAACCTTTTTCAGCCACAATGACTGTATTTTTGATATTTAGGGTCTTAAAACACAGCTTTTAGACAAGATAAACTACATTTGGTAACCAATGGCCTGAAAAAATGATTTTGGTCAAAATGACTCTATTTAGGTCTCCAAAGCCTGGTTTAGTCAAAATATCTGCATTTGGTTACCAAAGGTCTGAAAATTGTTTTTATTCAAAATGACTGTATTTTCGCCTTTTTGAGTCTCAAAACGCCACTGTTAGACAATATAAACTACATTTGGTAACCAATGGCCTGAAAAAATGTTTTTGCTCAAAATGACTCTATTTAGGTCTCCAAAGCCTGTTTTAGTCAAAATACCTGCATTTGGTCACCAAAGGTCTGAAATACTTTTTTTTAGCCAAAATGACTGTATTTTTGTCTTTTAGAGTCTCAAAACGCCGCTTTTAGACAACATACCTGCATTAGGTAACCAATGGCCTGAAAAAATGTTTTTGGTCAAAATGACTCTATTTAGGTCTCCAAAGCCTGTTTTAGTCAAAATAACTGCATTTGGTCACCAAAGGTCTGAAAATTGTTTTTAGTCAAAATGACTGTATTTTCTCCTTTTAGAGGCTCAAAACGCCGCTTTTAGACAACATAAATGCATTAGGTAACCAATGGCCTGAATACAAGTTTTTGGTCAAAATGACTCTATTTTTGGTCTCCAAGTGTCTAAAAAGCCCTTTTTAGTTAAAATAACTACGGTTGGTCACCAAAGGTCTGAAAAACTGTTTTAGCCAAAATGACTGTATTTTTGTCTTTTAGAGTCTCAAAACTCCGCATTTAGACAAGATAACTGCATTAGGTAACCAATGGCCTGAAAACATGTTTTTGGTCAAAATGACTCTATTTTTGGTCTCCAAGTGTCTAAAAAGCATATTTTAGTCAAAATAAATGCATTTGGTCACCAAAGCTCTGAAAACCTTTTCAAGACAAAATGACTGTATTTTTGACTTTTAGAGTCTTATAACACCGCTTTTAGACAAGATAAACTTACATTTGGTAACCAATGGCCTGAAAAAATGATTTTGGTCAAAATGACTCTATTTAGGTCTCCAAAGACCTTTTTAGTCAAAATAACTGCATTTGGTCACCAAAGGTCTGAAAAACTTTTTTTTAGCCAAAATGACTGTATTTTTGTCTTTTAAAGTCTCAAAACGCCGCTTTTAGACAACATAACTGCATTAGGTAACCAATGGCCTGAAAACATGTTTTTGGTCAAAATGACACTATTTTTGGTCTCCAAGTGTCTAAAAAGCATATTTTAGTCAAAATAAATGCATTTGGTCACCAAAGGTCTGAAAACCTTTTTTAGCCAAAATGACTGTATTTTTGTCTTTTAGAGTCTCAAAACGCCGCTTTTAGACAACATACCTGCATTAGGTAACCAATGGCCTGAAAAAATGTTTTTGGTCAAAATGACTCTATTTAGGTTTCCAAAGCCTGTTTTAGTCAAAATAACTGCATTTGGTCACCAAAGGTCTGAAAATTGTTTTTAGTCAAAATGACTGTATTTTCGCCATTTAGAGGCTCAAAACGCCACTTTTAGACAACATAACTGCATTAGGTAACCAATGGCCTGAATACAAGTTTTTGGTCAAAATGACTCTATTTTTGGTCTCCAAGTGTCTAAAAAGCCCTTTTTAGTTAAAATAACTACGGTTGGTCACCAAAGGTCTGAAAAACTGTTTTAGCCAAAATGACTGTATTTTTGTCTTTTAGAGTCTCAAAACTCCGCATTTAGACAAGATAACTGCATTAGGTAACCAATGGCCTGAATACATGTTTTTGGTCAAAAGGACTCTATTTTTGGTCTCCAAGTGTCTAAAAAGCCTATTTTAGTCAAAATAAATGCATTTGGTCACCAAAGGTCTGAAAACCTTTTCAAGACAAAATGACTGTATTTTTGACTTTTAGAGTCTTATAACACCGCTTTTAGACAAGATAAACTTACATTTAGTAACCAATGGCCTGAAAAAATGATTTTGGTCAAAATGACTCTATTTAGGTCTCCAAAGCCCTTTTTAATCAAAATAACTGCATTTGGTCTCCAAAGGTCTGAAATACTTTTTTAAGCCAAAATAACTGTATTTTTGTCTTTTAGAGTCTCAAAACGCCGCTTTTAGACAACATAACTGCATTAGGTAACCAATGACCTGAAAACATGTTTTTGGTCAAAATGACACTATTTTTGGTCTCCAAGTGTCTAAAAAGCATATTTTAGTCAAAATAAATGCATTTGGTCACCAAAGGTCTGAAAACCTTTTTTTAGCCAAAATGACTGTATTTTTGTCTTTTAGAGTCTCAAAACGCCGCTTTTAGACAACATACCTGCATTAGGTAACCAATGGCCTGAAAAAATGTTTTTGGTCAAAATGACTCTATTTAGGTCTCCAAAGCCTGTTTTAGTCAAAATAACAGCATTTGGTCACCAAAGGTCTGAAAATTGTTTTTAGTCAAAATGACTGTATTTTCGCCTTTTACAGTCTTAAAACGCTGGTTTTAGACAAGATAATTGCATTTCGTTACCAGTGATCTGAAAACATTTTTTTGGTCAAAATGACTCTATTTTGGTCTCCATGTGTCTAAAAAGCCCTTTTTAGTCAAAATAACTGCATTTGGTCACCAAAGGTCTGAAAACCTTTTTTTAGCCAAAATGACTGTATTTTTGTCTTTTAGAGTCTCAAAACGCCGCTTTTAGACAACATAACTGCATTAGGTAACCAATGGCCTGAAAACATGTTTTTGGTCAAAATGACTCTATTTTTGGTCTCCAAGTGTCTAAAAAGCCTATTTTAATCAAAATAAATGCATTTGGTCACCAAAGGTCTGAAAACCTTTTTCAGCCACAATGACTGTATTTTTGATATTTAGGGTCTTAAAACACAGCTTTTAGACAAGATAAACTACATTTGGTAACCAATGGCCTGAAAAAATGATTTTGGTCAAAATGACTCTATTTAGGTCTCCAAAGCCTGGTTTAGTCAAAATAACTGCATTTGGTCACCAAAGGTCTAAAAATTGTTTTTATTCAAAATGACTGTATTTTCGCCTTTTTGAGTCTCAAAACGCCACTTTTAGACAATTTAAACTACATTTGGTAACCAATGGCCTGAAAAAATGTTTTTGCTCAAAATGACTCTATTTAGGTCTCCAAAGCCTGTTTTAGTCAAAATACCTGCATTTGGTCACCAAAGGTCTGAAATACTTTTTTTAGCCAAAATGACTGTATTTTTGTCTTTTAGAGTCTCAAAACGCCGCTTTTAGACAACATACCTGCATTAGGTAACCAATGGCCTGAAAAAATGTTTTTGGTCAAAATGACTCTATTTAGGTCTCCAAAGCCTGTTTTAGTCAAAATAACTGCATTTGGTCACCAAAGGTCTGAAAATTGTTTTTAGTCAAAATGACTGTATTTTCGCCTTTTAGAGGCTCAAAACGCCGCTTTTAGACAACATAACTGCATTAGGTAACCAATGGCCTGAATACAAGTTTTTGGTCAAAATGACTCTATTTTTGGTCTCCAAGTGTCTAAAAAGCCCTTTTTAGTTAAAATAACTACGGTTGGTCACCAAAGGTCTGAAAAACTGTTTTAGCCAAAATGACTGTATTTTTGTCTTTTAGAGTCTCAAAACTCCGCATTTAGACAAGATAACTGCATTAGGTAACCAATGGCCTGAAAACATGTTTTTGGTCAAAATGACTCTATTTTTGGTCTCCAAGTGTCTAAAAAGCCTATTTTAATCAAAATAAATGCATTTGGTCACCAAAGGTCTGAAAACCTTTTTCAGCCACAATGACTGTATTTTTGATATTTAGGGTCTTAAAACACAGCTTTTAGACAAGATAAACTACATTTGGTAACCAATGGCCTGAAAAAATGATTTTGGTCAAAATGACTCTATTTAGGTCTCCAAAGCCTGGTTTAGTCAAAATAACTGCATTTGGTCACCAAAGGTCTAAAAATTGTTTTTATTCAAAATGACTGTATTTTCGCCTTTTTGAGTCTCAAAACGCCACTTTTAGACAATTTAAACTACATTTGGTAACCAATGGCCTGAAAAAATGTTTTTGCTCAAAATGACTCTATTTAGGTCTCCAAAGCCTGTTTTAGTCAAAATACCTGCATTTGGTCACCAAAGGTCTGAAATACTTTTTTTAGCCAAAATGACTGTATTTTTGTCTTTTAGAGTCTCAAAACGCCGCTTTTAGACAACATACCTGCATTAGGTAACCAATGGCCTGAAAAAATGTTTTTGGTCAAAATGACTCTATTTAGGTCTCCAAAGCCTGTTTTAGTCAAAATAACTGCATTTGGTCACCAAAGGTCTGAAAATTGTTTTTAGTCAAAATGACTGTATTTTCGCCTTTTAGAGGCTCAAAACGCCGCTTTTAGACAACATAACTGCATTAGGTAACCAATGGCCTGAATACAAGTTTTTGGTCAAAATGACTCTATTTTTGGTCTCCAAGTGTCTAAAAAGCCCTTTTTAGTTAAAATAACTACGGTTGGTCACCAAAGGTCTGAAAAACTGTTTTAGCCAAAATGACTGTATTTTTGTCTTTTAGAGTCTCAAAACTCCGCATTTAGACAAGATAACTGCATTAGGTAACCAATGGCCTGAAAACATGTTTTTGGTCAAAATGACTCTATTTAGGTCTCCAAGTGTCTAAAAAGCCTATTTTAGTCAAAATAAATGCATTTGGTCACCAAAGGTCTGAAAACCTTTTCAAGACAAAATGACTGTATTTTTGACTTTTAGAGTCTTATAACACCGCTTTTAGACAAGATAAACTTACATTTGGTAACCAATGGCCTGAAAAAATGATTTTGGTCAAAATGACTCTATTTAGGTCTCCAAAGCCCTTTTTAATCAAAATAACTGCATTTGGTCGCCAAAGGTCTGAAAAACTTTTTTTTAGCCAAAATGACTGTATTTTTGTCTTTTAGAGTCTCAAAACGCCGCTTTTAGACAACATAACTGCATTAGGTAACCAATGGGCTGAAAACATGTTTTTGGTCAAAATGACACTATTTTTGGTCTCCAAGTGTCTAAAAAGCATATTTTAGTCAAAATAAATGCATTTGGTCACCAAAGGTCTGAAAACCATTTTTAGCCAAAATGACTGTATTTTTAACTTTTAGTCTTAAAACACCGCTTTTAGACAAGATAACCAATGGCCTGAAAAAAATGTTTTTGGTCAAATTGACTCTATTTAGGTCTCCAAAGCCTGTTTTAGTCAAAATAACTGCATTTGGTCACCAAAGGTCTGAAAAACTTTTTTTTAGCCAAAATGACTGTATTTTTGTCTTTTAGAGTCTCAAAACGCCGCTTTTAGACAACATAACTGCATTAGGTAACCAATGGCCTGAAAACATGTTTTTGGTCAAAATGACACTATTTTTGGTCTCCAAGTGTCTAAAAAGCATATTTTAGTCAAAATAAATGCATTTGGTCACCAAAGGTCTGAAAACCTTTTTTTAGCCAAAATGACTGTATTTTTGTCTTTTAGAGTCTCAAAACGCCGCTTTTAGACAACATACCTACATTAGGTAACCAATGGCCTGAAAAAATGTTTTTGGTCAAAATGACTCTATTTAGGTCTCCAAAGCCTGTTTTAGTCAAAATAACAGCATTTGGTCACCAAAGGTCTGAAAATTGTTTTTAGTCAAAATGACTGTATTTTCGCCTTTTACAGTCTTAAAACGCTGGTTTTAGACAAGATAATTGCATTTCGTTACCAGTGATCTGAAAACATTTTTTTGGTCAAAATGACTCTATTTTGGTCTCCATGTGTTCTGTATGCTCTGTGAAACAGAAATAAGTGACACCAAAGGGATCGATGAGAGCCAACACCAAAGGGATCGATGAGAGGCAAAGATCCCACGTCTCCCCATCTATGGGTCCAAGATCCCCCCTCCCACCCCGCACGAGCAGGGAGGGAAGAGGGGTCCTGCACGGATCCCAACAGAAGGACATAAACCTGTGAGATCATACCCTTCTTGTCCGAGACCCGAAACACCTCACCCAACAGGCAGCGAGTGTCGGGTGTCAAAGAAGCCAAGCCTAACGTCCTGAAGAAGCGTGCTGCGAAACGCGTTGACGTCACACGCACCAAAGGCCTCACGACGATAGCTCCACCCACCATACCCGGAAGGCACGCCGCTACTATCCACGAGCGAGGGAGACCAAACCAGCCTTACAGCCTCATAGCTGACAAATGCTACATCCAACCACGGGGAGTTGATCGGCTATCTCCCACCTCTCTGGCGAAGACATGTATCTAATTATTGAGCACACATACTAAGGATTATCAGACAATCTGGCACAAGAGACAGAGACATATGGAAGGACTCACCACGTACACATCCATCTAGACACGTGAGTTAACCTCCCTGGCGGTATGATTCTTTTGGATTTTAGGTGCTGAAAGCGGTACCATTATTTTAGGTGCTGAAAGCATGTAATTCCTGTGAATGAGCAGCCCAAACCAACTGTATACATTTATTATACATATTATATATATATATATGTATGTATACATATATTATATATATATATATATATATATATATACGTATATATATATATATATATATATATATATATATATATATATATATACATATATATATATAATGTATACAGTTGGTTTGGGCTGCTCATTCACAAGAATTACGTGTATATATATATATATATATATATATATATATATATACATATATATGTATATATATATATATATATATATATATACATATATATGTATATATATATATATATATATATATATATATATATATATATATATAATATGTGTGTGTGTGTATATATATATATATATATATATATATATATATATGTATATGTGTATATATATATATACGTATATATATATACTGTATATATATGTATATATATATATATATATATATATATACATATATTTACATAAAAAGTACAGTAAAACTGCAGGAAAGGGCACTGGGGGGCAATGTAATGTAATGTGATTTTATTTTATTTTGAACGATATCAGTGTGTTTGGTGCATTTTACATTCGAATTTGCCGCCGGTTCCACCCCCCGGCGGACGTCACGTCGCCGGAGACGGAAGCCGGGGCTCGCAGACGATCGGGAGAGAGCTCCGCTGCCGCACACCGCTCGCAGTCTTCGCTGGATCCCGGAGAAAAGGTAAGTAAAACCTCCTCCAGCATCCAGCGATCTTCTTAGCGCTACCCCGAGTGTGACTCGGGGTTACCGCTTTTGGCACTAAAATCTTACCCCGAGTCACACTCGGGAATACCGCTAGGAAGGTTAAGGATACTTATATCCAACTAACCAGTCCTGTCAGCCGCTTGCAAAGTTTGTCTGCTATATTAGACTGCTTCTGATATATCCATCAAACATATGTGCAGCCTCCTCTCCATGGCTCTAAACTAAACTGAGGGTCCTTATATCTTCAAAATGTCCGTGGAATAATACCTCTCTACAGACTATCTTCAAACCGGGAGAGTAGTAAGGCAACACAGAGTTTGAATAGCTACTCGCTTATTATATGTGCTTCATGTGCTGCTGCATTCATGTTGTCAGTTTGTCCTGCAAATCACCTGTTAATTGCTGCATTTCAACTTTGGTGAACTTCCTATGAATGGTCCATATACGGAGGGTCCACACTCATATATGTCTCTATAGTTTGGTGGAATAATTCCTCCCAATGAACTACTGTCTTCATATAGCCTGAAAGAACACCAAGTTTACTCTCAAACTGCATACTAATATAAAATATGTGATATCAATGCTGCTACAAACATGCCATGAGTCAGCTTAATATATGGAAAAATTCCCTGACATAATCTGCTGCATATATCTTCCATACTTTTCTTTGAACTTTTATACCCGGAATGTATTATGATACTATGCTATAGCCAGCTGGTGATACGGTTGAGGAATACAGCCAATTATATCAATCCTATGGATGGAAGAATCTACTTCTAAAAATTAATCACCTCCCATTGTCTTCTCTTGATTCCCCCTCCCCATCCTGTCTTATGCCAATTGATGCTTTCAAGTATCACCATAATATATCAAGATTCCAAGTTAATCATATGTGATTTAACTTATGAATATACCCAAGCATTAGGCGGTCATCACATACTAATAATGGGCATTATTAGTATTCAATAACACCAAGGGAATTCTGGTAGGTGGGTGGAGTTTCAGCGAGGTACTTTGTTGTCATCAAGGCGGACCTCTTACATACATGTATGTGTTTTATCTCATGTCACATGTCCTTTTGAAAGTGTTTTTGTATTGTGTTGAATTTTATCTTTGTCTTCTTCAATAAAGTAATTCCTTTTAACCATTTACCAGTGTTTGAGCCATACATGCAACTCCTTTTTTTCTATTTTTCTTCACCTGTTCAACAGTTGCTTGGCTCACCGGCAACACGCCGTTTGGTAATTCTGGTATTGTTTGGAATCGATGTCACATCCCACCATACCCTCGATATATTGAGGAATTATAGGGGATTTTCTATGGTCCTTTCTTATCCCCCCCCCCTCTTTCCCCTCCATTTTAATTTTCAAAGAAGCCAAGCCTGCCTGGGCCATCATCGCGTGTCTCAATTGTAGGTAGCGAAAGAAACAGTGCCTAGGTACATCAAACTCCCTCTGTAAGTCTTGAAAATATTTCAGTACCCCAGCTCTGAACAATTGTGCTATAAAATATACACATCTCCGCGCCCTCTAGACGAAACAGTTCCGAAAAGTTGCGATTATGCCAAATCGGAGTCTGAGGAAGGTAACCCCTGATCTGCAACATCCCCTTGACACAGCGCCACACCATGCGAATCAAGGCGAGTGTGGGTAACCGAGTCCCCATATTGGAGAACCCCGCTTCAAGGTGTACAAGGACAGGGTGAGGCGAGTCAGGAGGGACCAATAAGGACCCAATAGGATCGAATGGATCCAAAAGACCCCAGCCCCCCATATGCTGAACCTGGAAGGCTAGAAAATATACTCTGGGGTTGGGGACTGCCAAGCCACCACTATCCTTGCCCATCTGAAGGGTAGCCAATTTAATCCTAGCCACTTTTTTGCACCAGATCAGTTCTCGGAACTGGGAGTCAATCCTATAGAACCATTTCCTGGGTATCCAGATTGGGGAGTTGTGCAAGACATAAAGAAGTTGAGGAGCCCACACCATCTTAATTAGATTGACTCGCCCAGCCACCGACAAGGGAACTTTGCAGCAGAGGTACGAGGTTCAGTGTGATATACTGGGTAGGATCAGGAGACACCTGGATCCCCAAATATTTGAAGGAGTGAACCACTCGCACTGTGGATGCACAGTCCGGAAAAGGGCTGAGTTATGGGATCAAGGGGCATTAAAACTGATTTATCCCAATTTATGGAAAATCCCGACAGGGACCCAAAATAGTCAATAAGGGACATTACCGCCCGCAAGGATTCCCCTGTATCACCTAGGTAGAGCAGTGTGTCATCCGCATAGAGTGAGATAATGTCTGCATTGGAGCCCCTTCTGAACCCCACTATGTTATTGGAGGACCGAATTTGCGCCGCTAAGGTCTCCAGTGCCATGGCAAACAGCAATGGAGATAGCGGGCAGCCCTGTCTAGTCCCCCTGTGCAAACAGAAGGGTCCAGAAAGCTCCCCTTTCACCCTCAGTCTGGCCGCGGGGGCAGCGTACAGTACCCGCACCCAGTTCAGAAAGTTCTCTCCCACACCAAAGCGCTTGAGAACTTCCCATAGGTACACCCATTCAACACTATTGAATGCCTTAGCGGCATCTAGCGATAAGACTGCCCGGTTCCCAGGGTTGTCTACTGGGATCTGAAGGTTCAGAAATAGTCGGCGGAGATTAAGTGCCGTCGATCTGGTCAGGATAAACCCCGATTGATCCCTATGGACAACCCCCTGGACAACAGAGGACAGCCTAGTGGCCAGTATCTTAGCTAGAATTTTAACATCCGTTGTGAGTAGAGATATGGGCCTTTAGGAATCCGCCAAAAGCAGATCCTTGCCGGGCTTCAGCAGGAAAACAACTATAGCTTCGGACATAGAGGCAGGAAGGCGGCTGTTAGGGATACAAGTGGTAGCCTGATGGCAGAGGAAGGCCCCACGTGTGCTAGACGGCGGTGCTTAGACGGGAACCCCCAAGGTAAGTGACACAGGCTAACCTGAGGTGCGGAATCTAAGTATCCACCGGTTTTCACCAGAGCCTCTAGTGGTGAGGATGGATTTTGATGCGTGTGGATACCAGGTCGCAGTCCTCAGGGTCACCCCACCAAGGGAGAAGCCAATCAAGATCCGAAGGCAGATAAGCAGACAAGGGAGATCCGAGAGAATGGCCAAACAAGCCGGGGGTCAGGACGGGCAGCAGGTCAACAAGGTCAGGAACAAGCCAAAGGTCAAAACGGATATCAAACAGGTAACAGGAAGCAGGCTTCAGGAACACAGGAAGAGCTGCAGACAAGTCAGCAAAGACACAGTGCTTCTGAGCTGTTTAAATAAGGCAGCCTGTTTGCCAATTACTGCAATTAGTCTGCTCTAGGTTAACCCTTTAGATTGCAGATTCATGACAGCACATCAGTGTGCTCAGGAAGCATTCCTAACAGCGGCCAATACGGAAGGCTTCGTTATATACCCGCAGCAGCAGCAGCACCGGCACCAACTGTTCAGCGTATCGGCTGTAAACCTCCGACGGGATACCATCAGCCCCCGGAGATTTACCAGGCTTAGTAGATTTCAAGGCCGCATAAAGTTCGTTTTCCGTAAGGGGGGCCCCAAGCACAGCCACGTCCCTGGCATACAGAGAAGGCAAATCGCAGGAAGCCAAAAAAATCGGCAATTTCTCGTGAGTCAGCCGAGATCTTAGAGGAGTAAAGATCAGCATAGAAATTCCCAAGTACTCTCCGTATGTCAGCCGTGGCGTGCCAGAGCACCCCCTGAGGATCCTTAATCTATGGTATAAATGCCGCAGGCTGCTGCGAACGAACCAGCATGGCCAACATATGACCCGTGTTTTCTCCCTTCTCAAAATACCTCTGCTGCAAGAAGAAGCGCTTGTTTTCAGCTTTTGAATCGAGACCGACTTGGCCATAGATTGGGCAGCCAGCCACGACCTCTGAGTATCATCTGACGGGTCCCTAACATAAGTTTCCTCCGCTCTAGTCACTGCGTCCAACGCAGTATTCTCCCATTGCCTGGTGTCCTTTTTAATGACATTAACCGTAC
Organism: Pelophylax lessonae; assembly: GCF_965119305.1. Classification (NCBI taxonomy): domain Eukaryota; kingdom Metazoa; phylum Chordata; class Amphibia; order Anura; family Ranidae; genus Pelophylax; species Pelophylax lessonae. Next base: position 246,023,264 of record NC_138772.1, read on the forward strand.
GTATAAACTGACCTCCCATGAATGCCTTAGCTGCATCCCAGGCAGAGTCAAGTACAGCAGTAAAGTCCCCCAACATCAGCACATCAGGAAGTTGAGCAATATGTGGCACGATAAGTTTAAGTACCCCTGCAGAATACGGGGGGGCTTGTACACACCTAAGGCTTGCTAGTTGGCAGGATAAAACAAACCGGCCCTCAGGGTCAATCACAGACTTTGAGCATAGAAACCGTACCCCCTTCTTAATCAAAATACACACCCCTCTCGAATAAGTGGAGTAAACAGAGTGGAACTGGTGACTAAATACGCTAGGAGCTAGACACGGGGAAGTGGAAGGAGACATATGGGTCTCCTGCAGGCAAACCACATCTGCCTGCAGGCGTTTGATGGTGCGGAGCACTGCCGTCCTCTTTACCGGGTTGCAGAGGCCACGCACATTCCAGGACATCACACAAATATTATCAGCCATAGTCAAAATGTAGCCATACACGGAGCGTCAGGCAACCCGGCCAGGGAGGCGAAAGAGGGCACCCAGAAAGGGTGAACCCACTACACCCCATCAGCACAGCCCAGCTATATAGAGAGAGCAACAGGAGTAGTCACCCAGCCCACACAGTACCGGTGCAGCCCCAGCATAGAGAACAGTCAATAGGAACATCCACAGCATAGGGTAAAATAATAGCAGTAGAGCGACAAAGTACATGCAGGAAAAGCAAAAATCGAACCAAAGTCCAGGACCAGAAAAAAGGCAAAAAGGGGGGAACAAAAAGGCAATACACGTCTGCCACGTGTGGGGGAAGGGACGAGTCAATAGGGCATGTCCAGTCACGACCAAGGGGGGAAACCGGAGAGGGACCACCGATGCCAGTGTAGTGCAGCAGGAGAGCTCCCATCATAACAGGAAAAGTGTGTGTAACATCAAGTGCCAAGTATAGGCAGGAGAACCGAAAGGATCCATGACTGGCCGAAAAGAGTACAAAAGTTCCAAAAAGTAGAAACGATCCTCAAAGGTCTTCTCGCCTGGGGGAAGTGGCCGCCCGCAGGGCCCCACCATTAGCATCCAGCCATTGAACAGCAGCAGAAGGCTTGTCAAAGAACAGCACCTCATCCCGGACCACCACCCAGAGCCTGGAAGGGTACAGCATAGCGTATTGAACATTCAAGTCCTGCAATCTCCTCTTGACCTCTACGAATTTCGCATGCTGTTTCTGCACCACCGCAGAGTAATCGGGAAACAGGGAGATCCTTGAGTTGTCAATCTTGAGCCTCCCCTGCATTCCCCTGGCTTTAGTAATTGAGGAATTTGAAGATGAAAGTGCGCGGGGGGGGGGGGGGCTCCAGGAGGAAGAGGTCGCATAGCAAGTGGAGCAAGTTCCACCGAAAACATGGAAGTAAAGGATTCTTGCCCAAAAGTAGAGAGCAGCCATTGTTCAATGAAAGCCACAGGATCTTTACCTTCCGCCCGCTCAGGGATCCCAATTGCTCTGATATTACTCTGTCTCATCCTATTCTCTAAGTCATCCAGACGTGCAGCTTGCTGGGCTGAGAGCAGGGCAGTATGTTTCACTTCCCTTTGCAAAGGCGCCATGTCATCCTCCAGGGAGCTGACCCTGCCTTCCACTGCCACTGTCCTCTCCCTCAATTTCTGCATATCATGTCTCATGAACGATATCTCAGCCTTGACCCCCTTTAACTCCACTGTCAGGGCTGTATTTGAGGTGGTACAGGTGGTAACCGCAGCCATAATGTCCCGCAACGTGGGTTCTGTGTCCGGGGTAGGAGATGATTGCCTCGGGGCCTGGTCTGCATCTGCTGCCTCCCAATCAGCAATCTGGCGGGAGAGATCACCTAAGGGAACAGTGTCATCCGTGTCTGAATGCGACCCCGGTGAGCCGGATCGATGGTCCTCAGATAGAGTTTGGGGGTCCCGGGCAGCAGGCTTAGCAAAAAGCTTTTGAGCAGCCTCCAGATATGTGGCCTTCTGTGCTGCACGCTGCGAGGCGCCGCCATCTTGGATCGGGCCGGCCTGTGCGGATTTCCCTCTTTACCCTTCTTAGACATCACGGAGAGAAGATGGAGGACTCACCTGGTGATCACCGCACTCCAGGGAACACAGGGCACCGACTGACGGTAGAAATCGGAGCAGGATAAGGAGTTACACAGGATAACTAGCAGGATCAACAGCAGAGCTCACAGCATGCACGTCCGCTCACACCCGCAGCTCGGCCACGCCCCCTGAAAAAAATTTAGTCAAAATGACTGTATTTTTGTCTTTTAGAGTCTTAAAAGGCTTGTAGGCTTTTTAGACACTTGAACACCAAAATAGAGTCATTTTGACCAAAAATTTTTTTTTCAGGCTATTGGTTACCACATGCAGTTATCTTGTCTAAAAAGCGGCTGTTTAAGACTCTAAAAGACGAAAAGACAAAAATTTTGACAAAAAAAATGTCAGACCTTTGGTGACCAAATGTAGTTATTTTGACTAAAAAAGGCTTTTTAGACACTTGGAGACCAAAATAATGTAATTTTGACCAAAAATTTTTTTTCAGGCCATTGGTTTACCAAATGCAGTTATCTGGTCTAAAACCGGCGTTTTAAGACTCTAAAAGCCGAAAATACAGTCATTTTTACTAAAACATTTTTTCCAGATCTTTGGTGATCAAATGCAGTTATTCTGACTAAAAAAGGCTTTTTTGACATTTGGAGACCAAAACAGAGTCATTTTGATCAAAAAAATATTTTTCAGGCCATTGGAGACCAAATGCAATTATCTTGTCTAAAACAAGCGTTTTAAGACTATAAAGACAAAAATAGTCATTTTGACTAAATTTTTTTAAGACCTTTGGTGATCAAATGCAGTTATTTTGACTAAAAACGGCTTTTTAGACACTTGGAGACAAAAATAGAGTAATTTTGACCAAAAAATTTTTCTTTCAGGCCATTGGTTTACCAAATGCAGTTTTCTTGTCTAAAACAAGCGTTTTCAGACTCTAAAAGACAAAAATACAGTCATTTTGACTAAATTATTTTTCAGACCTTTGGTTATCAAATGCAGTTATATTGACTAAAAAAGGCTTTTTAGACACTTGAAAACCAAAATAGTCATTTTGACCAAAAAGATTTTTCACGCCATTGGTTACGAAATGCAATTATCTTGTCTAAAACCGTCTTTTTAAGACTCTAAAAGGCGAAAATACAGTCATTTTGACTAAAAACAATTTTCAGACCTTTGGTGACCAAATGCAGTTATTTTGACGAATAAAGGCTTTTTAGACACTTGGAGACCAAATTAGAGTCATTTTGACCAAAAGTTTTTTCAGGCCATTGGAGACCAAATGCAGTTATCTTGTCTAAAACAAGCGTTTTAAGACTCTAAAAGACGAAAATAGTCATTTTGACCAAAAACATTTTTTTAGGCTATTGGTTACCACATGCAGTTATCTTGAAAGCCAACGAATAAAGGAAAAGCCAAAAGCCTACAGCACCTGGTATTCCCAGCTGGTCTCCCATCCAGGTACTAACCAGGCCCGACCCTGCTTAGCTTCCGAGATCAGACAGGATCGGGCGCGTTCAGGGTGATGTGGCCGTAGGCGATCACCACTGCCACCCTCGACCCCTTTGAACTTGGCCATGGCAAGATGGCACCTCAGGAGAAACAAAAAAAAAGCCAACAAATAAAGGAAAAGCCAAAAGCCTACAGCACCTGGTATTCCCAGGTGGTCTCCCATCCAGGTACTAACCCGTAGAGATGATCGAACGGTTCGGGTCGACCATCGGTTCGACCCGAACATTGGGTGTTCGAAATTCGGCCGAATTCCGAACTTTTTGCGGTAAAAGTTCGGAATTCGGCCACCAGAACCGCCCAAAATGCACTGGTACAGGAACTGGGCTTTAAAAGCCCGTGATTGGCCCAGAAACATCAGCAAAAGCCAATGAGGGGGCAGGAGTCTTCTGGGAACGTAATTGGAGTGACTACGGAGACCAGGTTCCAATCAGAAGTGAATACGCCCCACAGTATATAAGATAGCCCCGCCTAACCCCTAGCACAGTGATACAGAGTCTGTTGAAGAGAGTGGAAGCATTTCTCTTACTCCTGCTTTGCTACACTATGTTTTCTGCATAGGCGAGTGCTTCTAAAGCTCCATATAGCAGAATTGCATTCAGCTTACAGCCAGTGTAGTTAGAAATACAGCGATTGTGCTGGTTTTTTGAGTTAGAAAAAAAAATAAAAATTAAAGGCACAGTGTCAGTCTTCTGCTGTATGGAGCTGTTCTTTTAGTGTGAGGAAAGGGATATCTAGTGTAGTTAGGGAACTTTGTACCACAGTAGTTAGATGTAATAATCTAGTTTCTGTAGGGAAAGTGAAAGTGAAAGTGTGAGGGTTCTGTGTAGTGAGCACGTTCCACAGTGCTGATATATCTACAGCAGGTATACGTGCTTGCTAGTCAGCAAAATACATTGCCTCAGTGACAACTTAACGCCTGTTCTTGAAAGCGTTAGGTCCACTGTGCAAAAGGCTTTGCAACTGTGCGTGACACGCATCTGCTGTGCTGTATTCAGCGACAACTGTGGGTCGCATAGCAGTGTGCGTTTTTCACTGCACAGAGTTGCCAACGCCTCAGTGACAAATATGCCAGGTAGACCAAGAAAAGGCATACGTGGCCCTGCTGTGGAAAGGGGCACAGCTTCTAGGGTGTCTAGAGGCAGGGGTGGACGTGGTGGTCAGTCCTCAGCCAGGCCACCATTTGCATTGTTCTCCGGCAGTGGCCAAGCTATACGTCCACAGTACGTACAGGAGGTGGTGGACTATATTACCAAACCCTCATCATCGGCATCATCTGCAACTACAGTGACCCAGGCAGAGAAAAGTGGTCAGTCTTCTGCAGTTGGCAGAACAAATAGAGATGAGTCCATGTCCACCTCACGTCCTCCCTTAGACCCAACTTCAGACATGGCAGAGGAGTCAGCTGAGCTGTTTGACCACAGTGTCGGCCATCTACTCCAGCCTGATGCTCAGTCCTTTATGGAGTCTGATGTTGGGTCTGAGGTTGAGGAGGAGGCAGAACAAGCAAGAGGGGAGAGCAGACAGCCAGCTCCATCTAAGGCCGCACCTGTTGTCTCCCGGGCCACGCCTGATGCTCAGTCCTTTATAGAGTCTGATGTTGGGTCTGAGGTTGAGGAGGAGGCAGAGCGAGCAAGAGGGGAGAGCAGACGGCCCGCTCCATCTAAGGCCGCACCTGTTGTCTCCCGGGCCACTATACACACCTCTTCTTGATGGGCCTTTTTTGAGACATCCCATGCAGACCGAACAGTTGCGATCTGCAAGATTTGTCAGAAGGGTATAAAACGTGGCAAAAATGTCAACCACCTGGGTACAAGCTGCCTAAACAGGCATTTGACAACCCACCACTTGGCCTGTTGGCAGGAGCATTTGAAGAACCCACAAAAGGGCCAAAGATCGGTCAGTCGGCCTCCTAGTCCTCCTCGCGCTGCTCCTCGTGCTCCACCTGCACATCAGTCTATTCCTGGCCCTGCTATAGTCACTCGTCACCTGTTGGCAGCCTCCATTGACAGGGATGATGATATAGCAGGCAGTGTCGCATCTACCTCCAGCACACCACCAGCTGTAACATCTAGACGCCAAATTTCGATTCCACACATGCTGGAACGAAAAAAAATGTATAGGCATACATACAGGATGGCAAGAAGGGTGTGCAATCACTTCAGGCTGTCGTACAGTGCCACTGCACGTTTGGCTGAAGTGCAGCACGAGTTTCACCTGCCGGTACACCGCCTTGTCTGTGACATGCCCACCCGCTGGAACTCCACCTTGGCTATGCTGCAGCGCCTGTACATGCAGCAGAGGGCCCTCAATGAATATCTCTGCAAGTACAGCACCAGCACTGGCTCAGCGCGCCTGGGCTTCTTTTCACCACGGCAGTGGCTTTTGATTAAGGATGCATGTGCTGTCCTCTCGGCATTTGAGGAGTCCACGAGGATGGTCAGCCGGGACAGCGCATGCATCAGTGACACCCTACCGGTACTGTTTTTGTTGGAGCACACTCTGCGTGGCATTATGGACAGGGCACTGGAGGCAGAGCAGCAGGAGGAAGAGGAGGACTTCCTTGCCTCTCAAGGCCCCCTTTATCCTGAGAATCCTGACCCCATTATGCCTAGCTCCCAGAGGCCTGAGCAGGATCCAGGGGTGGAAGAGGAGGAGGACGATTCTTCGGGAACTTTTGCAGGCTTTGAGGAGGAGGAGGAGGAAGACATGCGGCAATCTGCAAGGCCTAGTTTGACTCCCTCGATGGTAGAGATGGATTTTGCTGCGTGTTAGTACCAGGTCGCGGTCCTCAGGATCGCCCCACCAGGAGGTGAGCAAGCCAGGGTCCAGTAGCAGATACAGCAGGTCAGGATCAAGCAGAAGCGTAGTCTAGGAATAGCCAAAGGTCGGTAACAAGTAGTTGCAAGTCGGGATTAGGCAAAAGCATAGTCGAGGAACAAGCCAAGTGTCGATAATGGATGGTAGCAAAGATACGGATGGCAGCAGGAGAGACAAGCGAGATATCGGCTCTTGAAGGCACAATATTCTGCCAACCAGGAAGTGCAAAGACATGGCTTAAAACAGGAAGTTCATGGGAGGAGCAAAGGGTTCAAAGTTCAAGGCAATAAAGATTCACAGCAGGGTCATTCAAGGATTTGTCCAAGGAGCTGTCCAGCATTCCAGGTGGTTCAGCAAGTAGAGTCATTGGCAGACACACTGGAGGTCCCAGGTTCAAGTCTGGTCCCTGACATTGTGAAAATACACCTGTTAATTATATGCACATTTTAAGAGACAGCACCTTTTAAAAAAAAATCTCTAATCTTGTTCCCAGTGCACTGCATTATGTCCCCATCATACACATTGGCTGTACAGTTGATTAGGAGCAAAAGAAAGGCATGGTGTAGGAGGAGGAGCAGAAGGGGGTAGAAGTGATCGATCTACCCGGATCAGCGACACCACCAGCTGTTTGCAGACGTGGGGGCAACCTGGCTGCAGCACCGAGCTCTGGCTACAATCCCTTCCGCTGGCAAGCAGTGTCACCCAATGAGCAGTGACAGAAATGTACCGTCCCTGCCCATGTTTGCTTGACCAAGTGTCAGCCGTCAGGTGTATCTTACGGCTGACTGACATGGCCAGGGACGACACTACATTGCCTTCCACATGTTGGTATAGGGATGGCAGGGCCTTACGGGCAAAGTAATGCCGACTTGGCACCTGCCACTGTGGAACTGCACATTTTGCAAAGTCACGGAAGGGAGCAGACTCTACCCAGGTTAAATGGTAACAGTTGCAGAGCCAGTAGTTTTGCCAAACTACTGTTTAGATGCTGGGTATGTGGGTGGTGGGGAGTATACATTTTTTTTTCGTTCCAGCATGTGTGGAATCGAAATTTGGCGTCTAGATGTTACAGCTGGTGGTGTGCTGGAGGTAGATGCGACACTGCCTGCTATATCATCATCCCTGTCAATGGAGGCTGCCAACAGGTGACGAGTGACTATAGCAGGGCCAGGAATAGACTGATGTGCAGGTGGAGCACGAGGAGCAGCGCGAGGAGGACTAGGAGGCCGACTGACCGATCTTTGGCCCTTTTGTGGGTTCTTCAAATGCTCCTGCCAACAGGCCAAGTGGTGGGTTGTCAAATGCCTGTTTAGGCAGCTTGTACCCAGGTGGTTTACATTTTTGCCACTTTTTATACCCTTCTGACAAATCTTGCAGATCGCAACTGTTCGGTCTGCATGGGATGTCTCAAAAAAGGCCCATCAAGAAGAGGTGCCATCTTGCCATGGCCAAGTTCAAAGGAGTCGAGGGTGGCAGTGGTGATCGCCTATGGCCACATCACCCTTAACACGTCTGATCTCATCTGATCTCAGAAGCTAAGCAGGGTCGGGCCTGGTTTGTACCTGGATGCGAGACTGCCTGGGAATACAGGGTGCTGTAGCATTTTGGCTTTTCCTTTATTCGTTGGCTTTCTTTTTGTTTCTCCTGAGGTGTCATCTTGCCATTGCCAAGTTCAAAGGGGTCGAGGGTGGCAGTGGTGATCGCCTATGGCCACATCACCCTGAACACGCCTGATCTCGTCTGATCTCGGAAGCTAAACAGGGTCGGGCCTGGTTAGTACCTGGACGGGAGACCACCTGGGAATACCACTTCGAGAGCGGCTTTGATAGCCAAGAGTTCCCGGTCCCCGACATCATAGTTTTTCTCCGCGGGAGAGAGTTTCTGGGAAAAGAAGGCTATTGGGTGAGTTAAGTCTCTAGTTCCCTGTCTTTGGGAGATGACTGCCCCGACCGCAACGTCCGATGCGTCTACCTCCAGGAGATAGGGTAAGGCAGGATCCGGGTGACTTAGGATAGGGGCAGAGGTAAAATGTTTTTTAAGAACCGAGAAGGCGGACTGAGCTTCTGGGGTCCACTGGAAGCGGAAGTTCTTCTTAGTAAGGTGAGTAATAGGGGCTATGATGTTAGAGAACCCCTTAATGAACCTCCTATAAAAATTGGCGAAGCCAACGAAGCGCTGTACTCCCTTTTTGTCTGATGGAGGTGGCCAGTCCAGAATGGCAGAGACCTTCTGAGGATCCATCTCTATTCCTTCTGTGGAAATTATTAACCCCAGAAATGGGATACTGTTCTGCTCAAAAATGCACTTCTCGGCCTTGGCCATGCTGGCGAAGGCGACCGAGGACATTTCGAACATGCTCGCGATGCTGCTCTAGGGATGTTGAGAAGATTAGGATGTCATTTGGATGATGAAGATATCCAACCAATCCCTGAAGATGTCGTTCACAAAGTGTTGGAACGTGGCAGGAGCATTACAAAGGCCAAATGGCATTACCAGGTATTCGAAATGTCCAAATCTAGTGTGGAAAGCAGTCTTCCATTCGTCGCCCTCTCGGATGCGCACCAAGTAGTACGCCCCACGAAGATCCAGCTTAGTAAACAGGATGGCAGATCTGAGTCTCTGAAAGAGTTCGGGGACTAGAGGAAGGGGATAACGGTTTTTAATAGTAACTTTATTTAAATCCCTATAATCTATGCAGGGTCGGAGGGTGTGATCCTTCTTCTCTACGAAGAAGATACCTGCCCCTGCTGGAGAGGTAGAGGGACGGATGAACCCCTTCTTCAGACTTTCGTCTACATAGTCCTTTAAGACGTCCAGCTCACGTTCAGAAAGTGGGTAAATCCGGCCGAACGGGATTTCGGCTCCTGGGAGCAAGTTGATGGGGCAGTCATATGGACGGTGGGGGGGCAAGGTCTCTGCTCCCCGTTTGCTGAATACGTCCAGGAAATCATGGTATTCTTTGGGCACCACAGAACACACATCAGGTTGGATTAAAGACAGAACAGAGTCTTGGGGAATTCAGGAGGAGCAGGTAGACAGGAATTCTTGCAGTAAAGAGATGGGAACTGGATGGTGCCTGTGATCCAATTGACTTGCGGGTTATGTGCTTGCAACCACGGTAATCCCAGGATAATGGGAAATAAGGAGGATGTGATAACATCCAGGCTAATCAGTTCCTTATGGCCGGAGGAGGAGACCATAGGAAGGGGAAAAGTTTCTTGGGTCACGGGCCCGGATTTGATGTGGGAACCATCAGCCAGGAAGATGGTGAGGTCCTGAGTCTTGAGCCGGAGAGATACGCCATGTTGCAGGGCGAACGAGCGATCAATGAAACAACGGCAGGCTCCCAAGTCAATGATTGCAGTAACTGGGACGAGTCCTTCCGGAAGCTGTAATGACACAGGAAAGGCTAGGTGGGAGGAACTGGCAACAGATGGTGAGGCCGGCATGAACTTATGGTATTTTGCCGGGCAGGAGCGCACATAGTGGCCAGCTTCACCGCAATACAGGCACATGTTACCCAACTGGCGACGGCGTCTCTCCTCCGGGGACAAAGCAGGCCGTATGATCCCAAGTTCTATAGGTTCAGGCGTATCTGAGGCGACTCCAGCGGGAGCGGGGTTGGTAAGAGCTGACCCAGCAGAAGAAAAGTATGCAGGATGAGCAACTCATGGTAGCGTCCAGGCTGGTCTGAACTGCTGCGGAGATCGTTCTGCTCTGCGCTCCCGTAACCACCGGTCGATTTGAATGGCCTGGGAAATCAAATCTTCCAAGGCGTTGGGGACACCTACCCACGCCAGCTCGTCCTTCAGTCCTTCTGACAAGCCGAGATGGAACTGATACCGGAGTGCTGCTTCGTTCCAGGACGTATCGGAACTGATGCGGCGGAAGTTAGTGACGTAGTGTTCTACGGGCCTGCGACCCTGCTGAAGAACATGAAGCGCAGCTTCTGCGGTGGAGGATCGCTGCGGGTCATCATAGAGCTGTGTCATGGCCTCAAAAAATGACCGTAAGGAGTTTAATGGGGGCTGCCCTCTTCAAGGAGCCGATGAACCCAGGACTGGGGTTTGCCTAGGAGCAGGGAGATAACAAACCCCACCTTGGTGGTCTCCAAAGAAAAGGTTTGAGGTTGCAGGGAGAAATACAGCTGGCAGGCGTTGCGAAAGGCGTGGAATTTACCGCGATCCCCGGAATATTTTTCGGGAGCAGGAACTCGAGGTTCTGGTGGCAGCATCACTACGGTAGGGCCAGAAGCAGGTGCAGAGAGTGCTGCAGCAGGAGAGGAAGCAGATAATACAGGAGGATCCCCCTGAAGTGTCGTAGAGCGCAGCCGTTCCTCTAGCTGTGTGTAGCCGCCTTGAAGCGACTTTACGGTTTGAGACAGGGCTGCGAGGTGTTGGCAGATCTCTTCCAACCGTGAGGCTTCTCTTGCAGGCTCCGTCATGGCTGATTTGTACTGTTAGGGATACAAGTGTTAGCCTGATGGCAGAGGAAGGCCCCACGTGTGCCAGAGGGCGGAGCTTAGACGGGAACCCCCAAGGTAAGTGACACAGGCTAACCTGAGTTGCGGAATCTAAGTATCCACCGGTTTTCGCAAGAGCCTCTAGTGGGGAGGATGGATTTTGCTGCGTGTGGATACCAGGTCGCAGTCCTCAGGGTCGCCCCACCAAGGGAGAAGCCGGTCATGATCCGAAGGCAGATAAGCAGACAAGGGAGATCTGAGAGAATGGTCAAACAAGCCGGGGGTCAGGACGGGCAGCAGGTCAACAAGGTCAGGAACAAGCCAAAGGTCAAAACGGATATCAAACAGGTAACAGGAAGCAGGCTTCAGGAACACAGGAAAAGTCAGCAAAGACACAGTGCTTCTGAGCTGTTTAAACAAGGCAGCCTCTTTGCCAATTACTGCAATTAGTCTGCTCTAGGTTAACCCTTGCAGATTCATGACAGCACATCAGTGTGCTCAGGAAGCATTCCTAACAGCGGCCAATACGGAAGGCTTCGTTATATACCCGCAGCAGCACGGGCACCAACTGTTCAGCGTATCGGCTGTAAACCTCCGACGGGATACCATCAGCCCCCGGAGATTTACCAGGCTTAGTAGATTTCAAGGCCGCATAAAGTTCGTTTTCCGTAAGGGGGGCCCCAAGCACAGCCACGTCCCAGGCAGACAGAGAAGGCAAATCGCAGGAAGCCAAAAAAATCGGCAATTTCACGTGAGTCAGCCGAGATCTTAGAGGAGTAAAGATCAGCATAAAACTTCCCAAGTACTCTCCGTATGTCAGCCGTGGCGTGCCAGAGCACCCCCTGAGGATCCTTAATCTGGGGTATAAATGCCGCAGGCTGCTGCGAGCGAACCAGCATGGCCAACATATGACCCGTGTTTTCTCCCTTCTCAAAATACCTCTGCTGCAAGAAGAAGTGCTTGTTTTCAGCCTTTTGAATCGAGACCGACTTGGCCATAGATTGGGCAGCCAGCCACGACCTCTGAGTATCATCTGACGGGTCCCTATCATAAGTTTCCTCCGCTCTAGTCACTGCGTCCAACACAGTATTCTCCCATTGCCTGGTGTCCGTTTTAATGACATTAACCGTACGTATAAACTGACCTCCCATGAATGCCTTAGCCGCATCCCACACCACCCCCACCTCTGCGGATTCCAAATTGTCAGCAAAAAAGGACGTTAGTTTGGGTGGCAGGGGATCAGGACTAGGAAAGAGCGTCAGCCAGAATGCATTGAGTTTCCAAAGGGATTTTCCCGCCACGACCACCAGAGGCAGTAGCGAACCATTACCCAGCCCCAGATCTATCCTAGACAATCCCGAGTGTGACGCCGAGAAGCACGAAAATTTTCATACCTCAGGGTGGCCCATCCTCCAGACATCTGTCAGTCCGAGTTCACCCACCAACCGAGCAAGGGGAATAGCCCCCCCGGCCAGCATAGGTCCACCGGAGTGAGAGGAAAACCTATCCCAGGCAGAGTCAAGTACAGCAGTAAAGTCCCCCAACATCAGCAGGGGCACATCAGGAAGTTGAGCAATATGTGGCACGATAAGTTTAAGTACCCCTGCAGAATACGGGGGGGGGCACAAGTACACACCTAAGGCTTGCTAGTTGGCAGGATAAAACAAACCGGCCCTCAGGGTCAATCACAGACTTTGAGCATAGAAACCGTACCCCCTTCTTAATCAAAATACACACCCTCTCGAATAAGTGGAGTAAACAGAGTGGAACTGGTGACTAAATACGCTAGGAGCTAGACACGTGGAAGTGGAAGGAGACATATGGGTCTCCTGCAGGCAAACCACATCTGCCTGCAGGCGTTTGATGGTGCGGAGCACCGCCGTCCTCTTTACCGGGTTGCCGAGGCCCCGCACATTCCAGGACATCACACAAATATTATCAGCCATAGTCAAAATGTAGCCATACACGGAGCGTCAGGCAACCCGGCCAGGGAGGCGAAAGAGGGCACCCAGAAAGGGTGAACCCACTACACCCCATCAGCACAGCCCAGCTATATAGAGAAAGCAACAGGAGTAGTCGCCCAGCCCACACAGTACCGGTGCAGCCCCAGCATAGAGAACAGTCAATAGGAACATCCACAGCATAGGGTAAAATAATAGCAGTAGAGCGACAAAGTACATGCAGGAAAAGCAAAAATCGAACCAAAGTCCAGGACCAGAAAAAAGGCAAAAAGGGGGGAACAAAAAGGCAATACACGTCTGCCACGTGTGGGGGAAGGGACGAGTCAATAGGGCATGTCCAGTCACGACCAAGGGGGGGAAACCGGAGAGGGACCACCGATACCAGTCTCCACAAAATTAGCAACCATGTGAGAGGTAGCAACCATTAGTGCAGCAGAAGAGCTCCCATCATAACGGGAAAAGTGTGTGTAACATCAAGTGCCAAGTATAGGCAGGAGAACCGAAAGGATCCATGACCGGCCGAAAAGAGTACAAAAGTTCCAAAAAGTAGAAACGATCCTCAAAGGTCTTCTCGCCTGGGGGAAGTGGCCGCCCGCAGGGCCCCACCATTAGCATCCAGCCATTGAACAGCAGCAGAAGGCTTATCAAAGAACAACACCTCATCCCGGGCCACCACCCGGAGCCTGGAAGGGTACAGCATAGCGTATTGAACATTCAAGTCCCGCAGTCTCCTCTTGACCTCTACGAATTTCGCACGCTGTTTCTGCACCACCACAGAGTAATCGGGAAACAGGGAGATCCTTGAGTTGTCAATCTTGAGCCTCCCCTGCATTCCCCTGGCTTTAGTAATTGAGGAATTTGAAGGTGAAAGTGCGCGGGGGGGGGGGGCTCCAGGAGGAAGAGGTCGCATAGGCACCCTATGAGCACGTTCCACCGAAAACATGGAAGTAAAGGATTCTTGCCCAAAAGTAGAGAGCAGCCATTGTTCAATGAAAGCCACAGGATCTTCACCTTCCGCCCGCTCAGGGATCCCAATTGCTCTGATATTACTCCGTCTCATCCTATTCTCCAAGTCATCCAGACGTGCAGCTTGCTGGGCTGAGAGCAGGGCAGTATGTTTCACTTCCCTTTGCAAAGGCGCCATGTCATCCTCCAGGGAGCTGACCCTGCCTTCCACTGCCACTGTCCTCTCCCTCAATTTCTGCATATCATGCCTCATGAACGATATCTCAGACTTGACCCCCTTTAACTCCGCTGTCAGGGCCGTAATTGAGGTGGTACAGGTGGTAACCGCAGCCATAATGTCCCGCATAAGGCAGCCTGTTTGCCAATTACTGCAATTAGTCTGCTCTAGGTTAACCCTTTAGATTGCAGATTCATGACAGCACATCAGTGTGCTCAGGAAGCATTCCTAACAGTGGCCAATACGGAAGGCTTCATTATATACCCGCAGCAGCAGGGGCACCAACTGTTCAGAGTATCGACTGTAAACCTCCGACGGGATGCCATCAGCCCCCGGAGATTTACCAGGCTTAGTAGATTTCAAGGCCGCATAAAGTTCGTTTTCCGTAAGGGGGGCCCCAAGCACAGCCACGTCCCAGGCAGACAGAGAAGGCAAATCGCAGGAAGCCAAAAAAATCAGCAATTTCTCGTGAGTCAGCCGAGATCTTAGAGGAGTAAAGATCAGCATAAAACTTCCCAAGTACTCTCCGTATGTCAGCCGTGGCATGCCAGAGCACCCCCTGAGGATCCTTAATCTGGGGTATAAATGCCGCAGGCTGCCGCGAGCGAACTAGCATGGCCAACATATGACCCGTGTTTTCTCCCTTCTCAAAATACCTCTGCTGCAAGAAGAAGCGCTTGTTTTCAGTCTTTTGAATCGAGACCGACTTGGCCATAGATTGGGCAGCCAGCCACGACCTCTGAGTATCATCTGACGGGTCCCTAACATAAGTTTCCTCCGCTCTAGTCACTGCGTCCAACACAGTATTCTCCCATTGCCTGGTGTCCGTTTTAATGGCATTAACCGTACGTATAAACTGACCTCCCATGAATGCCTTAGCCGCATCCCACACCACCCCCACCTCTGCGGATTCCAAATTGTCAGCAAAAAAGGACGTTAGTTTGGGTGGCAGGGGATCAGGACTAGGAAAGAGCGTCAGCCAGAATGCATTGAGTTTCCAAAGGGATTTCCCCGCCACGACCACCAGAGGCAGTAGCGAACCATTACCCAGCCCCAGATCTATCCTAGACAATCCCGAGTGTGACGCCGAGAAGCACGAAAACTTTCGTACCTCAGGGTGGCCCATCCTCCAGACATCTGTCAGTCCGAGTTCACCCACCAACTGAGCAAGGGGCGTAGCCCCCCCGGCCAGCATAGGTCCACCGGAGTGAGAGGAAAACCTATCCCAGGCAGAGTCAAGTACAGCAGTAAAGTCCCCCAACATCAGCAGGGGCACATCAGGAAGTTGAGCAATATGTGGCACGATAAGTTTAAGTACCCCTGCAGAATACGGGGGGGGGCACAAGTACACACCTAAGGCTTGCTAGTTGGCAGGATAAAACAAACCGGCCCTCAGGGTCAATCACAGACTTTGAGCATAGAAACCGTACCCCCTTCTTAATCAAAATACACACCCCTCTCGAATAAGTGGAGTAAACAGAGTGGAACTGGTGACTAAATACGCTAGGAGCTAGACACAGGGAAGTGGAAGGAGACATATGGGTCTCCTGCAGGCAAACCACATCTGCCTGCAGGTGTTTGATGGTGCGGAGCACCGCCGTCCTCTTTACCGGGTTGCCGAGGCCCCGCACATTCCAGGACATCACACAAATATTATCAGCCATAGTCAAAATGTAGCCATACACGGAGCGTCAGGCAACCCGGCCAGGGAGGCGAAAGAGGGCACCCAGAAAGGGTGAACCCACTACACCCCATCGGCACAGCCCAGCTATATAGAGAGAGCAACAGGAGTAGTCGCCCAGCCCACACAGTACCGGTGCAGCCCCAGCATAGAGAACAGTCAATAGGAACATCCACAGCATAGGGTAAAATAATAGCAGTAGAGCGACAAAGTACATGCAGGAAAAGCAAAAATCGAACCAAAGTCCAGGACCAGAAAAAAGGCAAAAAGGGGGGGAACAAAAAGGCAATACACGTCTGCCACGTGTGGGGGAAGGGACGAGTCAATAGGGCATGTCCAGTCATGACCAAGGGGGGGAAACCAGAGAGGGACCACCGATGCCAGTGTAGTCTCCTCAAAATTAGCAACCATGTGAGAGGTAGCAACCATTAGTGCAGCAGAAGAGCTCCCATCATAACAGGAAAAGTGTGTGTAACATCAAGTGCCAGGTATAGGCAGGAGAACCGAAAGGATCCATGACCGGCCGAAAAGAGTACAAAAGTTCCAAAAAGTAGAAACGATCCTCAAAGGTCTTCTCGCCTGGGGGAAGTGGCCGCCCGCAGGGCCCCACCATTAGCATCCAGCCATTGAACAGCAGCAGAAGGCTTGTCAAAGAACAACACCTCATCCCGGACCACCACCCGGAGCCTGGAAGGGTACAGCATAGCGTATTGAACATTCAAGTCCCGCAATCTCCTCTTGACCTCTACGAATTTCGCACGCTGTTTCTGCACCACCGCAGAGTAATCTGGGAACAGGGAGATCCTTGAGTTGTCAATCTTGAGCCTCCCCTGCATTCCCCTGGAATTGAGGAATTTGAAGATGAAAGTGCGCGGGGGGGGGGGGGAGAGATCCCCTAAGGGAACAGTGTCATCCGTGTCTGAATGCGACCCCGGTGAGCCGGATCGATGGTCCTCAGATAGAGTTTGGGGGTCCCGGGCAGCAGGCTTAGCAAAAAGCTTTTGAGCAGCCTCCAGATATGTTGCCTTGTGTGCTGCGCGCTGCGAGGCGCCGCCATCTTGGATCGGGCCGGCCTGTGCGGATTTCCCTCTTTACCCTTCTTAGACATCACGGAGAGAAGATGGAGGACTCACAGGGTGATCACCGCACTCCAGGGAACACAGGGCTAAGGAGTTACACAGGATAACTACCAGGATCAACAGCGGAGCTCACAGCATGCACGTCCGCTCACACCCGCAGCTCGGCCACGCCCCCCTGAAAAAAATTTAGTCAAAATGACTGTATTTTTGTCTTTTAGAGTCTTAAAAGGCTTGTAGGCTTTTTAGACACTTGAAAACCAAAATAGAGTAATTTTGACCAAAAAAAAATGTTTTCAGGCTATTGGTTACCACATGCAGTTATCTTGTCTAAAAAGCAGCTGTTTAAGACTCTAAAAGACGAAAAGACGAAAATTTTGACAAAAAAAATCAGACCTTTGGTGACCAAATGTAGTTATTTTGACTAAAAAAGGCTTTTTAGACACTTGGAGACCAAAATAATGTAATTTTGACCAAAATTTTTTTTTCAGGCCATTGGTTTACCAAATGCAGTTATCTGGTCTAAAACCGGCGTTTTAAGACTCTAAAAGGTGAAAATACAGTCATTTTGACTAAAACATTTTTTCCAGATCTTTGGTGATCAAATGCAGTTATTCTGACTAAAAAAGGCTTTTTTGACACTTGAAAAACCAAAATAGAGTCATTTTGACCAAAAAGATTTATCAGGCCATTGGTTACGAAATGCAATTATCTTGTCTAAAACCGGCTTTTTAAGACTCTAAAAGGCGAAAATACAGTCATTTTGACTAAAAACAATTTTCAGACCTTTGGTGACCAAATGCAGTTATTTTGACGAATAAAGGCTTTTTAGACACTTGGAGACCAAATTAGAGTCATTTTGACCAAACAATTTTTTCAGGCCATTGTAGACCAAATGCAGTTATCTTGGGAACGATATCTCAGACTTGACCCCCTTTAACTCCGCTGTCAGGGCCGTAATTGAGGTGGTACAGGTGGTAACCGCAGCCATAATGTCCCGCAACGTGGGTTCTGTGTCCGGGGTAGGAGATGATTGCCTCGGGGCCTGGTCTGCATCTGCTGCAATCAGCAATCTGGCGGGAGAGATCCCCTAAGGGAACAGTGTCATCCGTGTCTGAATGCGACCTCGGTGAGCCGGATCGATGGTCCTCAGATAGAGTTTGGGGGTCCCGGGCAGAAGGCTTAGCAAAAAGCTTTTGAGCAGCCTCCAGATATGTGGCCTTCTGTGCTGCGCGCTGCTCTTGGATCGGGCCGGCCTGTGCGGATTCCCTTCTTAGACATCACGGAGAGAAGATGGAGGACTCACTGGGTGATCACCGCACTCCAGGGAACACAGGGCACTGACTGACGGTAGAAATCGGAGCAGGATAAGGAGTTACACAGGATAACTACCAGGATCAACAGCGGAGCTCACAGCATGCACGTCCGCTCACACCCGCAGCTCAGCCACGCCCCCCTGAAAAAAAATTTAGTCAAAATGACTGTATTTTTGTCTTTTAGAGTCTTAAAAGGCTTGTAGGCTTTTTAGACACTTGAACACCAAAATAGAGTCATTTTGACCAAAAATATTTTTTCAGGCTATTGGTTACCACAATCTTGTCTAAAAAGCGGCTGTTTAAGACTCTAAAAGACGAAAAGATGAAAGTTTTGACAGAAAAAAAAAGTCAGACCTTTGGTGACCAAATGTAGTTATTTTGACTAAAAAAGGCTTTTTAGACACTTGGAGACCAAAATAATGTAATTTTGACCAAAAATTTTTTTTCAGGCCATTGGTTTACCAAATGTAGTTATCTGGTCTAAAACCAGCGTTTTAAGACTCTGAAAGCCGAAAATACAGTCATTTTGACTAAAACATTTTTTCCAGATCTTTGGTGATCAAATGCAGTTATTCTCACTAAAAAAGGCTTTTTTTGACACTTGGAGACCAAAACAGAGTCATTTTGATCAAAAAAATATTTTTCAGGCCATTGGAGACCAAATGCAATTATCTTGTCTAAAACAAGCTTTTTAAGACTATAAAGACAAAAATAGTCATAAAGGAAACGAATAAAGGAAAAGCCAAAAGCCTACAGCACCTGGTATTCCCAGATGGTGTCCCATCCGAGTACTAACCCGTAGGGATGATCGAACGGTTTGGGTCGACCATCGGTTCGACCCGAACATTGGGTGTTCGAAATTCGGCCGAATTCCGAACTTTTTGCGGTAAAAGTTCGGAATTCGGCCACCAGAACCGCCCAAAATGCACTGGTACAGGAACTGGGCTTTAAAAGCCTGTGATTGGCCCAGAAACATCAGCAAAAGCCAATGAGGGGGCAGGAGTCTTCTGGGAACGTGATTGGACTGACTACGGAGACCAGGTTCCAATCAGAAGTGAATACGCCCCACAGTATATAAGATAGCCCCCCCTAACCCATAGCACAGTGATACAGAGTCTGTTGAAGAGAGTGGAAACATTTCTCTTACTCCTGCTTTGCTACAGTATGTTTTCTGCATAGGCGAGTGCTTCTAAAGCTCCATATAGCAGAATTGCATTCAGCTTACAGCCAGTCAGTGTAGTTAGAAATACAGCGATTGTGCTGGTTTTTTGAGTTAGAAAAAAAAATAAAAATAAAGGGACAGTGTCAGTCTTCTGCTGTATGGAGCTGTTCTTTTAGTGTGAGGAAAGGGATATCTAGTGTAGTTAGGGAACTTTGTACCACAGTAGTTAGATGTAATAATCTAGTTTCTGTAGGGAAAGTGAAAGTGAAAGTGTGAGGGTTCTGTGTAGTGAGCACGTTCCACAGTGCTGATATATCTACAGCAGGTATACGTGTTTGCTAGTCAGCAAAATACATTGCCTCAGTGACAACTTAATGCCTGTTCTTGAAAGCGTTAGGTCCACTGTGCAAAAGGCTTTGCAACTGTGCGTGACACGCATCTGCTGTGCTGTATTCAGCGACAACTGTGGGTCGCATAGCAGTGTGCGTTTTTCACTGCACAGAGTTGCCAACGCCTCAGTGACAAATATGCCAGGTAGACCAAGAAAAGGCATACGTGGCCCTGCTGCGGAAAGGGGCACAGCTTCTAGGGTGTCTAGAGGCAGGGGTGGACGTGGTGGTCAGTCCTCAGCCAGGCCACCATTTGCATTGTTCTCCAGCAGTGGCCAAGCTATACGTCCACAGTACGTACAGGAGGTGGTGGACTATATTACCAAACCCTCATCATTGGCATCATCTACAACTACAGTGACCCAGGCAGAGAAAAGTGGTCAGTCTTCTGCAGTTGGCAGAACAAATAGAGATGAGTCCATGTCCACCTCACGTCCTCCCTTAGACCCAACTTCAGACATGGCAGAGGAGTCAGCTCAGCTGTTTGACCACAGTGTCGGCCATCTACTCCAGCCTGATGCTCAGTCCTTTATGGAGTCTGATGTTGGGTCTGAGGTTGAGGAGGAGGCAGAGCAAGCAAGAGGGGAGAGCATATGGCCCGCTCCATCTAAGGCCGCACCTGTTGTCTCCCGGGCCACTATACACACCTCTTCTTGATGGGCCTTTTTTGAGACATCCCATGCAGACCGAACAGTTGCGATCTGCAAGATTTGTCAGAAGGGTATAAACGTGGCAAAAATTTCAACCACCTGGGTACAAGCTGCCTAAACAGGCATTTGACAACCCACCACTTGGCCTGTTGGCAGGAGCATTTGAAGAACCCACAAAAGGGCCAAAGATCGGTCAGTCGGCCTCCTAGTCCTCCTCGCGCTGCTCCTCGTGCTCCACCTGCACATCAGTCTATTCCTGGCCCTGCTATAGTCACTCGTCACCTGTTGGCAGCCTCCATTGACAGGGATGATGATATAGCAGGCAGTGCCGCATCTACCTCCAGCACACCACCAGCTGTAACATCTAGACGCCAAATTTTGATTCCACACATGCTGGAACGAAAAAAAATGTATACTCCCCGCCACCCACATACCCAGCATCTAAACAGTAGTTTGGCAAAACTAATGGCTCTGCAACTGTTACCATTTAACCTGGTAGAGTCTGCTCCCTTCCGTGACTTTGCAAAATGTGCAGTTCCACAGTGGCAGGTGCCAAGTCGGCATTACTTTGCCCGTAAGGCCCTGCCATCCCTATACCAACATGTGGAAGGCAATGTAGTGTCGTCCCTGGCCACGTCAGTCAGCCGTAAGATACACCTGACGGCTGACACTTGGTCAAGCAAACATGGGCAGGGACGGTACATTTCTGTCACTGCTCATTAGGTGACACTGCTTGCCAGCGGAAGGGATTGTAGCCAGAGCTCAGTGCTGCAGCCAGGTTGCCCCCACGTCTGCAAACAGCTGGTGGTGTCGCTGATCTGGGTAGATCGATCACTTCTACCCCCTTCTGCTCCTCCTCCTCCTACTCATCCTCCTCCATGCCCTCCTCTGCAGAATGGTCCTTTGAATATGATGAGGTACTACTTAAGAGTTCAAAGGGCTATTCTATGTCTCAGGCCAAAAGGTGTCACGCAGTGCTGCAGCTTGTGTGTCTAGGGGACAGGCAGCATACTGCCCCTGAGATTCTTGGGGCTCTGCAGGCACAGGCCCAGAGGTGGTTGACACCACACCAGCTGCAGCCAGGGATGGTGGTTACCGATAATGGGTCAAACCTCCTGGCCGCCCTTCGTCAGGGAAAGTTGACCCATGTGCTATGCCTGGTGCATGTCCTGAATCTCGTGGTACAGCGGTTTTTGAACCGGGAATGCAGGATGTGCTAAGGATGGCAAGAAGGGTGTGCAATCACTTCAGGCGGTCGTACAGTGCCACTGCACGTTTGGCCGAAGTGCAGCAGGAGTTTCACCTGCCGGTACACTGCCTCGTCTGTGACATGCCCACCCGCTGGAACTCCACCTTGGCTATGCTGCAGCGCCTGTACATGCATACGAATTTCAATGAATATCAATGAATATGAATGAATATCAATGAATATCTCAATGAATATCTCTGCGAGTACAGCACCAGCACTGGCTCAACGCGCCTGGGCTTCTTTTCACCACGGCAGTGGCTTTTGATTAAGGATGCATGTGCTGTCCTCTCGGGATTTGAGGAGTCCACAAGGATGGTAAGCCGGGACAGCGCATGCATCAGTGACACCCTACCGGTACTGTTTTTGTTGGAGCACACTCTGCATGGCATTATGGACAGGGCACTGGAGGCAGAGCAGCAGGAGGAAGAGGAGGACTTCCTTGCCTCTCAAGGCCCCTTTTATCCTGAGAATCCTGACCCCATTATGCCTAGCTCCCAGAGGCCCGAGCAGGATCCAGGGGTGGAAGAGGAGGAGGACGATTCTTCGGGAACTTTTGCAGGCTTTGAGGAGGAGGAGGAGGAAGACATGCGGCAATCTGCAAGGCCTAGTTTGACTCCCTCGATGGTGGAGATGGATTTTGCTGCGTGTTAGTACCAGGTCGCGGTCCTCAGGATCGCCCCACCAGGAGGTGAGCAAGCCGGGGTCCAGTAGCAGATACAGCAGGTCAGGATCAAGCAAAAGCGTAGTCTAGGAATAGCCAAAGGTCAGTAACAAGTAGTTGCAAGTCGGGATTAGGCAAAAGCATAGTCGAGGAACAAGCCAAGTGTCGATAATGGATGGTAGCAAAGATACGGATGGCAGCAGGAGAGACAAGCGAGATATCGGCTGTTGAAGGCACAATATTCTGCCAACCAGGAAGTGCAAAGACATGGCTTAAAACCGGAAGTTCATGGGAGGAGCAAAGGGTTTAAAGTTCAAGGTTCAAGGCAGTAAAGATTCACAGCAGGGTCATTCAAGGATTTGTCCAAGGAGCTGTCCAGCATTCCAGGTGGCTCAGCAAGTAGAGTCATTGGCAGACACACTGGAGGTCCCAGGTTCAAGTCGGGGTCCTGACATTGTGAAAATACACCTGTTAATTATATGCACATTTAAAGAGACAGCACCTTTTTAAAAAAAAAACTCTAATCTTGTTCCCAGTGCACTGCATTATGTCCCCATCATACACATTGGCTGTGCAGTTGATTAGGAGCAAAAGAAAGGCATGGTTGAGCAAAAAAGTCATTTTTGAAGGTTTGGCATGCTATAATTCTGGTTCCGGACATGCTACAGAGCTGAAACATCACAGGTACACCTTTTAGACCCCACAGACACAAAATCCAAAGAAATCTTTTTTTTTCCCAATAATTTTTTCAATAATTGGCTCTCTATCAAAAACGACAATTTTTAAGAACTTTTTTTGTGTGATTAATAGTCCCTGGGGCATGACCCAGAACCCTAGGCACTTTTTAGGGGCATTTATTGGGTTTTAGGGCTTCAAAATTGTGTTTTTTAATTACCGAAGTTTGGGTCCCATTGATTTCAATGGGGTTCTGGAATCTGAACCGAACTTTCGGGAAATTCGGGTCTTCTGGTTGAACCAAACTTTTCAAAAGTTCGATCATCCCTACTAACCAGGCCCGACCCTGCTTATCTTCCGAGATCAGATGAGATCAGGCGCATTCAGGGTGATGTGGCCATAGGCGATTATCACTGCCACCCTCGACCACTTTGAACTTGCCCATGGCAAGATGGCACCTCAGGAGAAACAAAAAGAAAGCCAACGAATAAAGGAAAAGCCAAAAGCCTACAGCACCTGATATTCCCAGGAGGTCTCCCATCCAGGTACTAACCAGGCCCGACCCTGCTTAGCTTCCAAAATCAGACGAGATCGGGCGCGTTGAGGGTGATGTGGCCATAGGCAAGTGTCACTGTCACCTTCGACCCCTTTGAACTTGCTCATGGCAAGATGGCACCTCAGGAGAAACAAAAAGAAAGCCAACGAATAAAGGAAAAGCCAAAATGCTACAGCACCCTGTATTCCCAGGCGGTCTCGCATCCAGGTACAAACCAGGCCCGACCCTGCTTAGCTTCTGAGATCAGATGAGATCGGGCGTGTTAAGGGTGATGTGGCCATAGGCGATCACCACTGCCACCCTCGACTCCTTTGAACTTGGCCATGGCAAGATGGCACCTCAGGAGAAACAAAAATAAAGCCAACAAATAAAGGAAAAGCCAAAAGCCTAAAGCACCTGGTTTTCCCAAGCGGTCTCCCATCCAGGTACTAACCAGGCCCAACCCTGCTTAGCTTCCAAGATCAGACACGTTCAGGGTGATGTGGTCGTAGGCTATCACCACTGCCACTTTCGACCCCTTTGAACTTGGCAATGGCAAGATGGCACCTCAGGAGAAACAAAAATAAAGCCAACGAATAAAGGAAAAGCCAAAATCCTACAGCACCTGGTAATCCCAGGCGGTCTCCCATCCAGAAGTAAGTGTTGGCCTGTATAGGCCCCAAAAATTAGCCCACATGGGTTTAACTGACGTTTAAGAACGAAGTATTCTGTGGCTGAAGGTAAGTGTCAGGTATACCCATGTGGGCTAATTTCTGGTGCCTTTTATGGCCGACACTTACTTCTGTATCCTGTGAATGCCTAATGTACCTTTAGCCACAGAATACTACGTTCTTAGCAGTCAGGTAAACCCATGTGAGCTAATTTTTGGGGCCTATAGAGGCCAACACTTACTTCTGTATACTGTGTGAATGCCTAATGTACCTCCAGCCATCAAATACTACGTTCTCTGCTGTCAGTTAAACCCATGTGAGCTAATTTTTTTGGGCCTATACAGGCTGACACCTACTTCTGTATACGGTGTGAATGCCTGATTTACCTCTAGCCATCCAATAATACGTTCTTTGCTATCAGTGAAACCCATGTGAGCTAATTTTTGGTTCTAAACAGGCTGACACTTACTTCTGTATAATGAAAATGCCTAATGTACCTCCAGCCATCAAATACACTAGGTTCTTTGCTGTCAGTTAAAACCATGTGAGCTAATTTTTGGGGCCTATACAGGCCGACACTTCTGTATACTGTGAATGCCTAATGTACTTCCAGCCATATAATACAGTACGTTCTTTGCTGTCAGTTAAACCCATGTGAGCTAATTTTTGGGGCCTATACAGGCTGACACTTACTTCTGTATCCTGTGAATGCCTAATGTACCTTCAGCCACAGAATACTACGATCTTAGCTGTCAGTTAAACCCATGTGGGCTAGTTTTTGGGGACTATACAGGCCGACACATACTTCTGTATCCTGTGAATACCTAATGTACCTTCAGCCTCCAAATACTACATACTTAGCTGTCAGGTAAACCCATGTGAGCTAATTTTTGGGGCCTATACATTTTGACACTTACTTCTGTATACTGTGTGAATGCCTAATGTACCTTCAGCCACAGAATACTACATTCTTAGCTGTCAGTAAAACCCATGTGGGCTAATTTTTGGGGACTATACAGGCCGACAGATACTTCTGTATCCTGTGAATGCCTAATGTACCTTTAGCCACCAAATAATACATTATTAACTGTCAGGTAAACCCATGTGAGCTAATTTCTGGGGCCTATACATGCCGACACTTACTTCTGTATACTGTGTGAATGCCTAATGTACCTCTAGCCATCAAATGCTATGTTCTTTGCTGTCAGTTAAACCCATGTGAGCTATTTTTTGGGGCCTATACAGGCCGACACTTACTTCTGTATACTGTGTGAATGCCTAATGTAACTCTAGCCACCAAATACTACGTTCTTAGTTGTCAGGTAAACTGATGTGGGCTAATTTTTGTGGACTTTTACGGCCGACACTTACTTCTGTATCCCGTGAATGCCTAATGTACCTTCAGCCACAGAATACTACATTCTTAACTATCAATTAAACCCACGTGGGCTAATTTTTGGGGCCTATACAGACACTTACTTCTGTACCCTGTGAATGCCTAATATACCTTCAGCCACCAAGTACTACGTTCTTAGCTGTTAGGTAAACCCATGTGGGCTAATTTTTAGGGCCTTTTATGGCCGACACTTACTTCTGTATCCTGTGAATGCCTAATGTACCTTCAGCCACCAAATACTACGTTCTTAGCTGTTAGGTAAACCCATGTGGGCTAATTTTTGGGGCCTTTTACGGCCGACACATATTCTTTGCACTGGCACTTTATTTTGCACATATCTTAAAAGTTACCCCACGGTCTGGATACACTGTTGGTTTTACTTTATATATAAAAGGTAGCGCCGTTTACAACTACCTTCCCCCCCATATGATACTTGACCCCTAATGTTTTAGGGGTTGGTTGGCGGCTGCAACCTATTTTTATGCAATAAAGTCTCTGAGAATGTATCCATAGCGCTGGTCTTTCTCCTCACCTGCATTTCATTTTACGGCCGACACTTACTTCTGTATTCTGTGAATGAAAAAAAACTTTTAGTCAAAATGACCCAATTTTTGTATTTTAGAGTCTTAAAAATCCAGTTTTAGACAAGATTACTGCATTTTGTCTCCAATGGTCTGAAAAATTTTTTGGGTCAAAATGACTGTATTTTTGTCTTTTAGAGCCTTAAAAAGCCGGGTTTAGACATGATTTGTCTAAAACCGGCCATTTGGACTCCAATGGCCTGAAAAAAATGTTTTGGTCAAAATGACTCTATTTTTGTCTCTAAGTGTCTAAAAAGCCTTTTTAAGTCAAAATAACTGCATTTGGTCACCAAAGGTCTGAAATTATTTTTTAGTCAAAATAACTGTATTTTTGTCTTTTAGAGCCTTAAAAAGCCGGTTTTAGGCAAGAGTTGTGTAAAACCGGCCATTTGGGCTCCAATGGCCTGAAAAATTTTTTGGGTCAAAATGACTCAATTTTGGTCTCAAAGTGTCTAAAAAGCCTTTTTTTAGTCAAAATAACTGAATTTCGTCACCAAAGGTCTAAAAAATTTTTAGTCAAAATGACTGTATTTTTGTCTTTTAGAGCCTTAACCACTTGCCAACTGCCGCACGACTATTTACTTTCGGCAGTCAGCCCCTCACAGGCAAAGTGACGTTGATCTACGTCACTAACCGCGTGGTCACGGACCCCCCGGCGCGTGTGACCGGCGGACCCGATGTCCGCCGGTCACTCGGCGATCATCGCAAAAGAATAAACAACAAGTGGGACACAATCATGAAGTGGAACGAAATTTATTGGATCTTTCAAACTTTTTTAACAAATAAAAAAAAGAAAAATTGGGCGTGCAAAATTATTCAGCCCCCTTAAGTTAATACTTTGTAGCGCCACCTTTTGCTGCGATTACAGCTGTAAGTCACTTGGGGTATGTCTCTATCAGTTTTGCACATCGAGAGACTGAAATTTTTGCCCATTCCTCCTTGCAAAACAGCTCAAGCTCAGTGAGGTTGGATGGAGAGAGTTTGTGAACAGCAGTTTTCAGTTCTTTCCACAGATTCTCAATTGGATTCAGGTCTGGACTTTGACTTGGCCATTCTAACACCTGGATATGTTTATTTGTGAACCATTCCATTGTAGATTTTGCTTTAAGTTTTGGATCATTGTCTTGTTGGAAGACAAATCTCTGTCCCAGTCTCAGGTCTTTTGCAGACTCAATCAGGTTTTCTTCCAGAATGGTCCTGTATTTGGCTCCATCCATCTTCCCATCAATTTTAACCATCTTCCTGGTCCCTGCTGAAAAAAAGCAGGCCCAAACCATGATGCTGCCACCACCATGTTTGACAGTGGGGATGGTGTATTCGGGGTGATTGGCTGTGTTGCTTTTACGCCAAACATAACGTTTTGCATTGTTGCCAAAAAGTTCGATTTTGGTTTCATCTGACCAGAGCACCTTCTTCCACATGTTTGGTGTGTCTCCCAGGTGCCTTGTGGCAAACTTTAAACAACACTTTTTATGGATATCTTTAAGAAATGGCTTTCTTCTTGCCACTCTTCCATAAAGGCCAGATTTGTGCAGTATACGACTGATTGTTGTCCTATGGACAGAGCCTCCCACCTCAGCTGTAGATCTCTGCAGTTCATCCAGAGTGATCATGGGCCTCTTGGCTGCATCTCTGATCAGTCTTCTCCTTGTATTAGCTGAAAGTTTAGAGGGACGGCCAGGTCTTCGTAGATTTGCAGTGGTCTTCCATTTCAATATTATCGCTTGCACAGTGCTCCTTGGGATGTTTAAAGCTTGGGAAATCTTTTTGTATCCAAATCCGGCTTTAAACTTCTCCACAACAGTATCTCGGACCTGCCTGGTGTGTTCCTTGTTCTTCATGATGCTCTCTGCGCTTTAAACGGACCTCTGAGACTATTACAGTGCAGGTGCATTTATACGGAGACTTGATTACACACAGGTGGATTCTTTTTATTATCATTAGTCATTTAGGTCAACATTGGATCATTCAGAGATTCTCACTGAACTTCTGGAGAGAGTTTGCTGCACTGAAAGTAAAGGGGCTGAATAATTTTGCACGCCCAATTTTTCATTTTTTTATTTGTTAAAAAGGTTTGAAATATCCAATAAATTTCGTTCCACTTAAAGATTGTGTCCCACTTGTTGTTGCTTCACAAAAAAATTACAGTTTTATATTTGAAGCCTGAAATGTGGCAAAAGGTCGCAAAGTTCAGGGGCCGAATACTTTCGCAAGGCACTGTACATTGCGATATTTTTGTGCAGCGGATCCTCTTCGTCGTGCATTTTTAGTAGTGCAGAGTTACTACAGCGTGCCCCCATTCAATGCAGAGTTACTACAGCATGCCCCCATTCAGTGCAGTGACCAGCGTGCCCCCCATCAATGCAGTGACCAGCGTGCCCCCCATCAATGCAGTGACCAGCGTGCCATGTCCCCTTCAATGCAATGACCAGCGTGCCGTGTCCCCTTCAATTTAGTGACCAGCGTGCCCCCCATCAATGCAGTGACCAGCATACCCCCATCAATGCAGTGACCAGCATGCCCCCCCATCAACCAGCATGCCCCCCATCAATGCAGTGACCAGCATGCTCCCCATCAATGCAGTGACCAGCATGCCCCCCATCAACGTAGTGACCAGCATGCCCCCCATCAACGTAGTGACCAGCATGCCCCCCCCATTAATATAGTGACCAGCATGCCGTGTCCACTTCTCATATACAGAAACATGTTGAAACATTTTGTAAAAATAAGGATTTCTTCTGCAAATAGGTTGGCATCAGATCAGACAATTACCAAAACCAATATCATCAGACACATGATCAAAAAATTCGGAAAAATAAGGTTTTCTTCTGCAAATAGGCCTGACAGTGGCATCAGAGCAGACAATTAACAAAAACCAATCTATATTATTCTACTTGTGACTCACACCCCCCTGAGCAGAAGGCTGATAAGCTGCAGAGCCGGCCGCAGTGAGGGAAGTCAAGTCCACAGTCAAGTAAGTGTTCCCCGCTCCTTCACGCGTCACGTCACGATATCAGGCAGAAGGGGGTCCCTCTGCTCTGCTCCACCCTCTTTGTTACCAGTACCACCCCCTGAGGCCTGGCTGTGCAGCATTGATTGGCCGCGCCGCAGAGCTGGGCTCAGCATCAGCCCGCTGCACGGCTGACAGTGCCGTGTCTCAGTGACAGAATATATATATATATATATATATATATATATATATACACACACCCAAAAATGCCTGCATTTAAAGTGTATATATGTTTTTTTTTTGTTTTTTAACACCGCACTTACCCATCCAGTACACCGCAATTACAAACACACACAAAAAAAAAAAAAAAAAAAAAAAATATATATATATATATATATATATATATATATATATATATTTAGTATGTGTGTGTTTGTAATTGTGGTACATTTAATACTGGCTTGGTAAGTGCAGTGTTAAAAAAATCCTATATATATATATATGTATATATATATATATATATATATACACACACCTTTAGGTTAGGGCCCAAGAACTGTCCCTCTCTCACACAGTCTGATGCCATCACTCACTGTGTAAAAGAGAGACACTTACCAATCTCATACAGACACATCAAAAATTGTGTCAAAATAAGGATTACTTTTGCAGTCAGGCTGGCATAGTCACTTACCTTGCAGGCAGGCCTTGGGTGGTGTCTGCGGTGCGACTGCAATCAATAACCTAGGAGCCACAGAGAAATATATATTTACTGCCTGCACACGTAGTAAAATTTCAAGCTGCTGGGCCCCCATGTCCAATTGATAGGGCCCCGGCCCCCTCCCAGCGGTGTTGTCGTGTTTGTTTTTGTGCCCTTTCCTTACATGTAGGGATGCACCGAAATGAAAATTCTGGGCCGAAACAGAAACCGAAAATGCAGGATGCCCTTTGCCAAAAACCGAAAATTACTTTTTTCCCCCAAATGATTTT
This sequence comes from Pelophylax lessonae, assembly GCF_965119305.1. Classification (NCBI taxonomy): domain Eukaryota; kingdom Metazoa; phylum Chordata; class Amphibia; order Anura; family Ranidae; genus Pelophylax; species Pelophylax lessonae. The sequence continues at coordinate 246,053,228 of NC_138772.1, forward strand.
AAAATAGTAGGCAAGGTTAATTACCAGTGGTATTTGTTTAATGAAGCATGAGGAGGTTAATGTATTGCCACTGATGCATTAGTGACAGACCAGTGGCAGTTAATTAACCCCTTTGTGCTGCATTAGTGGCACCAGTGTCAGTGTTTGCACTGATACTGGTTGCACTTATGCAGCACAAAGGGGTTAATTAACTGCCACTGGTCCGTCACTAATGCATCAGTAGCAATACGTTAACCCCCTCATGCTGCATAATACAAATACCACTGGTAATTAACCTCACCCCCCCCCCCCA
>NC_138772.1:246053719-246296219 GCF_965119305.1 Pelophylax lessonae
ATATATATATATATATATGCATATATATATATATATATATATATATATATATATGCATATATATATCTATATATATATATATATATGCAAATATATATATATATATATATATATATGCAAATATATATATATAATATATATATAGAAATACAAATGTGGCGCTAATCTTGTAAGATTAATCAAAGAAATCTTTGATATTAGTGGATAATAAGCAACAGTTCCAATTCTTTCCCATGGATAAATAAAAACTTCCAAAAGAAGGGGAGAGATGTGAAGATCCTCAGCGAGGGAAACCACCACCAGGCACCCGCACACACTGATCCTTACCAGATCCCAATGACCCTCATTACAAAGGTCAAAAGCGCTAATGGCACAAGCCCTGGAAAGGCGGGATCCTTCACTCCTCCTCATTAGATATTATCCATCAAGCGGGCAGTCGTTAAGTCATGCAAAGCACACGATACTGCTCGATATTAACCGTTCTCCGCCAGTATACTACCGATATAAGCCGCCCAGGAATCTCTACACGTCCCCCAACGACGCTCCTCCCGTTTTATATATATATATATATGTATATATGTATATATATATGTATATATGTACATATATATATACCTATATACACACACACATATATATATATATATAAAATTATATTATTGATTCGATTATAATTCATGCGTTATATATATATATATATATATACACACACACATATATATATATATATCTATATACACACATATATATATATGTATATGTATATATATATATATATATATATATATATATATATACATACACACATATATATATATGTATATGTATATATATATATATATATATATATATATATATACACACATATATATATAATATATAACGCATGAATTATAATCTAATCAATAATATAATTTTATTATATATATTATATATTAAATAATAAAATAATATTATTGATTCGATTATAATTCACTTGTTTGTGTTTCAAATTTATCACATCTGAGATGTCTACTAGAGTCTTCTTTTGGTCAGGTTTAAGTCAGTAATTACTAAGAATTGTAGGCCTATAATACATAACGCCAAATTTCCATGAAAAGAATTGTACCGCTTTTGGAACAGAATTCCTGACAGAATCATACCGCCAGGGAGGTTAAAAAGCCAGTTTTAGACCAGATTGGTCTAAAACTGGCCATTTGGGCTCCAATGGCCTGAAAAAAACTTTTTTGGTCAAAATGACTCTATTTTGGTCTCCAAGTGTCTAAAAAGCCTTTTTTTGTCAAAATAACTGAATTTGGTCACCAAAGGTCTGAAAAATACTTTAGTCAAAATGACTGTATTTTTGTCTTTTAGAGCCTTAAAAAGGCGGTTTTAGACAAGATTTGTCTAAAACTGGCCATTTGGGCTCCAATGGCCTGAAATGAAATTTTCAGTCAAAATTACTCTGTTTTGGTCTCCAGGTGTCTAAAAATCGTTTTTTAGTCAAAATAACTGCATTTGGTCACCAAAGGTCAGAAAAAAAATTTCGTCAAAATGACTATATTTTTGTCTTTTAGAGCCTTAAAAAGCCGGTTTTAGACAAGATTTTAGGCATTTGGCTCCAATGGCCTGAAAAAAATGTTTTGGTCAAAAATACTCTATTTTGGTCTCCAAGTGTCTAAAAACCTTTTGTTAGTCAAAATAACGGCATTTGGTCACCAAAGGTCTGAAAAAAAATTAGTCAAAATTATTGTATTTTTTGTCTTTTACAGCCCTAAAAAGCCGATTTTAGACAAGATTTTTTTAAAACCAGCAATTTGGGCTCCAATGGCCTGAAAAAAATGTTTTGGTCAAAATGACTATTTTGGTCTCCAAGTGTCTAAAGACCTTTTGTTAGTCAAAATAACGGCATTTGGTCACCAAAGGTCTGAAACACAATTTAGTCAAAATGACTGTATTTTTGTCTTTTAGAGCCTTAAAAAGCCGGTTTAAGACAAGATTTGTCTAAAACCGGCCATTTGGGCTCCAATGGCCTGAAAATTATTTTTTAGTTAAAATGACTCTATTTCGGTCTCCAAGTCTATAAAAAGCCTTTTTAAGTCAAAATAACTGCATTTGGTCACCAAAGGTCTGAAAAAAATTAAGTCCAAATGACTATATTTTTTTCTTTTAGAGCCTTAAAAAGCCGGTTTTAGACAAGATTTTAGACATTTGGCTCCAATAGCCTGAAAATTTTTTTTGGGTCAAAATGACTCGATTTTGGTCTCCAAGTGTCTAAAAAGCCTTCCTTTCTTAGTCAAAATAACTGCATTTGGTCACCAAAGGTATGAAAAACAAATTTAGTCAAATTGACTGTATTTTTGTCTTTTAGAGCCTTAAAACGCTGGTTTTAGGCACGATTTTAGACATTTGGGCTCAAATGGCCTGAAAGATTATTTTGGTCAAAATGACTCTATTTTGGTCTTCAAGTGTCTAAAAAGCCTTTTTTAGTCAAAATAATTGCATTTGGTCACCAAAGGTCTGATAAAAAACAATAGTCAAAATGACTGTATTTTTGTCTTTTAGAGCCTTAAAAAGCCGGTTTTTGGCCTCTTGCACACAATACTCCTGTTTGAGCATCTACTTTTTTCCAGACCTTTTTTCTTGTATGTATTTGCGAGTATTTGAGAGTATTCGCGAGTATTGAGGCTTAAATTACTGACCAAAAATGCAGATTTTTCTATTTTGTTCTTACTGAAAAATACACAGTGCTTGTTTACGCGCCTGTGTGCATAGGCACATTACAATTAATGGGCTATATTTTAGCTCAAAAAGCTGTACTGAGCATTTTTAAGCCGCAAGATGCCCAAACAGGAGTATCGTGTGCAAGAGGCCTTAGACAAGATTTGTCTATAACTGGCCATTTGGGCTCCAATTGCCTGAAAAAAAATTTGGTCAAAATGACTCTATTTTGGTCTCCAAGTGTCTAAAAAGCCTTTTTAGGCCTCTTGCACACGATACTCCTGTTTGGGCATCTTGCGGCTTAAAAATGCTCAGTACAGCTTTTTGAGCTAAAATATAGCCCATTAATTGTAATGTGCCTATGCACACAGGCGCGTAAACAAGCGCTGTGTATTCTTCAGTAAGAACAAAATAGAAAAATCTGCATTTTTGGTCAGTAATTTAAGCCTCAATACTCGCAAATACACTCGAATACACGCGAATACTCTCAAATACTCGCAAATACATACAAGAAAAAAGGTCTGGAAAAAAGTAGATGCTCAAACAGGAGTATTGTGTGCAAGAGGCCAAAAGGAGATGCTCAAACAGGAGTATCGTGTGCAAGAGGCCTTAATCAAAATAACTGCATTTGGTAATCAAAGGTCTGAAAAAAAATTTAGTCAAAATGACTATATTTTTGTCTTTTAGAGCCTTAAAATGCCGGTTTTAGACAAGATTTTAGACATTTGGCTCCAATGGCCTGAAAAAAATGTTTTGGTCAAAAATACTCTATTTTGGTCTCCAAGTGTCTAAAAACCTTTTGTTAGTCAAAATAACGGCATTTGGTCACCAAAGGTCTGAAAAAAAAATTAGTCAAAATTACTGTATTTTTTGTCTTTTACAGCCCTAAAAAGCCGGTTTTAGACAAGATTTGTTTAAAACCGGCAATTTGGGCTCCAATGGCCTGAAAAAAATGTTTTGGTCAAAATGACTCTATTTTGGTCTCCAAGTGTCTAAAGACCTTTTGTTAGTCAAAATAACGGCATTTGGTCACCAAAGGTCTGAAACACAATTTAGTCAAAATGACTGTATTTTTGTCTTTTAGAGCCTTAAAAAGCCGGTTTAAGACAAGATTTGTCTAAAACCGGCCATTTGGGCTCCAATGGCCTGAAAATTATTTTTTAGTTAAAATGACTCTATTTCGGTCTCCAAGTCTATAAAAAGCCTTTTTAAGTCAAAATAACTGCATTTGGTCACCAAAGGTCTGAAAAAAATTAAGTCCAAATGACTATATTTTTTTCTTTTAGAGCCTTAAAAAGCCGGTTTTAGACAAGATTTTAGACATTTGGCTCCAATAGCCTGAAAATTTTTTTTGGGTCAAAATGACTCGATTTTGGTCTCCAAGTGTCTAAAAAGCCTTCCTTTCTTAGTCAAAATAACTGCATTTGGTCACCAAAGGTATGAAAAACAAATTTAGTCAAATTGACTGTATTTTTGTCTTTTAGAGCCTTAAAACGCTGGTTTTAGGCACGATTTTAGACATTTGGGCTCAAATGGCCTGAAAGATTATTTTGGTCAAAATGACTCTATTTTGGTCTTCAAGTGTCTAAAAAGCCTTTTTTAGTCAAAATAATTGCATTTGGTCACCAAAGGTCTGATAAAAAACAATAGTCAAAATGACTGTATTTTTGTCTTTTAGAGCCTTAAAAAGCCGGTTTTTGGCCTCTTGCACACAATACTCCTGTTTGAGCATCTACTTTTTTCCAGACCTTTTTTCTTGTATGTATTTGCGAGTATTTGAGAGTATTCGCGAGTATTGAGGCTTAAATTACTGACCAAAAATGCAGATTTTTCTATTTTGTTCTTACTGAAAAATACACAGTGCTTGTTTACGCGCCTGTGTGCATAGGCACATTACAATTAATGGGCTATATTTTAGCTCAAAAAGCTGTACTGAGCATTTTTAAGCCGCAAGATGCCCAAACAGGAGTATCGTGTGCAAGAGGCCTTAGACAAGATTTGTCTATAACTGGCCATTTGGGCTCCAATTGCCTGAAAAAAAATTTGGTCAAAATGACTCTATTTTGGTCTCCAAGTGTCTAAAAAGCCTTTTTAGGCCTCTTGCACACGATACTCCTGTTTGGGCATCTTGCGGCTTAAAAATGCTCAGTACAGCTTTTTGAGCTAAAATATAGCCCATTAATTGTAATGTGCCTATGCACACAGGCGCGTAAACAAGCACTGTGTATTTTTCAGTAAGAACAAAATAGAAAAATCTGCATTTTTGGTCAGTAATTTAAGCCTCAATACTCGCGAATACTCTCAAATACTCGCAAATACATACAAGAAAAAGGGTCTGGAAAAAAGTAGATGCTCAAACAGGAGTATTGTGTGCAAGAGGCCAAAAACCGGCTTTTTAAGGCTCTAAAAGACAAAAATACAGTCATTTTGACTATTGTTTTTTATCAGACCTTTGGTGACCAAATGCAATTATTTTGACTAAAAAAGGCTTTTTAGACACTTGAAGACCAAAATAGAGTCATTTTGACCAAAATAATCTTTCAGGCCATTTGAGCCCAAATGTCTAAAATCGTGCCTAAAACCAGCGTTTTAAGGCTCTAAAAGACAAAAATACAGTCAATTTGACTAAATTTGTTTTTCATACCTTTGGTGACCAAATGCAGTTATTTTGACTAAGAAAGGAAGGCTTTTTAGACACTTGGAGACCAAAATCGAGTCATTTTGACCCAAAAAAAATTTTCAGGCTATTGGAGCCAAATGTCTAAAATCTTGTCTAAAACCGGCTTTTTAAGGCTCTAAAAGAAAAAAATATAGTCATTTGGACTTAATTTTTTTCAGACCTTTGGTGACCAAATGCAGTTATTTTGACTTAAAAAGGCTTTTTATAGACTTGGAGACCGAAATAGAGTCATTTTAACTAAAAAATAATTTTCAGGCCATTGGAGCCCAAATGGCCGGTTTTAGACAAATCTTGTCTTAAACCGGCTTTTTAAGGCTCTAAAAGACAAAAATACAGTCATTTTGACTAAATTGTGTTTCAGACCTTTGGTGACCAAATGCCGTTATTTTGACTAACAAAAGGTCTTTAGACACTTGGAGACCAAAATAGAGTCATTTTGACCAAAACATTTTTTTCAGGCCATTGGAGCCCAAATTGCCGGTTTTAAACAAATCTTGTCTAAAACCGGCTTTTTAGGGCTGTAAAAGACAAAAAATACAGTAATTTTGACTAATTTTTTTTTCAGACCTTTGGTGACCAAATGCCGTTATTTTGACTAACAAAAGGTTTTTAGACACTTGGAGACCAAAATAGAGTATTTTTGACCAAAACATTTTTTTCAGGCCATTGGAGCCAAATGTCTAAAATCTTGTCTAAAACCGGCATTTTAAGGCTCTAAAAGACAAAAATATAGTCATTTTGACTAAATTTTTTTTCAGACCTTTGATTACCAAATGCAGTTATTTTGATTAAGGCCTCTTGCACACGATACTCCTGTTTGAGCATCTCCTTTTGGCCTCTTGCACACAATACTCCTGTTTGAGCATCTACTTTTTTCCAGACCTTTTTTCTTGTATGTATTTGCGAGTATTTGAGAGTATTCGCGTGTATTCGAGTGTATTTGCGAGTATTGAGGCTTAAATTACTGACCAAAAATGCAGATTTTTCTATTTTGTTCTTACTGAAGAATACACAGCGCTTGTTTACGCGCCTGTGTGCATAGGCACATTACAATTAATGGGCTATATTTTAGCTCAAAAAGCTGTACTGAGCATTTTTAAGCCGCAAGATGCCCAAACAGGAGTATCGTGTGCAAGAGGCCTAAAAAGGCTTTTTAGACACTTGGAGACCAAAATAGAGTCATTTTGACCAAATTTTTTTTCAGGCAATTGGAGCCCAAATGGCCAGTTATAGACAAATCTTGTCTAAGGCCTCTTGCACACGATACTCCTGTTTGGGCATCTTGCGGCTTAAAAATGCTCAGTACAGCTTTTTGAGCTAAAATATAGCCCATTAATTGTAATGTGCCTATGCACACAGGCGCGTAAACAAGCACTGTGTATTTTTCAGTAAGAACAAAATAGAAAAATCTGCATTTTTGGTCAGTAATTTAAGCCTCAATACTCGCGAATACTCTCAAATACTCGCAAATACATACAAGAAAAAAGGTCTGGAAAAAAGTAGATGCTCAAACAGGAGTATTGTGTGCAAGAGGCCAAAAACCGGCTTTTTAAGGCTCTAAAAGACAAAAATACAGTCATTTTGACTATTGTTTTTTATCAGACCTTTGGTGACCAAATGCAATTATTTTGACTAAAAAAGGCTTTTTAGACACTTGAAGACCAAAATAGAGTCATTTTGACCAAAATAATCTTTCAGGCCATTTGAGCCCAAATGTCTAAAATCGTGCCTAAAACCAGCGTTTTAAGGCTCTAAAAGACAAAAATACAGTCAATTTGACTAAATTTGTTTTTCATACCTTTGGTGACCAAATGCAGTTATTTTGACTAAGAAAGGAAGGCTTTTTAGACACTTGGAGACCAAAATCGAGTCATTTTGACCCAAAAAAAATTTTCAGGCTATTGGAGCCAAATGTCTAAAATCTTGTCTAAAACCGGCTTTTTAAGGCTCTAAAAGAAAAAAATATAGTCATTTGGACTTAATTTTTTTCAGACCTTTGGTGACCAAATGCAGTTATTTTGACTTAAAAAGGCTTTTTATAGACTTGGAGACCGAAATAGAGTCATTTTAACTAAAAAATAATTTTCAGGCCATTGGAGCCCAAATGGCCGGTTTTAGACAAATCTTGTCTTAAACCGGCTTTTTAAGGCTCTAAAAGACAAAAATACAGTCATTTTGACTAAATTGTGTTTCAGACCTTTGGTGACCAAATGCCGTTATTTTGACTAACAAAAGGTCTTTAGACACTTGGAGACCAAAATAGTCATTTTGACCAAAACATTTTTTTCAGGCCATTGGAGCCCAAATTGCTGGTTTTAAAAAAATCTTGTCTAAAATCGGCTTTTTAGGGCTGTAAAAGACAAAAAATACAATAATTTTGACTAATTTTTTTTCAGACCTTTGGTGACCAAATGCCGTTATTTTGACTAACAAAAGGTTTTTAGACACTTGGAGACCAAAATAGAGTATTTTTGACCAAAACATTTTTTTCAGGCCATTGGAGCCAAATGCCTAAAATCTTGTCTAAAACCGGCTTTTTAAGGCTCTAAAAGACAAAAATATAGTCATTTTGACGAAATTTTTTTTCTGACCTTTGGTGACCAAATGCAGTTATTTTGACTAAAAAACGATTTTTAGACACCTGGAGACCAAAACAGAGTAATTTTGACTGAAAATTTCATTTCAGGCCATTGGAGCCCAAATGGCCAGTTTTAGACAAATCTTGTCTAAAACCGCCTTTTTAAGGCTCTAAAAGACAAAAATACAGTCATTTTGACTAAAGTATTTTTCAGACCTTTGGTGACCAAATTCAGTTATTTTGACAAAAAAAGGCTTTTTAGACACTTGGAGACCAAAATAGAGTCATTTTGACCAAAAAAGTTTTTTCAGGCCATTGGAGCCCAAATGGCCAGTTTTAGACCAATCTGGTCTAAAACTGGCTTTTTAACCTCCCTGGCGGTATGATTCTGTCAGGAATTCTGTTCCAAAAGCGGTACAATTCTTTTCATGGAAATTTGGCGTTATGTATTATAGGCCTACAATTCTTAGTAATTACTGACTTAAACCTGACCAAAAGAAGACTCTAGTAGACATCTCAGATGTGATAAATTTGAAACACAAACAAGTGAATTATAATCGAATCAATAATATTATTTTATTATTTAATATATAATATATATAATAAAATTATATTATTGATTAGATTATAATTCATGCGTTATATATTATATATATATGTGTGTATATATATATATATATATATATATATATACATATACATATATATATATGTGTGTATGTATATATATATATATATATATATATATATATATACATATACATATATATATATGTGTGTATATAGATATATATATATATATATGTGTGTGTGTATATATATATATATATATATAACGCATGAATTATAATCGAATCAATAATATAATTTTATATATATATATATATGTGTGTGTGTATATAGGTATATATATATGTACATATATACATATATATATACATATATACATATATATATATATATAAAACGGGAGGAGCGTCGTTGGGGGACGTGTAGAGATTCCTGGGCGGCTTATATCGGTAGTATACTGGCGGAGAACGGTTAATATCGAGCAGTATCGTGTGCTTTGCATGACTTAACGACTGCCCGCTTGATGGATAATATCTAATGAGGAGGAGTGAAGGATCCCGCCTTTCCAGGGCTTGTGCCATTAGCGCTTTTGACCTTTGTAATGAGGGTCATTGGGATCTGGTAAGGATCAGTGTGTGCGGGTGCCTGGTGGTGGTTTCCCTCGCTGAGGATCTTCACATCTCTCCCCTTCTTTTGGAAGTTTTTATTTATCCATGGGAAAGAATTGGAACTGTTGCTTATTATCCACTAATATCAAAGATTTCTTTGATTAATCTTACAAGATTAGCGCCACATTTGTATTTCTATATATATATATATATATATATTTGCATATATATATATATATATATATATATTTGCATATATATATATATATATAGATATATATATGCATATATATATATATATATATATATATATATGCATATATATATATATATATATATGCATATATATATATATATATATATATATATATATATATAAATATATGCATATATATAAATATGCATATATATATATGCATATATATAATATAAAATGTGTTATGTGTTTTGTGCAACGTTTTTTCTTTTTTTTTTTTAATTTCCCTCCCTAGTTCCGCTCCCATGCAGCATTGCTGCTGCAGGGAACGGAACTAGGAAGTCATCATACCGACAGACGAGAGGCGGAGATCTCGGCTGGCGGTCACAGCAATGAGAGCTCATCGCTGGATCGCCAGGATAAGGTAAGAGAAGCTCCGCTGCGCTGTCTGCACGCTCTGCCCATTGACCCCGAGTGTGACTCGGGGATACCGCTAATAGCAGAAAATTATAGTCATTTGGACTTAATTTTTTTCAGACCTTTGGTGACCAAATGCAGTTATTTTGACTTAAAAAGGCTTTTTATACACTTGGAGACCGAAATAGAGTCATTTTAACTAAAAAATAATTTTCAGGCCATTGGAGCCCAAATGGCCGGTTTTAGACAAATCTTGTCTTAAACCGGCTTTTTAAGGCTCTAAAAGACAAAAATACAGTCATTTTGACTAAATTGTGTTTCAGACCTTTGGTGACCAAATGCCGTTATTTTGACTAACAAAAGGTCTTTAGACACTTGGAGACCAAAATAGAGTCATTTTGACCAAAACATTTTTTTCAGGCCATTGGAGCCCAAATTGCCGGTTTTAAACAAATCTTGTCTAAAACCGGCTTTTTAGGGCTGTAAAAGACAAAAAATACAGTAATTTTGACTAATTTTTTTTTCAGACCTTTGGTGACCAAATGCCGTTATTTTGACTAACAAAAGGTTTTTAGACACTTGGAGACCAAAATAGAGTATTTTTGACCAAAACATTTTTTTCAGGCCATTGGAGCCAAATGTCTAAAATCTTGTCTAAAACCGGCATTTTAAGGCTCTAAAAGACAAAAATATAGTCATTTTGACTAAATTTTTTTTCAGACCTTTGATTACCAAATGCAGTTATTTTGATTAAGGCCTCTTGCACACGATACTCCTGTTTGAGCATCTCCTTTTGGCCTCTTGCACACAATACTCCTGTTTGAGCATCTACTTTTTTCCAGACCTTTTTTCTTGTATGTATTTGCGAGTATTTGAGAGTATTCGCGTGTATTCGAGTGTATTTGCGAGTATTGAGGCTTAAATTACTGACCAAAAATGCAGATTTTTCTATTTTGTTCTTACTGAAGAATACACAGCGCTTGTTTACGCGCCTGTGTGCATAGGCACATTACAATTAATGGGCTATATTTTAGCTCAAAAAGCTGTACTGAGCATTTTTAAGCCGCAAGATGCCCAAACAGGAGTATCGTGTGCAAGAGGCCTAAAAAGGCTTTTTAGACACTTGGAGACCAAAATAGAGTCATTTTGACCAAATTTTTTTTCAGGCAATTGGAGCCCAAATGGCCAGTTATAGACAAATCTTGTCTAAGGCCTCTTGCACACGATACTCCTGTTTGGGCATCTTGCGGCTTAAAAATGCTCAGTACAGCTTTTTGAGCTAAAATATAGCCCATTAATTGTAATGTGCCTATGCACACAGGCGCGTAAACAAGCACTGTGTATTTTTCAGTAAGAACAAAATAGAAAAATCTGCATTTTTGGTCAGTAATTTAAGCCTCAATACTCGCGAATACTCTCAAATACTCGCAAATACATACAAGAAAAAAGGTCTGGAAAAAAGTAGATGCTCAAACAGGAGTATTGTGTGCAAGAGGCCAAAAACCGGCTTTTAAAGGCTCTAAAAGACAAAAATACAGTCATTTTGACTATTGTTTTTTATCAGACCTTTGGTGACCAAATGCAATTATTTTGACTAAAAAAGGCTTTTTAGACACTTGGAGACCAAAATAGAGTCATTTTGACCAAAATAATCTTTCAGGCCATTTGAGCCCAAATGTCTAAAATCGTGCCTAAAACCAGCGTTTTAAGGCTCTAAAAGACAAAAATACAGTCAATTTGACTAAATTTGTTTTTCATACCTTTGGTGACCAAATGCAGTTATTTTGACTAAGAAAGGAAGGCTTTTTAGACACTTGGAGACCAAAATCGAGTCATTTTGACCCAAAAAAAATTTTCAGGCTATTGGAGCCAAATGTCTAAAATCTTGTCTAAAACCGGCTTTTTAAGGCTCTAAAAGAAAAAAATATAGTCATTTGGACTTAATTTTTTTCAGACCTTTGGTGACCAAATGCAGTTATTTTGACTTAAAAAGGCTTTTTATAGACTTGGAGACCGAAATAGAGTCATTTTAACTAAAAAATAATTTTCAGGCCATTGGAGCCCAAATGGCCGGTTTTAGACAAATCTTGTCTTAAACCGGCTTTTTAAGGCTCTAAAAGACAAAAATACAGTCATTTTGACTAAATTGTGTTTCAGACCTTTGGTGACCAAATGCCGTTATTTTGACTAACAAAAGGTCTTTAGACACTTGGAGACCAAAATAGTCATTTTGACCAAAACATTTTTTTCAGGCCATTGGAGCCCAAATTGCTGGTTTTAAAAAAATCTTGTCTAAAATCGGCTTTTTAGGGCTGTAAAAGACAAAAAATACAATAATTTTGACTAATTTTTTTTCAGACCTTTGGTGACCAAATGCCGTTATTTTGACTAACAAAAGGTTTTTAGACACTTGGAGACCAAAATAGAGTATTTTTGACCAAAACATTTTTTTCAGGCCATTGGAGCCAAATGCCTAAAATCTTGTCTAAAACCGGCTTTTTAAGGCTCTAAAAGACAAAAATATAGTCATTTTGACGAAATTTTTTTTCTGACCTTTGGTGACCAAATGCAGTTATTTTGACTAAAAAACGATTTTTAGACACCTGGAGACCAAAACAGAGTAATTTTGACTGAAAATTTCATTTCAGGCCATTGGAGCCCAAATGGCCGGTTTTAGACAAATCTTGTCTAAAACCGCCTTTTTAAGGCTCTAAAAGACAAAAATACAGTCATTTTGACTAAAGTATTTTTCAGACCTTTGGTGACCAAATTCAGTTATTTTGACAAAAAAAGGCTTTTTAGACACTTGGAGACCAAAATAGAGTCATTTTGACCAAAAAAGTTTTTTCAGGCCATTGGAGCCCAAATGGCCAGTTTTAGACCAATCTGGTCTAAAACTGGCTTTTTAACCTCCCTGGCGGTATGATTCTGTCAGGAATTCTGTTCCAAAAGCGGTACAATTCTTTTCATGGAAATTTGGCGTTATGTATTATAGGCCTACAATTCTTAGTAATTACTGACTTAAACCTGACCAAAAGAAGACTCTAGTAGACATCTCAGATGTGATGAATTTGAAACACAAACAAGTGAATTATAATCGAATCAATAATATTATTTTATTATTTAATATATAATATATATAATAAAATTATATTATTGATTAGATTATAATTCATGCGTTATATATTATATATATATGTGTGTATATATATATATATATATATATACATATACATATATATATGTGTGTATATATATATATGTATATATATATATATATATATATATATATACATATACATATATATATATGTGTGTATATAGATATATATATATATGTGTGTGTGTATATATATATATATATATAACGCATGAATTATAATCGAATCAATAATATAATTTTATATATATATATATATATATGTGTGTGTGTATATAGGTATATATATATATGTACATATATACATATATATATACATATATACATATATATATATATATAAAACGGGAGGAGCGTCGTTGTGGGACGTGTAGAGATTCCTGGGCGGCTTATATCGGTAGTATACTGGCGGAGAACGGTTAATATCGAGCAGTATCGTGTGCTTTGCATGACTTAACGACTGCCCGCTTGATGGATAATATCTAATGAGGAGGAGTGAAGGATCCCGGCTTTCCAGGGCTTGTGCCATTAGCGCTTTTGACCTTTGTAATGAGGGTCATTGGGATCTGGTAAGGATCAGTGTGTGCGGGTGCCTGGTGGTGGTTTCCCTCGCTGAGGATCTTCACATCTCTCCCCTTCTTTTGGAAGTTTTTATTTATCCATGGGAAAGAATTGGAACTGTTGCTTATTATCCACTAATATCAAAGATTTCTTTGATTAATCTTACAAGATTAGCGCCACATTTGTATTTCTATATATATATATATATATATATATTTGCATATATATATATATATATATATATTTGCATATATATAGATATATAGATATATATATGCATATATATATATATATATATATATATATATATATATATATATATATATGCATATATATATATATATATGCATATATATATATATATATATATATATATATATATGCATATATATAAATATGCATATATATATATGCATATATATAATATAAAATGTGTTATGTGTTTTGTGCAACGTTTTTTTTTTTTTTTTTAATTTCCCTCCCTAGTTCCGCTCCCATGCAGCATTCCTGCTGCAGGGAACGGAACTAGGAAGTCATCATACCGACAGACGAGAGGCGGAGATCTCGGCTGGCGGTCACAGCAATGAGAGCTCATCGCTGGATCGCCAGAATAAGGTAAGAGAAGCTCCACTGCGCTGTCTGCACGCTCTGCCCATTGACCCCGAGTGTGACTCGGGGATACAGCTAATAGCAGAAAATTATAGTCATTTGGACTTAATTTTTTTCAGACCTTTGGTGACCAAATGCAGTTATTTTGACTTAAAAAGGCTTTTTATACACTTGGAGACCGAAATAGAGTCATTTTAACTAAAAAATAATTTTCAGGCCATTGGAGCCCAAATGGCCGGTTTTAGACAAATCTTGTCTTAAACCGGCTTTTTAAGGCTCTAAAAGACAAAAATACAGTCATTTTGACTAAATTGTGTTTCAGACCTTTGGTGACCAAATGCCGTTATTTTGACTAACAAAAGGTCTTTAGACACTTGGAGACCAAAATAGAGTCATTTTGACCAAAACATTTTTTTCAGGCCATTGGAGCCCAAATTGCCGGTTTTAAACAAATCTTGTCTAAAACCGGCTTTTTAGGGCTGTAAAAGACAAAAAATACAGTAATTTTGACTAATTTTTTTTTCAGACCTTTGGTGACCAAATGCCGTTATTTTGACTAACAAAAGGTTTTTAGACACTTGGAGACCAAAATAGAGTATTTTTGACCAAAACATTTTTTTCAGGCCATTGGAGCCAAATGTCTAAAATCTTGTCTAAAACCGGCTTTTTAAGGCTCTAAAAGACAAAAATATAGTCATTTTGACGAAATTTTTTTTCTGACCTTTGGTGACCAAATGCAGTTATTTTGACTAAAAAACGATTTTTAGACACTTGGAGACCAAAACAGAGTAATTTTGACCGAAAATTTCATTTCAGGCCATTGGAGCCCAAATGGCCGGTTTTAGACAAATCTTGTCTAAAACCGCCTTTTTAAGGCTCTAAAAGACAAAAATACAGTCATTTTGACTAAAGTATTTTTCAGACCTTTGGTGACCAAATTCAGTTATTTTGACAAAAAAAGGCTTTTTAGACACTTGGAGACCAAAATAGAGTCATTTTGACCAAAAAAGTTTTTTCAGGCCATTGGAGCCCAAATGGCCAGTTTTAGACAAATCCGGTCTAAAACCGGCTTTTTAACCTCCCTGGCGGTATGATTCTGTCAGGAATTCTGTTCCAAAAGCGGTACAATTCTTTTCATGGAAATTTGGCGTTATGTATTATAGGCCTACAATTCTTAGTAATTACTGACTTAAACCTGACCAAAACAAGACTCTAGTAGACATCCCAGATGTGATAAATTTGAAACACAAACAAGTGAATTATAATCGAATCAATAATATTATTTTATTATTTAATATATAATATATATAATAAAATTATATTATTGATTAGATTATAATTCATGCGTTATATATTATATATATATGTGTGTATATATATATATATATATATATATATATATATACATATACATATATATATATGTGTGTATATAGATATATATATATATATATGTGTGTGTGTATATATATATAAAACGCATGAATTATAATCGAATCAATAATATAATTTATATATATATATATATATATATATATATATATATGTGTGTGTGTATATAGGTATATATATACATATATACATATATATATATATACATATATACATACATATATATATATATGTGTATATATATATATATATATTTGCATATATATATATATATATATATATATATAGATATATATATATAGATATAGATATATATATGCATATATATATATATATATATATGCATATATATAAATATGCATATATATATGCATATATATATATATGCATATATATAATATAAAATGTGTTATGTGTTTTGTGCAACGTTTTTTTTTTTTTTTTGAATTTCCCTCCCTAGTTCCGCTCCCATGCAGCATTGCTGCTGCAGGGAACGGAACTAGGAAGTCATCATACCGACAGACGAGCGGCGGAGATCTCGGCTGGCGGTCACAGCAATGAGAGCTCATCGCTGGATCGCCAGGATAAGGTAAGAGAAGCTCCGCTGCGCTGTCTGCACGCTCTGCCCATTGACCCCGAGTGTGACTCGGGGATACCGCTAATAGCAGAAAATTCCTACCCCGAGTCACGCTCGGGGATACCGCTAAGGCGGTTAAGACACTAAAAGACAAAAATACATTAATTTTGACTAGTTTTTTTTCAGATCTTTGGTGACCAAATGCATTTATTGTGACTAAAAAAGGCTTTTTAGACACTTGGAGACCAAAACAGAGTCATTTTGACCGAATTTTTTTTCAGGCAATTGGAGCCCAAATGGCCAGTTATAGACAAATCTTGCCTAAAACCGGCTTTTTAAGGCTCTAAAAGACAAAAATGCAGTCATTTTGACTAATTTTTTTATCAGACCTTTGGTGACCAAATGCAGATATTTTGACTAAAAAAGGCTTTTTAGACACTTGGAGACCAAAATAGAGTCATTTTGACCAAAAAAATCTTTCAGGCCATTTGAGCCCAAATGTCTAAAATCGTGCCTAAAACCCGCGTTTTAAGGCTCTAAAAGACAAAAATACAGTCAATTTGACTAAATTTTTTTCAGATCTTTGGTGACCAAATGCATTTATTGCGACTAAAAAGGCTTTTTAGACACTTGGAGACTAAAATAGAGTCATTTTGACCAAAACATTTTTTTCAGGCCATTGGAGCCAAATGTCTAAAATCTTGTCTAAAACCGGCATTTTAAGGCTCTAACAGACAAAAATATAGTCATTTTGACTAAATTTTTTTTCAGACCTTTGATTACCAAATGCAGTTATTTTGATTAAGGCCTCTTGCACACGATACTCCTGTTTGAGCATCTCCTTTTGGCCTCTTGCACACAATACTCCTGTTTGAGCATCTACTTTTTTCCAGACCTTTTTTCTTGTATGTATTTGCGAGTATTTGAGAGTATTCGCGTGTATTCGAGTGTATTTGCGAGTATTGAGGCTTAAATTACTGACCAAAAATGCAGATTTTTCTATTTTGTTCTTACTGAAGAATACACAGCGCTTGTTTACGCGCCTGTGTGCATAGGCACATTACAATTAATGGGCTATATTTTAGCTCAAAAAGCTGTACTGAGCATTTTTAAGCCGCAAGATGCCCAAACAGGAGTATCGTGTGCAAGAGGCCTAAAAAGGCTTTTTAGACACTTGGAGACCAAAATAGAGTCATTTTGACCCAAACAAATGTTTCAGGCGATTGGTTACCAAATGCAATTATCATGTCCAAAACCGGCTTTTTAAGACTCTAATAGACAAAAATACAATCATTTTGACTAAATTTTTTTTCAGACCTTTGGTGACCAAACATAGTTATTTTGACTAAAAAGGGCTTTTTAGACACTTGGAGACCAAAATAGAGTCATTTTGACCAAAAACATTTTTTCAGGCAATCGGTTACCAAATGTAGTTTATCTTGTCTAAAAGCGGTGTTTTAAGACTCTAAAAGAGAAAAATACAGGCATCTTGGCTTAAAAAAAGTGTTTCAGACCTTTGGTGACCAAATGAAGTTATTTTGACAAAAAAATGCTTTTTAGAGACTTGGAGACCAAAATATAGTCATTTTGACCAAAAACATTTTTTCAGACCTTTTGTTACGAAATGCAATTATCTTGTCTAAAACCGGCGTTTTAAGACTATAAAAGACAAAAATACAGTAATTTTAGCTAAAAAAGTATTTCAGACCTTTGGTGACCAAATGCAGTTATTTTGACTAAAACAGGCTTTGGAGACCTAAATAGAGTCATTTTGACCAAAAACATTTTTTCAGACCATTGGTTACCAAATGTAGTTTATCTTGTCTAAAAAGCGGTGTTTTCAGACTCTAAAAGTAAAAAATACAGTCATTTTGGCTAAAATAGTTTTTCAGACCTTTGGTGACCAAACGTAGTTATTTTGACTAAAAGGGCTTTTTAGACACTTGGAGACCAAAAATAGAGTAATTTTGACCAAAAACATGTTTTCAGGCCATTGGTTACCAAATGCAGTTACCTTGTCTAAAAGCGGCGTTTTGAGACTCTAAAAGACAAAAATACAGTCATTTTGGCTAAAAAAGTTTTTCAGACCTTCGGTGACCAAAATGCAGTTATTTTGACTAAAAAGGGCTTTTTAGACTCTAAATGCGGCGTTTTGAGACTCTAAAAGACAAAAATACAGGCATCTTGGCTAAAAAAAAGTTTTTCAGACCTTTGGTTACCAAATGCAGTTATTTTGACTAAAAAGGCTTTTTAGACACTTGGAGACCAAAATATAGTCATTTTGACCAAAAACATTTTTCAGGCCTTTTGTTACGAAATGCAATTATCTTGTCTAAAACCGGCTTTTTAAGACTCTAAAAGACAAAAATACAGTCATTTTGGCTAAAAAAGCTTTTCAGACCTTTGGTGACCAAACGTAGTTATTTTGACTAAAAAGGGCTTTTTAGAGACTTGGAGACCAAAATAGAGTCATTTTGACCAAAAACATTTTTTCAGGCCATTGGTTACATAATGTAGTTTATCTTGTCTAAAACCAGCGTTCTAAGACTCTAAAAGACAAAAATAGAGTAATTTTAGCAAAAAAAAATATTTTAGACCTTTTGTGACCAAATGCATTTATTTTCACTAAAATAGGCTTTTTAGACACTTGGAGACCAAAAATAGTCATTTTGACCAAAAACATGTTTTCAGGCCATTGGTTACCAAATGCAATTATCTTGTCTAAATGCGGAGTTTTGAGACTCTAAAAGACAAAAATACAGTCCTTTTGGCTAAAATAGTTTTTCAGACCTTTGGTGACCAAACCTAGTTATTTTGACTAAAAGGGCTTTTTAGACACTTGGAGACCTAAATAGAGTCATTTTGACCAAAAACATTTTTCAGGCCATTGGTTACCAAATGTAGTTTATCTTGTCTAAAAGCGGTGTTTTAAGACTCTTAAAGACAAATATACAGTCATTTTGGCTAAAAAAGGTTTTCAGACCTTTGGTGACCAAATACAGTTATTTTGACTAAAAAAGGCTTTTTAGACACTTGGGAGACCAAAATAGAGTCATTTTTGACCAAAAACATTTCTTCAGGCCATTGGTTACCAAATGCAGTTATCTTGTCTAAAAGCGGCATTTTAAGACTCTTAAAGACAAAAATACAGTAATTTTGGCTAAAAAGGGTTTTCTTTTATAGTCTTAAAAAGCCGCTTTCGGACAAGATAATTGCATTTGGTAACCAATGGCCTGAAACATTTTTTTTGGGTCAGAATGACTCGATTCTGGTCTTCAAGTGTATGACCAAAATAGAGTCATTTTGACCAAAATCATTTTTTCAGGCCATTGGTTACCAAATGCAGTTATATTGTTTAAAAGCGACATTTTAAGACTCTAAAAGACAAAAATACAGTAATTTTGGCTAAAAAGGGTTTTTCTTTTATAGTCTTAAAAAGCCGCTTTCGGACAAGATAATTGCATTTGGTAACCAATGGCCTGAAACATTTTTTTGGGTCAGAATGACTCGATTCTGGTCTTCAAGTGTCTAAAAAGCCTTTTTTAGTCAAAATAACTGCATTTGGTCACCAAAGGTCTGAAAAACTTTTTTTGCCAAAATGACTGTACTTTTGTCTTTTAGAGTCTTAAAAATCCGGTTTTAGACAAGATAACTGCGCATTTCGTAACCAGTGGCCTGAAAACATTTTTTTGGTCAAAATGACTCTATTTTGCTCTCCAAGTGCCTTAAAAGCCTATTTTAGTCAAAATAACTGCATTTGATCACCAAAGGTCTGACATTTTTTTTTACCCAAAATGACTGTATTTCTCTCAAAAGGCCGCTTTTAGACAAGATAAATTACATTTGGTAACCAATGGCCTAAAAAAAATGTCTTTGGTCAAAATGACTCTATTTAGGTCTTCAAAGCCTGTTTTAGTCAAAATAACTGCATTTGGTCACCAAAGGTCTGAAATACTTTTTTAGCTAAAATTACTGTATTTTTGTCTTTTAGAGTCTTAAAACGCCGGTTTTAGACAAGATAATTGCATTTCGTAACAAAAGGCCAGAAAAATGTTTTTGGTTAAAATGACTATATTTTGGTCTCCAAGTGTCTAAAAAGCCTTTTTTAGTCAAAATAACTGCATTTGGTCACCAAAGGTCTGAAAAACTTTTTTAGCAAAAATGACTGTATTTTTGTCTTTTAGAGTCTCAAAACTCCGCATTTAGACAAGATAACTGCAATTGGTAACCAATGGCCTGAAAAAATGTTTTTGGTCAAAATGACTCTATTTTGGTCTCCAAGTGTCTTAAAAGCAATTTTTTAGTCAATATAACTGCATTTGGTCACCAATGGTCTGTAAAAAACAATTTAGTCAAAATGACTGCATTTTCGTCTTTTAGAGTTTTAAAAAGCAAGTTTTGGACAAGATAATTGCATTTGGTAACCAATCGCCTGAAACATTTGTTTGGGTCAAAATGACTATTTTGGTCTCAAAGTGTCTAAAAAGCCTTTTTTAGTCAAAATAACTGCATTTGGTCACCAAAGGTCTGAAAAACTTTTTATTAGCCAAAATGACTGTATTTTTGTCTTTTAGAGTCTCAAAACGCCGCTTTTAGACACGATAACTGCATTAGGTAACCAATGGCCTGAAAACATGTTTTTGGTCAAAATGACTCTATTTTTGGTCTCCAAGTGTCTAAAAAGCCTATTTTAGATTAATATCAGTGTAAGATCTGGTACGTTGCTTCAATAAATTATCTTTTTCATATATATGATTTTTTATATAGCCACTGACTACATCTGAGAGATCCTTTCCATACATTGGACAACCACTTTTTACATATATTTGTTTCTTATTATAATAAGTCCTTGCCACCAGAGTTTAAAGCATTCAACGATGGGGTTTTTTATTCACTCATGTATGACTCATTTATTTATTGGTTCCTATTTTTTCAGCTATTGCATTATATCTTTGTATTAGTCACACATATGGTTTTATATTGTTTGTATGTATATCTCCATTCCCCTATGTGGTGAAGGAGTTTTGTATCTAATTGTCTTTCACTGTGGAACTGTGGACTTGCTGAACCTACACCTGTTTCTTATCAATCAATTCAAGGTGCATGCAATTACATTCTTCGGTCACCTCCCTTTTTTGGTTTACCTACAAATGTATGTCGGCTTCCACGGTTCCATAGTGTGTGGTTATGAGTAAGCGATCTACATCGTGAAACGCGTCAACCCGACATGTCTGTTATGTGCATTGTATTGTCTGTCTGCTGTACCGAAGAAGAATAAAGGAGTTTTGATTGTTTTCATCTTACATTTCCTGAGTGCGGTCTACTTTCTTGAATTTTCTATTGCTTGGACGGCGGATCTGACCAGCACCAGCCATTGAACTGACACCTGAGCGGCTCTGCTCTTTGTTGTTATTGGCAGGGGTGATTGCCTACGGCCACATCCCCTGAAAATGGCCGATCTCGTCTGATCACTAAAAGCTAAGCAGGGTCGGGCCTGGTTAGTACCTGGATGGGAGACCGCCTGGGAATACCAGGTGCTGTAGGCTTTTGGCTTTTCCTTTATTTGTTGGCTTTCTTTTTTTTCTCCTGAGGTGCCATCTTGCCATGGCCAAGTTCAAAGAGGTCAAGGGTGGCAATGGTGATCGCCTACGGCCACATGATTCTGTACGTGCCTGATGTCGGAAGCTAAGCAGGGTCGGGCCTGGTTAGTACCTGGATGGGAGTCCGCCTGGGAATACAAGGTACTGTAGGCTTTTGGCTTTTCATTTATTCGTTGGCTTTCTTTTTGAGAAGTTTGTGTCGGCCTGTATAGGCCCCAGAAAATAGCTCACATGGGTTTAACTGACAGCAAAGAACGTAGTATTTGATGGCTAGAGGTACATTAGGCATTCACACCAGGGCCGGACTGACCATAGGGCACAGCGGGCATATGCCCGGTGGGCCGCCGAGGCCTCCGCTCCGAATCCGGGCGCATTATAATGGAAGACAGTGTCCGGCCGTTGCTTGCCTCTCCGCGGCCGATTCCGCGGAGTCTGAGGGCCACGGCCGCCGCATTACCGCAACCTGGCCTCCCGCCCCGCCACTGTCCCCGACTGCCCGGACCCCGCATTATGGCAATCTGGCCGCCCACCGGCCGCTATCCCCGACTCCCCACTCCTTGCTAACTTTGCTCAGCTTGCAGCCGGCTCCGCAGCGGCATCCAGGCTCCAGCGTAGCTCAGGAGGGGGTGGAGTCGGTGGGTGGACCGTGTGACTGTGAAGTGAACCGTCATGTGACTAAGGCCGGGAGTGGAGCTAGAGGCCGGCAGGGACCCCATGCTGCCTTGTCACAGGAAGAAGCGGGAAGTGAGAAGTCGCCGGCGCCGCACACCGCAGACAGACACTTACAGTGTGTCTGAGTCTGAGACAGTGAGTCAGAGTGTGGAGGAGTCGTCAGAGATCAGAGTGTCAAGTCAAGTTAGTGCCTGCCCTGGAGCTGCATTAACACCACCACCCACGACCAGGACAGGAGCCAAGGCCTCAACAACAGGTAAGGAAAGAATGGCAGCAGGCCAGCAGCACAATTTACAAACACAGTGACAACACCACAGACCACACACCACTGTCACCGCTGGGATTTGTGGTTCTGGGTGGCCTCCGGCAGAGCAGTGTTCTGGTCTGGAACTTCTGGCTTAGCAGCAGGCAGGCCACAGGTGTAAAAAACAGATAAAAGCTACATACTGTCACAGCACTGCTAGAAAACATGTGCCATGCCAGTTTGCTTGTTACATGTGATGTGACAGCCAGGTGCACATTTTCAAGTTGAAAATGTGCACCTGGCTGTCACATCACATGTAACAAGCAAACTGGCATGGCACATGTTTTCTAGCAGTGACAGTGTTGTAGCTGACTGTTATCTGTTTTTTACACTTGCGGCCTGCCTGCCTGCTGCTAAGCCAGAAGTGAACCATGCTCTGCCGGATGCCAGAACTACAAATCCCAGCGGTGTTGTCGTGTTTGTTTTTGTGCCCTTTCCTTACATGGCACATGTTCTAGCAGTGACCGTGTAGCGGTTTTCAAAACCGCTACACACACACTGTCACTGGCTGCTGCTAGAAAACATGTGCCATGCGGCATGCCAGTTTGCTTGTTACATGTGATGTGACAGCCAGGTGCACATTTTCAACTTGAAAATGTGCACCTGGCTGTCACATCACATGTAACAAGCAAACTGGCATGCCGCATGGCACATGTTTTCTAGCAGCAGCTAGTGACAGTGTGTGTTTAGCTGTTTTCAAAACAGCTACACACTGTCACTGCTAGAACATGTGCCATGTAAGTAGAGATGCACCGAAATTTTGGCAACCGATATTTTCGGCCGAAAATGAGCCTATCCCATTTCGGCCGATAAGAAGTTAAAGATGCCGAAAATGTATGGCCGCTACTATGTGTAAAAACTGAGCCCTTCACTTCCCTGTCATCTCTGGGTATCTTTGCTGACCGATCTGATCTGATCCTCTGCCGGCGCTGGGCGCTTCATTGTGAGCTACACTGGTTGCTAGGATTGCCGGCCGAATGGCATCTAGCAACCAGTGACATCCCGGAGAGAAGACCCAGCATGCACAGCAGAGCAAGATCTCGTCCTCTGCGCCTTTTACTCAATCCCTCCACCCACCTCCTTCCTTCATGCGCTGTACGCTGCGGAGGAAAATAATGTGGCATGTGGCTGTCTGCTGTGTTGTTTTTCTTCTCTCTCTCTCTCTCTGCCATACATGTACTTGTGCAGTCACATACAGGTGTATAGGAGGCAGCAAGGGTTAACCCTCAAAGGCTACAAATAACAGAGAAGCACTGGTATTAAATGTAAAGGCTGCAATAAATAAAGCACCCCTATCCCCAGTATGAATAAATAAAAAAAATAAAAAACTTTGTCCCCTTTTTTTTTTCCTTCAAAAAAAAAAAAAAGATTAAATTTCCAATCACAGCCAGTGCAGCTTGGATTGGTGCTCACCCCCGTTTAATTGCAGCAGCGCAACCTGCTTTTAGATCCAAGTCAAAAGCATCTCTCTCTCTCTCTCTAGTCTACAACCTGCATCCTCTAATAAGGAAGTACATAGGGCTGCTCCAGAAGAACTACAAATACCAGCAGGTCCCATCACTACTCCAAAGTTTTTATACAGATAGCAGAGCATAAGTTCCCATAGGTAAAAGCCATCTCATTCAGTCTACTACCAGCATGATGGGGGATAAGCTGCTGCTCCTCTAGCTGCGCAAGAACTACACATCCCAGCATGCCTTGACACTACCCATCAATTATATACATAACAAAAGGTTGTCCCACAAGTAAGCAGATTGCCATCATTAACTCTTTGTGGGGGGGGGGGGGTGAGGTTAATTACCAGTGGTATTTGTATTATGCAGCATGAGGGGGTTAAGGTATTGCTACTGATGCATTAGTGACGGACCAGTGGCAGTTAATTAACCCCTTTGTGCTGCATAAGTGCAACCAGTATCAGTGCAAACACTGACACTGGTCCCACTAATGCAGCACAAAGGGGTTAATTAACTGCCACTGGTCTGTCACTAATGCATCAGTGGCAATACATTAACCTCCTCATGCTTCATTAAACAAATACCACTGGTAATTAACCTTGCCTACTATTTTAAAATCATTTGGGGGAAAAAAGTAATTTTCGGTTTTTGGCAAAGGGCATCCTGCATTTTCGGTTTCTGTTTCGGCCCAGAATTTTCATTTCGGTGCATCCCTACATGTAAGGAAAGGGCACAAAAACAAACACGACAACACCGCTGGGAGGGGGCCGGGGCCCTATCAATTGGACATGGGGGCCCGGCAGCTTGAAATTTTACTACGTGTGCAGGCAGTAAATATATATTTCTCTGTGGCTCCTAGGTTATTGATTGCAGTCGCACCGCAGACACCACCCAAGGCCTGCCTGCAAGGTAAGTGACTATGCCAGCCTGACTGCAAAAGTAATCCTTATTTTGACACAATTTTTGATGTGTCTGTATGAGATTGGTAAGTGTCTCTCTTTTACACAGTGAGTGATGGCATCAGACTGTGTGAGAGAGGGACAGTTCTTGGGCCCTAACCTAAAGGTGTGTGTATATATATATATATATACATATATATATATAGGATTTTTTTAACACTGCACTTACCAAGCCAGTATTAAATGTACCACAATTACAAACACACACATACTAAATATATATATATATATATATATATATATATATATATATATATATATATATATATATATTTTTTTTTTTTTTGTGTGTGTTTGTAATTGCGGTGTACTGGATGGGTAAGTGCGGTGTTAAAAAAACAAAAAAAAAACATATATACACTTTAAATGCAGGCATCTTTTTTGGGTGTGTATATATATATATATATATATATATATATATATATATATATATTCTGTCACTGAGACACGGCACTGTCAGCCGTGCAGCGGGCTGATGCTGAGCCCAGCTCTGCGGCGCGGCCAATCAATGCTGCACAGCCAGGCCTCAGGGGGTGGTACTGGTAACAAAGAGGGTGGAGCAGAGCAGAGGGACCCCCTTCTGCCTGATATCGTGACGTGACGCGTGAAGGAGCGGGGAACACTTACTTGACTGTGGACTTGACTTCCCTCACTGCGGCCGGCTCTGCAGCTTATCAGCCTTCTGCTCAGGGGGGTGTGAGTCACAAGTAGAATAATATAGATTGGTTTTTGTTAATTGTCTGCTCTGATGCCACTGTCAGGCCTATTTGCAGAAGAAAACCTTATTTTTCCGAATTTTTTGATCATGTGTCTGATGATATTGGTTTTGGTAATTGTCTGATCTGATGCCAACCTATTTGCAGAAGAAATCCTTATTTTTACAAAATGTTTCAACATGTTTCTGTATATGAGAAGGGGACACGGCATGCTGGTCACTATATTAATGGGGGGGGCATGCTGGTCACTACGTTGATGGGGGGCATGCTGGTCACTGCATTGATGGGGAGCATGCTGGTCACTGCATTGATGGGGGGCATGCTGGTTGATGGGGGGGCATGCTGGTCACTGCATTGATGGGGGTATGCTGGTCACTGCATTGATGGGGGGCACGCTGGTCACTAAATTGAAGGGGACACGGCACGCTGGTCATTGCATTGAAGGGGACATGGCACGCTGGTCACTGCATTGATGGGGGGCACGCTGGTCACTGCATTGATGGGGGGCACGCTGGTCACTGCACTGAATGGGGGCATGCTGTAGTAACTCTGCATTGAATGGGGGCACGCTGTAGTAACTCTGCACTACTAAAAATGCACGACGAAGAGGATCCGCTGCACAAAAATATCGCAATGTACAGTGCCTTGCGAAAGTATTCGGCCCCTGAACTTTGCGACCTTTTGCCACATTTCAGGCTTCAAATATAAAACTGTAATTTTTTTGTGAAGCAACAACAAGTGGGACACAATCTTTAAGTGGAACGAAATTTATTGGATATTTCAAACCTTTTTAACAAATAAAAAAATGAAAAATTGGGCGTGCAAAATTATTCAGCCCCTTTACTTTCAGTGCAGCAAACTCTCTCCAGAAGTTCAGTGAGAATCTCTGAATGATCCAATGTTGACCTAAATGACTAATGATAATAAAAAGAATCCACCTGTGTGTAATCAAGTCTCCGTATAAATGCACCTGCACTGTAATAGTCTCAGAGGTCCGTTTAAAGCGCAGAGAGCATCATGAAGAACAAGGAACACACCAGGCAGGTCCGAGATACTGTTGTGGAGAAGTTTAAAGCCGGATTTGGATACAAAAAGATTTCCCAAGCTTTAAACATCCCAAGGAGCACTGTGCAAGCGATAATATTGAAATGGAAGACCACTGCAAATCTACGAAGACCTGGCCGTCCCTCTAAACTTTCAGCTAATACAAGGAGAAGACTGATCAGAGATGCAGCCAAGAGGCCCATGATCACTCTGGATGAACTGCAGAGATCTACAGCTGAGGTGGGAGGCTCTGTCCATAGGACAACAATCAGTCGTATACTGCACAAATCTGGCCTTTATGGAAGAGTGGCAAGAAGAAAGCCATTTCTTAAAGATATCCATAAAAAGTGTTGTTTAAAGTTTGCCACAAGGCACCTGGGAGACACACCAAACATGTGGAAGAAGGTGCTCTGGTCAGATGAAACCAAAATCGAACTTTTTGGCAACAATGCAAAACGTTATGTTTGGCGTAAAAGCAACACAGCCAATCACCCCGAATACACCATCCCCACTGTCAAACATGGTGGTGGCAGCATCATGGTTTGGGCCTGCTTTTTTTCAGCAGGGACCAGGAAGATGGTTAAAATTGATGGGAAGATGGATGGAGCCAAATACAGGACCATTCTGGAAGAAAACCTGATTGAGTCTGCAAAAGACCTGAGACTGGGACAGAGATTTGTCTTCCAACAAGACAATGATCCAAAACTTAAAGCAAAATCTACAATGGAATGGTTCACAAATAAACATATCCAGGTGTTAGAATGGCCAAGTCAAAGTCCAGACCTGAATCCAATTGAGAATCTGTGGAAAGAACTGAAAACTGCTGTTCACAAACTCTCTCCATCCAACCTCACTGAGCTTGAGCTGTTTTGCAAGGAGGAATGGGCAAAAATTTCAGTCTCTCGATGTGCAAAACTGATAGAGACATACCCCAAGTGACTTACAGCTGTAATCGCAGCAAAAGGTGGCGCTACAAAGTATTAACTTAAGGGGGCTGAATAATTTTGCACGCCCAATTTTTCTTTTTTTTATTTGTTAAAAAAGTTTGAAAGATCCAATAAATTTCGTTCCACTTCATGATTGTGTCCCACTTGTTGTTTATTCTTTTGCGATGATCGCCGAGTGACCGGCGGACATCGGGTCCGCCGGTCACATGCGCCGGGGGGTCCGTGACCACGCGGTTAGTGACGTAGATCAACGTCACTTTGCCTGTGAGGGGCTGACTGCCGAAAGTAAATAGTCGTGCGGCAGTTGGCAAGTGGTTAAGGCTCTAAAAGACAAAAATACAGTCATTTTGACTAAAATTTTTTTAGACCTTTGGTGACGAAATTCAGTTATTTTGACTAAAAAAAGGCTTTTTAGACACTTGGAGACCAAAATTGAGTCATTTTGACCCAAAAAAATTTTCAGGCCATTGGAGCCCAAATGGCCGGTTTTACACAACTCTTGCCTAAAACCGGCTTTTTAAGGCTCTAAAAGACAAAAATACAGTTATTTTGACTAAAAAATAATTTCAGACCTTTGGTGACCAAATGCAGTTATTTTGACTTAAAAAGGCTTTTTAGACACTTAGAGACAAAAATAGAGTCATTTTGACCAAAACATTTTTTTCAGGCCATTGGAGTCCAAATGGCCGGTTTTAGACAAATCATGTCTAAACCCGGCTTTTTAAGGCTCTAAAAGACAAAAATAGAGTCATTTTGACCCCAAAAATTTTTCAGACCATTGGAGACAAAATGCAGTAATCTTGTCTAAAACTGGATTTTTAAGACTCTAAAATACAAAAATTGGGTCATTTTGACTAAAAGTTTTTTTTCATTCACAGAATACAGAAGTAAGTGTCGGCCGTAAAATGAAATGCAGGTGAGGAGAAAGACCAGCGCTATGGATACATTCTCAGAGACTTTATTGCATAAAAATAGGTTGCAGCCGCCAACCAACCCCTAAAACATTAGGGGTCAAGTATCATATGGGGGGGAAGGTAGTTGTAAACGGCGCTACCTTTTATATATAAAGTAAAACCAACAGTGTATCCAGACCGTGGGGTAACTTTTAAGATATGTGCAAAATAAAGTGCCAGTGCAAAGAATATGTGTCGGCCGTAAAAGGCCCCAAAAATTAGCCCACATGGGTTTACCTAACAGCTAAGAACGTAGTATTTGGTGGCTGAAGGTACATTAGGCATTCACAGGATACAGAAGTAAGTGTCGGCCATAAAAGGCCCTAAAAATTAGCCCACATGGGTTTACCTAACAGCTAAGAACGTAGTACTTGGTGGCTGAAGGTATATTAGGCATTCACAGGGTACAGAAGTAAGTGTCTGTATAGGCCCCAAAAATTAGCCCACGTGGGTTTAATTGATAGTTAAGAATGTAGTATTCTGTGGCTGAAGGTACATTAGGCATTCACGGGATACAGAAGTAAGTGTCGGCCATAAAAGGCCACAAAAATTAGCCCACATCAGTTTACCTGACAACTAAGAACGTAGTATTTGGTGGCTAGAGTTACATTAGGCATTCACACAGTATACAGAAGTAAGTGTCGGCCTGTATAGGCCCCAAAAAATAGCTCACATGGGTTTAACTGACAGCAAAGAACATAGCATTTGATGGCTAGAGGTACATTAGGCATTCACACAGTATACAGAAGTAAGTGTCGGCATGTATAGGCCCCAGAAATTAGCTCACATGGGTTTACCTGACAGTTAATAATGTATTATTTGGTGGCTAAAGGTACATTAGGCATTCACAGGATACAGAAGTATCTGTCGGCCTGTATAGTCCCCAAAAATTAGCCCACATGGGTTTTACTGACAGCTAAGAATGTAGTATTCTGTGGCTGAAGGTACATTAGGCATTCACACAGTATACAGAAGTAAGTGTCAAAATGTATAGGCCCCAAAAATTAGCTCACATGGGTTTACCTGACAGCTAAGTATGTAGTATTTGGAGGCTGAAGGTACATTAGGTATTCACAGGATACAGAAGTATGTGTCGGCCTGTATAGTCCCCAAAAACTAGCCCACATGGGTTTAACTGACAGCTAAGATCGTAGTATTCTGTGGCTGAAGGTACATTAGGCATTCACAGGATACAGAAGTAAGTGTCAGCCTGTATAGGCCCCAAAAATTAGCTCACATGGGTTTAACTGACAGCAAAGAACGTACTGTATTATATGGCTGGAAGTACATTAGGCATTCACAGTATACAGAAGTGTCGGCCTGTATAGGCCCCAAAAATTAGCTCACATGGTTTTAACTGACAGCAAAGAACCTAGTGTATTTGATGGCTGGAGGTACATTAGGCATTTCCATTATACAGAAGTAAGTGTCAGCCTGTTTAGAACCAAAAATTAGCTCACATGGGTTTCACTGATAGCAAAGAACGTATTATTGGATGGCTAGAGGTAAATCAGGCATTCACACCGTATACAGAAGTAGGTGTCAGCCTGTATAGGCCCAAAAAAATTAGCTCACATGGGTTTAACTGACAGCAGAGAACGTAGTATTTGATGGCTGGAGGTACATTAGGCATTCACACAGTATACAGAAGTAAGTGTTGGCCTCTATAGGCCCCAAAAATTAGCTCACATGGGTTTACCTGACTGCTAAGAACGTAGTATTCTGTGGCTAAAGGTACATTAGGCATTCACAGGATACAGAAGTAAGTGTCGGCCATAAAAGGCACCAGAAATTAGCCCACATGGGTATACCTGACACTTACCTTCAGCCACAGAATACTTCATTCTTAGCTGTCAGTTAAACCCATGTGGGCTAATTTTTGGGGCCTATACAGGCCAACACTTACTTCTGGATGGGAGACCGCCTGGGATTACCAGGTGCTGTAGGATTTTGGCTTTTCCTTTATTCGTTGGCTTTATTTTTGTTTCTCCTGAGGTGCCATCTTGCCATTGCCAAGTTCAAAGGGGTCGAAAGTGGCAGTGGTGATAGCCTACGACCACATCACCCTGAACGTGTCTGATCTTGGAAGCTAAGCAGGGTTGGGCCTGGTTAGTACCTGGATGGGAGACCGCTTGGGAAAACCAGGTGCTTTAGGCTTTTGGCTTTTGGCTTTTCCTTTATTTGTTGGCTTTATTTTTGTTTCTCCTGAGGTGCCATCTTGCCATGGCCAAGTTCAAAGGAGTCGAGGGTGGCAGTGGTGATCGCCTATGGCCACATCACCCTTAACACGCCCGATCTCATCTGATCTCAGAAGCTAAGCAGGGTCGGGCCTGGTTTGTACCTGGATGCGAGACCGCCTGGGAATACAGGGTGCTGTAGCATTTTGGCTTTTCCTTTATTCGTTGGCTTTCTTTTTGTTTCTCCTGAGGTGCCATCTTGCCATGAGCAAGTTCAAAGGGGTCGAAGGTGACGGTGACACTTGCCTATGGCCACATCACCCTCAACGCGCCCGATCTCGTCTGATTTTGGAAGCTAAGCAGGGTCGGGCCTGGTTAGTACCTGGATGGGAGACCTCCTGGGAATATCAGGTGCTGTAGGCTTTTGGCTTTTCCTTTATTCGTTGGCTTTCTTTTTGTTTCTCCTGAGGTGCCATCTTGCCATGGGCAAGTTCAAAGTGGTCGAGGGTGGCAGTGATAATCGCCTATGGCCACATCACCCTGAATGCGCCTGATCTCATCTGATCTCGGAAGATAAGCAGGGTCGGGCCTGGTTAGTAGGGATGATCGAACTTTTGAAAAGTTTGGTTCAACCAGAAGACCCATATTTCCCGAAAGTTCGGTTCAGATTCCAGAACCCCATTGAAATCAATGGGACCCAAACTTCGGTAATTAAAAAACACAATTTTGAAGCCCTAAAACCCAATAAATGCCCCTAAAAACTGCCTAGGGTTCTGGGTCATGCCCCAGGGACTATTAATCACACAAAAAAAGTTCTTAAAAATTGTCGTTTTTGATAGAGAGCCAATTATTGAAAAAATTATTGGGAAAAAAAAAGATTTCTTTGGATTTTGTGTCTGTGGGGTCTAAAAGGTGTACCTGTGATGTTTCAGCTCTGTAGCATGTCCGGAACCAGAATTATAGCATGCCAAATCTTCAAAAATGACTTTTTTGCTCAACCATGCCTTTCTTTTGCTCCTAATCAACTGCACAGCCAATGTGTATGATGGGGACATAATGCAGTGCACTGGGAACAAGATTAGAGTTTTTTTTTTAAAAAGGTGCTGTCTCTTAAAATGTGCATATAATTAACAGGTGTATTTTCACAATGTCAGGACCCCGACTTGAACCTGGGACCTCCAGTGTGTCTGCCAATGACTCTACTTGCTGAGCCACCTGGAATGCTGGACAGCTCCTTGGACAAATCCTTGAATGACCCTGCTGTGAATCTTTAATGCCTTGAACCTTGAACTTTAAACCCTTTGCTCCTCCCATGAACTTCCGGTTTTAAGCCATGTCTTTGCACTTCCTGGTTGGCAGAATATTGTGCCTTCAACAGCCGATATCTCGCTTGTCTCTCCTGCTGCCATCCGTATCTTTGCTACCATCCATTATCGACACTTGGCTTGTTCCTCGACTATGCTTTTGCCTAATCCCGACTTGCAACTACTTGTTACCGACCTTTGGCTATTCCTAGACTACGCTTTTGCTTGATCCTGACCTGCTGTATCTGCTACTGGACCCCGGCTTGCTCACCTCCTGGTGGGGCGATCCTGAGGACCGCGACCTGGTACTAACACGCAGCAAAATCCATCTCCACCATCGAGGGAGTCAAACTAGGCCTTGCAGATTGCCGCATGTCTTCCTCCTCCTCCTCCTCAAAGCCTGCAAAAGTTCCCGAAGAATCGTCCTCCTCCTCTTCCACCCCTGGATCCTGCTCGGGCCTCTGGGAGCTAGGCATAATGGGGACAGGATTCTCAGGATAAAAGGGGCCTTGAGAGGCAAGGAAGTCCTCCTCTTCCTCCTGCTGCTCTGCCTCCAGTGCCCTGTCCATAATGCCATGCAGAGTGTGCTCCAACAAAAACAGTACCGGTAGGGTGTCACTGATGCATGCGCTGTCCCAGCTTACCATCCTTGTGAACTCCTCAAATCCCGAGAGGACAGCACATGCATCCTTAATCAAAAGCCACTGCCGTGGTGAAAAGAAGCCCAGGCGCGCTGAGCCAGTGCTGGTGCTGTACTCGCAGAGATATTCATTGAGATATTCATTGATATTCATTCATATTCATTGATATTCATTGAAATTCGTAAGCATGTACAGGCGCTGCAGCATAGCCAAGGTGGAGTTCCAGCGGGTGGGCATGTCACAGACAAGGCGGTGTACCGGCAGGTGAAACTCCTGCTGCACTTCGGCCAAACGTGCAGTGGCACTGTACGACCGCCTGAAGTGATTGCACACCCTTCTTGCCATCCTTAGCACATCCTGCATTCCCGGTTCAAAAACCGCTGTACCACGAGATTCAGGACATGTGCCAGGCATAGCACATGGGTCAACTTTCCCTGATGAAGGGCGGCCAGGAGGTTTGACCCATTATCGGTAACCACCATCCCTGGCTGCAGCTGGTGTGGTGTCAACCACCTCTGGGACTGTGCCTGCAGAGCCCCAAGAATCTCAGGGGCAGTATGCTGCCTGTCCCCTAGACACACAAGCTGCAGCACTGCGTGACACCTTTTGGCCTGAGACATAGAATAGCCCTTTGAACTCTTAAGTAGTACCTCATCATATTCAAAGGACCATTCTGCAGAGGAGGGCATGGAGGAGGATGAGTAGGAGGAGGAGGAGCAGAAGGGGATAGAAGTGATCGATCTACCCAGATCAGCGACACCACCAGCTGTTTGCAGACGTGGGGGCAACCTGGCTGCAGCACTGAGCTCTGGCTACAATCCCTTCCGCTGGCAAGCAGTGTCACCTAATGACCAGTGACAGAAATGTACCGTCCCTGCCCATGTTTGCTTGACCAAGTGTCAGCCGTCAGGTGTATCTTACGGCTGACTGACGTGGCCAGGGACGACACTACATTGCCTTCCACATGTTGGTATAGGGATGGCAGGGCCTTACGGGCAAAGTAATGCCGACTTGGCGCCTGCCACTGTGGAACTGCACATTTTGCAAAGTCACGGAAGGGAGCAGACTCTACCAGGTTAAATGGTAACAGTTGCAGAGCCATTAGTTTTGCCAAACTACTGTTTAGATGCTGGGTATGTGGGTGGCGGGGAGTATACATTTTTTTTCGTTCCAGCATGTGTGGAATCGAAATTTGGCGTCTAGATGTTACAGCTGGTGGTGTGCTGGAGGTAGATGCGACACTGCCTGCTATATCATCATCCCTGTCAATGGAGGCTGCCAACAGGTGACGAGTGACTATAGCAGGGCCAGGAATAGACTGATGTGCAGGTGGAGCACGAGGAGCAGCGCGAGGAGGACTAGGAGGCCGACTGACCGATCTTTGGCCCTTTTGTGGGTTCTTCAAATGCTCCTGCCAACAGGCCAAGTGGTGGGTTGTCAAATGCCTGTTTAGGCAGCTTGTACCCAGGTGGTTGAAATTTTTGCCACGTTTATACCCTTCTGACAAATCTTGCAGATCGCAACTGTTCGGTCTGCATGGGATGTCTCAAAAAAGGCCCATCAAGAAGAGGTGTGTATAGTGGCCCGGGAGACAACAGGTGCGGCCTTAGATGGAGCGGGCCATATGCTCTCCCCTCTTGCTTGCTCTGCCTCCTCCTCAACCTCAGACCCAACATCAGACTCCATAAAGGACTGAGCATCAGGCTGGAGTAGATGGCCGACACTGTGGTCAAACAGCTCAGCTGACTCCTCTGCCATGTCTGAAGTTGGGTCTAAGGGAGGACGTGAGGTGGACATGGACTCATCTCTATTTGTTCTGCCAACTGCAGAAGACTGACCACTTTTCTCTGCCTGGGTCACTGTAGTTGTAGATGATGCCGATGATGAGGGTTTGGTAATATAGTCCACCACCTCCTGTACGTACTGTGGACGTATAGCTTGGCCACTGCTGGAGAACAATGCAAATGGTGGCCTGGCTGAGGACTGACCACCACATCCACCCCTGCCTCTAGACACCCTAGAAGCTGTGCCCCTTTCCGCAGCAGGGCCACGTATGCCTTTTCTTGGTCTACCTGGCATATTTGTCACTGAGGCGTTGGCAACTCTGTGCAGTGAAAAACGCACACTGCTATGCGACCCACAGTTGTCGCTGAATACAGCACAGCAGATGCGTGTCACGCACAGTTGCAAAGCCTTTTGCACAGTGGACCTAACGCTTTCAAGAACAGGCATTAAGTTGTCACTGAGGCAATGTATTTTGCTGACTAGCAAACACGTATACCTGCTGTAGATATATCAGCACTGTGGAACGTGCTCACTACACAGAACCCTCACACTTTCACTTTCACTTTCCCTACAGAAACTAGATTATTACATCTAACTACTGTGGTACAAAGTTCCCTAACTACACTAGATATCCCTTTCCTCACACTAAAAGAACAGCTCCATACAGCAGAAGACTGACACTGTCCCTTTATTTTTATTTTTTTTTCTAACTCAAAAAACCAGCACAATCGCTGTATTTCTAACTACACTGACTGGCTGTAAGCTGAATGCAATTCTGCTATATGGAGCTTTAGAAGCACTCGCCTATGCAGAAAACATAGTGTAGCAAAGCAGGAGTAAGAGAAATGTTTCCACTCTCTTCAACAGACTCTGTATCACTGTGCTATGGGTTAGGCGGGGCTATCTTATATACTGTGGGGCGTATTCACTTCTGATTGGAACCTGGTCTCCGTAGTCAGTCCAATCACGTTCCCAGAAGACTCCTGCCCCCTCATTGGCTTTTGCTGATGTTTCTGGGCCAATCACAGGCTTTTAAAGCCCAGTTCCTGTACCAGTGCATTTTGGGCGGTTCTGGTGGTCGAATTCCGAACTTTGACCGTAAAAAGTTCGGAATTCGGACGAATTTCTAACACCCAATGTTCGGGTCGAACCGATGGTCGACCCAAACCGTTCGATCATCCCTACGGGTTAGTACTCGGATGGGAGACCATCTGGGAATACCAGGTGCTGTAGGCTTTTGGCTTTTCCTTTATTCGTTTCCTTTATGACTATTTTTGTCTTTATAGTCTTAAAACGCTTGTTTTAGACAAGATAATTGCATTTGGTCTCCAATGGCCTGAAAAATATTTTTTTGATCAAAATGACTCTGTTTTGGTCTCCAAGTGTCAAAAAAGCCTTTTTTAGTGAGAATAACTGCATTTGATCACCAAAGATCTGGAAAAAATGTTTTAGTCAAAATGACTGTATTTTCGGCTTTCAGAGTCTTAAAACGCTGGTTTTAGACCAGATAACTGCATTTGGTAAACCAATGGCCTGAAAAAAAATTTTTGGTCAAAATTACATTATTTTGGTCTCCAAGTGTCTAAAAAGCCTTTTTTAGTCAAAATAACTACATTTGGTCACCAAAGGTCTGACTTTTTTTTTCTGTCAAAACTTTCATCTTTTCGTCTTTTAAAGTCTTAAACAGCCGCTTTTTAGACAAGATTGTGGTAACCAATAGCCTGAAAAAAAAAATTTGGTCAAAATGACTCTATTTTGGTGTTCAAGTGTCTAAAAAGCCTACAAGCCTTTTAAGACTCTAAAAGACAAAAATACAGTCATTTTGACTAAATTTTTTTTCAGGGGGGCGTGGCTGAGCTGCGGGTGTGAGTGGACGTGCATGCTGTGAGCTCCGCTGTTGATCCTGGTAGTTATCCTGTGTAACTCCTTATCCTGCTCCGATTTCTACCGTCAGTCGGTGCCCTGTGTTCCCTGGAGTGCGGTGATCACCCGGTGAGTCCTCCATCTTCTCTCCGTGATGTCTAAGAAGGGAATCCGCACAGGCCGGCCCGATCCAAGAGCAGCGCGCAGCACAGAAGGCCACATATCTGGAGGCTGCTCAAAAGCTTTTTGCTAAGCCTTCTGCCCGGGACCCCCAAACTCTATCTGAGGACCATCGATCCGGCTCACCGAGGTCGCATTCAGACACGGATGACACTGTTCCCTTAGGGGATCTCTCCCGCCAGATTGCTGATTGCAGCAGATGCAGACCAGGCCCCGAGGCAATCATCTCCTACCCCGGACACAGAACCCACGTTGCGGGACATTATGGCTGCGGTTACCACCTGTACCACCTCAATTACGGCCCTGACAGCGGAGTTAAAGGGGGTCAAGTCTGAGATATCGTTCCCAAGATAACTGCATTTGGTCTACAATGGCCTGAAAAAATTGTTTGGTCAAAATGACTCTAATTTGGTCTCCAAGTGTCTAAAAAGCCTTTATTCGTCAAAATAACTGCATTTGGTCACCAAAGGTCTGAAAATTGTTTTTAGTCAAAATGACTGTATTTTCGCCTTTTAGAGTCTTAAAAAGCCGGTTTTAGACAAGATAATTGCATTTCGTAACCAATGGCCTGATAAATCTTTTTGGTCAAAATGACTCTATTTTGGTTTTTCAAGTGTCAAAAAAGCCTTTTTTAGTCAGAATAACTGCATTTGATCACCAAAGATCTGGAAAAAATGTTTTAGTCAAAATGACTGTATTTTCAGCTTTTAGAGTCTTAAAACGCCGGTTTTAGACCAGATAACTGCATTTGGTAAACCAATGGCCTGAAAAAAAAATTTTGGTCAAAATTACATTATTTTGGTCTCCAAGTGTCTAAAAAGCCTTTTTTAGTCAAAATAACTACATTTGGTCACCAAAGGTCTGATTTTTTTTGTCAAAATTTTCGTCTTTTCGTCTTTTAGAGTCTTAAACAGCCGCTTTTTAGACAAGATAACTGCATGTGGTAACCAATAGCCTGAAAACATTTTTTTTTGGTCAAAATTACTCTATTTTGGTTTTCAAGTGTCTAAAAAGCCTACAAGCCTTTTAAGACTCTAAAAGACAAAAATACAGTCATTTTGACTAAATTTTTTTCAGGGGGGCGTGGCCGAGCTGCTGGTGTGAGCGGACGTGCATGCTGTGAGCTCCGCTGTTGATCCTGGTAGTTATCCTGTGTAACTCCTTAGCCCTGTGTTCCCTGGAGTGCGGTGATCACCCTGTGAGTCCTCCATCTTCTCTCCGTGATGTCTAAGAAGGGTAAAGAGGGAAATCCGCACAGGCCGGCCCGATCCAAGATGGCGGCGCCTCGCAGCGCGCAGCACAGAAGGCAACATATCTGGAGGCTGCTCAAAAGCTTTTTGCTAAGCCTGCTGCCCGGGACCCCCAAACTCTATCTGAGGACCATTGATCCGGCTCACCGGGGTCGCATTCAGACACGGATGACACTGTTCCCTTAGGGGATCTCTCCCCCCCCCCCCCGCGCACTTTCATCTTCAAATTCCTCAATTCCAGGGGAATGCAGGGGAGGCTCAAGATTGACAACTCAAGGATCTCCCTGTTCCCAGATTACTCTGCGGTGGTGCAGAAACAGCGTGCGAAATTCGTAGAGGTCAAGAGGAGATTGCGGGACTTGAATGTTCAATACGCTATGCTGTACCCTTCCAGGCTCCGGGTGGTGGTCCGGGATGAGGTGTTGTTCTTTGACAAGCCTTCTGCTGCTGTTCAATGGCTGGATGCTAATGGTGGGGCCCTGCGGGCGGCCACTTCCCCCAGGCGAGAAGACCTTTGAGGATCGTTTCTACTTTTTGGAACTTTTGTACTCTTTTCGGCCGGTCATGGATCCTTTCGGTTCTCCTGCCTATACCTGGCACTTGATGTTACACACACTTTTCCTGTTATGATGGGAGCTCTTCTGCTGCACTAATGGTTGCTACCTCTCACATGGTTGCTAATTTTGAGGAGACTACACTGGCATCGGTGGTCCCTCTCCGGTTTCCCCCCCTTGGTCATGACTGGACATGCCCTATTGACTCGTCCCTTCCCCCACACGTGGCAGACGTGTATTGCCTTTTTGTTCCCCCCCTTTTTGCCTTTTTTCTGGTCCTGGACTTTGGTTCGATTTTTGCTTTTCCTGCATGTACTTTGTCGCTCTACTGCTATTATTTTACCCTATGCTGTGGATGTTCCTATTGACTGTTCTCTATGCTGGGGCTGCACCGGTACTGTGTGGGCTGGGCGACTACTCCTGTTGCTCTCTCTATATAGCTGGGCTGTGCTGATGGGGTGTAGTGGGTTCACCCTTTCTGGGTGCCCTCTTTCGCCTCCCTGGCCGGGTTGCCTGACGCTCCGTGTATGGCTACATTTTGACTATGGCTGATAATATTTGTGTGATGTCCTGGAATGTGCGGGGCCTCGGCAACCCGGTAAAGAGGACGGCGGTGCTCCGCACCATCAAACACCTGCAGGCAGATGTGGTTTGCCTGCAGGAGACCCATATGTCTCCTTCCACTTCCCTGTGTCTAGCTCCTAGCGTATTTAGTCACCAGTTCCACTCTGTTTACTCCACTTATTCGAGAGGGGTGTGTATTTTGATTAAGAAGGGGGTACGGTTTCTATGCTCAAAGTCTGTGATTGACCCTGAGGGCCGGTTTGTTTTATCCTGCCAACTAGCAAGCCTTAGGTGTGTACTTGTGCCCCCCCCCGTATTCTGCAGGGGTACTTAAACTTATCGTGCCACATATTGCTCAACTTCCTGATGTGCCCCTGCTGATGTTGGGGGACTTTACTGCTGTACTTGACTCTGCCTGGGATAGGTTTTCCTCTCACTCCGGTGGACCTATGCTGGCCGGGGGGGCTACGCCCCTTGCTCAGTTGGTGGGTGAACTCGGACTGACAGATGTCTGGAGGATGGGCCACCCTGAGGTACGAAAGTTTTCGTGCTTCTCGGCGTCACACTCGGGATTGTCTAGGATAGATCTGGGGCTGGGTAATGGTTCGCTACTGCCTCTGGTGGTCGTGGCGGGGAAATCCCTTTGGAAACTCAATGCATTCTGGCTGACGCTCTTTCCTAGTCCTGATCCCCTGCCACCAAAACTAATGTCCTTTTTTGCTGACAATTTGGAATCCGCAGAGGTGGGGGTGGTGTGGGATGCGGCTAAGGCATTCATGGGAGGTCAGTTTATACGTACGGTTAATGCCATTAAAACGGACACCAGGCAATGGGAGAATACTGTGTTGGACGCAGTGACTAGAGCGGAGGAAACTTATGTTAGGGACCCGTCAGATGATACTCAGAGGTCGTGGCTGGCTGCCCAATCTATGCCCAAGTCGGTCTCGATTCAAAAGGCTGAAAACAAGCGCTTCTTCTTGCAGCAGAGGTATTTTGAGAAGGGAGAAAACACGGGTCATATGTTGGCCATGCTGGTTCGCTCGCGGCAGCCTGCGGCATTTATACCCCAGATTAAGGATCCTCAGGGGGTGCTCTGGCATGCCACGGCTGACATACGGAGAGTACTTGGGAAGTTTTATGCTGATCTTTACTCCTCTAAGATCTCGGCTGACTCACGAGAAATTGCTGATTTTTTTGGCTTCCTGCGATTTGCCTTCTCTGTCTGCCTGGGACGTGGCTGTGCTTGGGGCCCCCCTTACGGAAAACGAACTTTATGCGGCCTTGAAATCTACTAAGCCTGGTAAATCTCCGGGGGCTGATGGCATCCCGTCGGAGGTTTACAGCCGATACGCTGAACAGTTGGTGCCCCTGCTGCTGCGGGTATATAATGAAGCCTTCCGTATTGGCCACTGTTAGGAATGCTTCCTGAGCACACTGATGTGCTGTCATGAATCTGCAATCTAAAGGGTTAACCTAGAGCAGACTAATTGCAGTAATTGGCAAACAGGCTGCCTTATGCGGGACATTATGGCTGCGGTTACCACCTGTACCACCTCAATTACGGCCCTGACAGCGGAGTTAAAGGGGGTCAAGTCTGAGATATCGTTCATGAGGCATGATATGCAGAAATTGAGGGAGAGGACAGTGGCAGTGGAAGGCAGGGTCAGCTCCCTGGAGGATGACATGGCGCCTTTGCAAAGGGAAGTGAAACATACTGCCCTGCTCTCAGCCCAGCAAGCTGCACGTCTGGATGACTTGGAGAATAGGATGAGACGGAGTAATATCAGAGCAATTGGGATCCCTGAGCGGGCGGAAGGTGAAGATCCTGTGGCTTTCATTGAACAATGGCTGCTCTCTACTTTTGGGCAAGAATCCTTTACTTCCATGTTTTCGGTGGAACGTGCTCATAGGGTGCCTATGCGACCTCTTCCTCCTGGAGCCCCCCCCCCCCCGCGCACTTTCACCTTCAAATTCCTCAATTACTAAAGCCAGGGGAATGCAGGGGAGGCTCAAGATTGACAACTCAAGGATCTCCCTGTTTCCCGATTACTCTGCGGTTGTGCAGAAACAGCGTGCGAAATTCGTAGAGGTCAAGAGGAGATTGCGGGACTTGAATGTTCAATACGCTATGCTGTACCCTTCCAGGCTCCGGGTGGTGGCCCGGGATGAGGTGTTGTTCTTTGATAAGCCTTCTGCTGCTGTTCAATGGCTGGATGCTAATGGTGGGGCCCTGCGGGCGGCCACTTCCCCCAGGCGAGAAGACCTTTGAGGATCGTTTCTACTTTTTGGAACTTTTGTACTCTTTTCGGCCGGTCATGGATCCTTTCGGTTCTCCTGCCTATACTTGGCACTTGATGTTACACACACTTTTCCCGTTATGATGGGAGCTCTTCTGCTGCACTAATGGTTGCTACCTCTCACATGGTTGCTAATTTTGTGGAGACTGGTATCGGTGGTCCCTCTCCGGTTTCCCCCCCTTGGTCGTGACTGGACATGCCCTATTGACTCGTCCCTTCCCCCACACGTGGCAGACGTGTATTGCCTTTTTGTTCCCCCCTTTTTGTCTTTTTTCTGGTCCTGGACTTTGGTTCGATTTTTGCTTTTCCTGCATGTACTTTGTCGCTCTACTGCTATTATTTTACCCTATGCTGTGGATGTTCCTATTGACTGTTCTCTATGCTGGGGCTGCACCGGTACTGTGTGGGCTGGGCGACTACTCCTGTTGCTTTCTCTATATAGCTGGGCTGTGCTGATGGGGTGTAGTGGGTTCACCCTTTCTGGGTGCCCTCTTTCGCCTCCCTGGCCGGGTTGCCTGACGCTCCGTGTATGGCTACATTTTGACTATGGCTGATAATATTTGTGTGATGTCCTGGAATGTGCGGGGCCTCGGCAACCCGGTAAAGAGGACGGCGGTGCTCCGCACCATCAAACGCCTGCAGGCAGATGTGGTTTGCCTGCAGGAGACCCATATGTCTCCTTCCACTTCCACGTGTCTAGCTCCTAGCATATTTAGTCACCAGTTCCACTCTGTTTACTCCACTTATTCGAGAGGGTGTGTATTTTGATTAAGAAGGGGGTACGGTTTCTATGCTCAAAGTCTGTGATTGACCCTGAGGGCTGGTTTGTTTTATCCTGCCAACTAGCAAGCCTTAGGTGTGTACTTGTGCCCCCCCCCCCGTATTCTGCAGGGGTACTTAAACTTATCGTGCCACATATTGCTCAACTTCCTGATGTGCCCCTGCTGATGTTGGGGGACTTTACTGCTGTACTTGACTCTGCCTGGGATAGGTTTTCCTCTCACTCCGGTGGACCTATGCTGGCCGGGGGGGCTATGCCCCTTGCTCGGTTGGTGGGTGAACTCGGACTGACAGATGTCTGGAGGATGGGCCACCCTGAGGTATGAAAATTTTCGTGCTTCTCGGCGTCACACTCGGGATTGTCTAGGATAGATCTGGGGCTGGGTAATGGTTCGCTACTGCCTCTGGTGGTCGTGGCGGGAAAATCCCTTTGGAAACTCAATGCATTCTGGCTGACGCTCTTTCCTAGTCCTGATCCCCTGCCACCCAAACTAACGTCCTTTTTTGCTGACAATTTGGAATCCGCAGAGGTGGGGGTGGTGTGGGATGCGGCTAAGGCATTCATGGGAGGTCAGTTTATACGTACGGTTAATGTCATTAAAACGGACACCAGGCAATGGGAGAATACTGTGTTGGACGCAGTGACTAGAGCGGAGGAAACTTATGATAGGGACCCGTCAGATGATACTCAGAGGTCGTGGCTGGCTGCCCAATCTATGGCCAAGTCGGTCTCGATTCAAAAGGCTGAAAACAAGCACTTCTTCTTGCAGCAGAGGTATTTTGAGAAGGGAGAAAACACGGGTCATATGTTGGCCATGCTGGTTCGCTCACAGCAGCCTGCGGCATTTATACCCCAGATTAAGGATCCTCAGGGGGTGCTCTGGCACGCCACGGCTGACATACGGAGAGTACTTGGGAAGTTTTATGCTGATCTTTACTCCTCTAAGATCTCAG
Organism: Pelophylax lessonae; assembly: GCF_965119305.1. NCBI lineage: Eukaryota > Metazoa > Chordata > Amphibia > Anura > Ranidae > Pelophylax > Pelophylax lessonae. The sequence goes on from NC_138772.1 coordinate 246,096,766, forward strand.
CTGACTCACGAGAAATTGCCGATTTTTTTGGCTTCCTGCGATTTGCCTTCTCTGTCTGCCTGGGACGTGGCTGTGCTTGGGGCCCCCCTTACGGAAAACGAACTTTATGCGGCCTTGAAATCTACTAAGCCTGGTAAATCTCCGGGGGCTGATGGTATCCCGTCGGAGGTTTACAGCCGATACGCTGAACAGTTGGTGCCCGTGCTGCTGCGGGTATATAACGAAGCCTTCCGTATTGGCCGCTGTTAGGAATGCTTCCTGAGCACACTGATGTGCTGTCATGAATCTGCAAGGGTTAACCTAGAGCAGACTAATTGCAGTAATTGGCAAAGAGGCTGCCTTATTTAAACAGCTCAGAAGCACTGTGTCTTTGCTGACTTTTCCTGTGTTCCTGAAGCCTGCTTCCTGTTACCTGTTTGATATCCGTTTTGACCTTTGGCTTGTTCCTGACCTTGTTGACCTGCTGCCCGTCCTGACCCCCGGCTTGTTTGACCATTCTCTCAGATCTCCCTTGTCTGCTTATCTGCCTTCGGATCATGACCGGCTTCTCCCTTGGTGGGGCGACCCTGAGGACTGCGACCTGGTATCCACACGCAGCAAAATCCATCCTCCCCACTAGAGGCTCTTGCGAAAACCGGTGGATACTTAGATTCCGCAACTCAGGTTAGCCTGTGTCACTTACCTTGGGGGTTCCCGTCTAAGCTCCGCCCTCTGGCAGACGTGGGGCCTTCCTCTGCCATCAGGCTACCACTTGTATCCCTAACAGTACAAATCAGCCATGACGGAGCCTGCAAGAGAAGCCTCACGGTTGGAGAGATCTGCCAACACCTCGCAGCCCTGTCTCAAACCGTAAAGTCGCTTCAAGGCGGCTACACACAGCTAGAGGAACGGCTGCGCTCTACGACACTTCAGGGGGATCCTCCTGTATTATCTGCTTCCTCTCCTGCTGCAGCACTCTCTGCACCTGCTTCTGGCCCTACCGTAGTGATGCTGCCACCAGAACCTCGAGTTCCTGCTCCCGAAAAATATTCCGGGGATCGCGGTAAATTCCACGCCTTTCGCAACGCCTGCCAGCTGTATTTCTCCCTGCAACCTCTAACCTTTTCTTTGGAGACCACCAAGGTGGGGTTTGTTATCTCCCTGCTCCTAGGCAAACCCCAGTCCTGGGTTCATCGGCTCCTTGAAGAGGGCAGCCCCCATTAAACTCCTTACGGTCATTTTTTGAGGCCATGACACAGCTCTATGATGACCCGCAGCGATCCTCCACCGCAGAAGCTGCGCTTCATGTTCTTCAGCAGGGTCGCAGGCCCGTAGAACACTACGTCACTAACTTCCGCCGCATCAGTTCCGATACGTCCTGGAACGAAGCAGCACTCCGGTATCAGTTCCATCTCGGCTTGTACGAAGGACTGAAGGACGAGCTGGCGCGGGTAGGTGTCCCCAACGCCTTGGAAGATTTGATTTCCCAGGCCATTCAAATCGACCGGTGGCTACGGGAGCGCAGAGCAGAACGATCTCCGCAGCAGTTCAGACCAGCCTGGACGCTACCATGAGTTGCTCATCCTGCATACTTTTCTTCTGCTGGGTCAGCTCTTACCAACCCCGCTCCCGCTGGAGTCGCCTCAGATACGCCTGAACCTATAGAACTTGGGATCATACGGCCTGCTTTGTCCCCGGAGGAGAGACGCCGTCGCCAGTTGGGTAACATGTGCCTGTATTGCGGTGAAGCTGGCCACTATGTGCGCTCCTGCCCGGCAAAATACCATAAGTTCATGCCGGCCTCACCATCTGTTGCCAGTTCCTCCCACCTAGCCTTTCCTGTGTCATTACAGCTTCCGGAAGGACTCGTCCCAGTTACTGCAATCATTGACTTGGGAGCCTGCCATTGTTTCATTGATCGCTCGTTCGCCCTGCAACATGGCGTATCTCTCCGGCTCAAGACTCAGGACCTCACCATCTTCCTGGCTGATGGTTCCCACATCAAATCCGGGCCCGTGACCCAAGAAACTTTTCCCCTTTCTATGGTCTCCTCCTCCGGCCATAAGGAACTGATTAGCCTGGATGTTATCATATCCTCCTTATTTCCCATTATCCTGGGATTACCGTGGTTGCAAGCACATAACCCGCAAGTCAATTGGATCACAGGCACCATCCAGTTCCCATCTCTTTACTGCAAGAATTCCTGTCTACCCACTCCTCCTGAATTCCCCAAGACTCTGTTCTGTCTTTAATCCAACCTGATGTGTGTTCTGTGGTGCCCAAAGAATACCATGATTTCCTGGACATATTCAGCAAACGGGGAGCAGAGACCTTGCCCCCCCACCGTCCATATGACTGCCCCATCGACTTGCTCCCAGGAGCCGAAATCCCGTTCGGCCGGATTTACCCACTTTCTGAACGTGAGCTGGACGTCTTAAAGGACTATGTAGACGAAAGTCTGAAGAAGGGGTTCATCCGTCCCTCTACCTCTCCAGCAGGGGCAGGTATCTTCTTCGTAGAGAAGAAGGATCACACCCTCCGACCCTGCATAGATTATAGGGATTTAAATAAAGTTACTATTAAAAACCGTTATCCCCTTCCTCTAGTCCCCGAACTCTTTCAGAGACTCAGATCTGCCATCCTGTTTACTAAGCTGGATCTTCGTGGGGCGTACTACTTGGTGCGCATCCGAGAGGGCGACGAATGGAAGACTGCTTTCCACACTAGATTCGGACATTTCGAATACCTGGTAATGCCATTTGGCCTTTGTAATGCTCCTGCCACGTTCCAACACTTTGTGAACGACATCTTCAGGGATTGGTTGGATATCCTTATCATCCAAATGACATCCTAATCTTCTCAACATCCCTAGAGCAGCATCGCGAGCATGTTCGAAATGTCCTCGGTCGCCTTCGCCAGCATGGCCAAGGCCGAGAAGTGCGTTTTTGAGCAGAACAGTATCCCATTTCTGGGGTTAATAATTTCCACAGAAGGAATAGAGATGGATCCTCAGAAGGTCTCTGCCATTCTGGACTGGCCACCTCCATCAGACAAAAAGGGAGTACAGCGCTTCGTTGGCTTCGCCAATTTTTATAGGAGGTTCATTAAGGGGTTCTCTAACATCATAGCCCCTATTACTCACCTTACTAAGAAGAACGTCCGCTTCCAGTGGACCCCAGAAGCTCAGTCCGCCTTCTCGGTTCTTAAAAAACATTTTACCTCTGCCCCTATCCTAAGTCACCCGGATCCTGCCTTACCCTATCTCCTGGAGGTAGACGCATCGGACGTTGCGGTCGGGGCAGTCATCTCCCAAAGACAGGGAACTAGAGACTTAACTCACCCAATAGCCTTCTATTCCCAGAAACTCTCTCCCGCGGAGAAAAACTATGATGTCGGGGACCGGGAACTCTTGGCTATCAAAGCCGCTCTCGAAGTGGTATTCCCAGGTGGTCTCCCGTCCAGGTACTAACCAGGCCCGACCCTGCTTAGCTTCCGAGATCAGATGAGATCAGGCGTGTTCAGGGTGATGTGGCCATAGGCGATCACCACTACCACCCTCAACCCCTTTGAACTTGGCAATGGCAAGATGACACCTCAGGAGAAACAAAAAGAAAGCCAACGAATAAAGGAAAAGCCAAAATGCTACAGCACCCTGTATTCCCAGGCAGTCTCGCATCCAGGTACAAACCAGGCCCGACCCTGCTTAGCTTCTGAGATCAGATGAGATCAGACGTGTTAAGGGTGATGTGGCCATAGGCGATCACCACTGCCACCCTCGACTCCTTTGAACTTGGCCATGGCAAGATGGCACTTCTTCTTGATGGGCCTTTTTTGAGACATCCCATGCAGACCGAACAGTTGCGATCTGCAAGATTTGTCAGAAGGGTATAAAAAGTGGCAAAAATGTAAACCACCTGGGTACAAGCTGCCTAAACAGGCATTTGACAACCCACCACTTGGCCTGTTGGCAGGAGCATTTGAAGAACCCACAAAAGGGCCAAAGATCGGTCAGTCGGCCTCCTAGTCCTCCTCGCGCTGCTCCTCGTGCTCCACCTGCACATCAGTCTATTCCTGGCCCTGCTATAGTCACTCGTCACCTGTTGGCAGCCTCCATTGACAGGGATGATGATATAGCAGGCAGTGTCGCATCTACCTCCAGCACACCACCAGCTGTAACATCTAGACGCCAAATTTCGATTCCACACATGCTGGAACGAAAAAAAAATGTATACTCCCCGCGACCCACATACCCAGCATCTAAACAGTAGTTTGGCAAAACTACTGGCTCTGCAACTGTTACCATTTAACCTGGGTAGAGTCTGCTCCCTTCCGTGACTTTGCAAAATGTGCAGTTCCACAGTGGCAGGTGCCAAGTCGGCATTACTTTGCCCGTAAGGCCCTGCCATCCCTATACCAACATGTGGAAGGCAATGTAGTGTCGTCCCTGGCCATGTCAGTCAGCCGTAAGATACACCTGACGGCTGACACTTGGTCAAGCAAACATGGGCAGGGACGGTACATTTCTGTCACTGCTCATTGGGTGACACTGCTTGCCAGCGGAAGGGATTGTAGCCAGAGCTCGGTGCTGCAGCCAGGTTGCCCCCACGTCTGCAAACAGCTGGTGGTGTCGCTGATCCGGGTAGATCGATCACTTCTACCCCCTTCTGCTCCTCCCCCTACACCATGCCTTTCTTTTGCTCCTAATCAACTGTACAGCCAATGTGTATGATGGGGACATAATGCAGTGCACTGGGAACAAGATTAGAGATTTTTTTTTAAAAGGTGCTGTCTCTTAAAATGTGCATATAATTAACAGGTGTATTTTCACAATGTCAGGGACCAGACTTGAACCTGGGACCTCCAGTGTGTCTGCCAATGACTCTACTTGCTGAGCCACCTGGAATGCTGGACAGCTCCTTGGACAAATCCTTGAATGACCCTGCTGTGAATCTTTATTGCCTTGAACTTTGAACCCTTTGCTCCTCCCATGAACTTCCTGTTTTAAGCCATGTCTTTGCACTTCCTGGTTTGCAGAATATTGTGCCTTCAAGAGCCGATATCTCGCTTGTCTCTCCTGCTGCCATCCGTATCTTTGCTACCATCCATTATCGACACTTGGCTTGTTCCTCGACTATGCTTTTGCCTAATCCCGACTTGCAACTTCTTGTTACCGACCTTTGGCTATTCCTAGACTACGCTTCTGCTTGATCCTGACCTGCTGTATCTGCTACTGGACCCTGGCTTGCTCACCTCCTGGTGGGGCGATCCTGAGGACCGCGACCTGGTACTAACACGCAGCAAAATCCATCTCCACCATCGAGGGAGTCAAACTAGGCCTTGCAGATTGCCGCATGTCTTCCTCCTCCTCCTCCTCAAAGCCTGCAAAAGTTCCCGAAGAATCGTCCTCCTCCTCTTCCACCCCTGGATCCTGCTCGGGCCTCTGGGAGCTAGGCATAATGGGGTCAGGATTCTCAGGATAAAGGGGGCCTTGAGAGGCAAGGAAGTCCTCCTCTTCCTCCTGCTGCTCTGCCTCCAGTGCCCTGTCCATAATGCCACGCAGAGTGTGCTCCAACAAAAACAGTACCGGTAGGGTGTCACTGATGCATGCGCTGTCCCGGCTGACCATCCTTGTGGACTCCTCAAATGCCGAGAGGACAGCACATGCATCCTTATTTAAAAGCCACTGCCGTGGTGAAAAGAAGCCCAGGCGCGCTGAGCCAGTGCTGGTGCTGTACTCGCAGAGATATTCATTGAGGGCCCTCTGCTGCATGTACAGGCGCTGCAGCATAGCCAAGGTGGAGTTCCAGCGGGTGGGCATGTCACAGACAAGGCGGTGTACCGGCAGGTGAAACTCGTGCTGCACTTCAGCCAAACGTGCAGTGGCACTGTACGACCGCCTGAAGTGATTGCACACCCTTCTTGCCATCCTTAGCACATCCTGCATTCCCGGGTATGAGTTCAAAAACCGCTGTACCACGAGATTTAGGACATGCGCCAGGCATAGCACATGGGTCAACTTTCCCTGACGAAGGGCGGCCAGGAGGTTTGACCCATTATCAGTAACCACAATCCCTGGCTGCAGCTGGCGTGGTGTCAACCACCTCTGGGCCTGTGCCTGCAGAGCCCCAAGAATCTCAGGGGCAGTATGCTGCCTGTCCCCTAGACACACAAGCTGCAGCACTGCGTGACACCTTTTGGCCTGAGACATAGAATAGCCCTTTGAACGCTTACGTAGTACCTCATCATATTCAAAGGACCATTCTGCAGAGGAGGGCATGGAGGAGGATGAGTAGGAGGAGGAGCAGAAGGGGGTAGAAGTGATCGATCTACCCGGATCAGCGACACCACCAGCTGTTTGCAGACGTGGGGGCAACCTGGCTGCAGCACCGAGCTCTGGCTACAATCCCTTCCGCTGGCAAGCAGTGTCACCCAATGAGCAGTGACAGAAATGTACCGTCCCTGCCCATGTTTGCTTGACCAAGTGTCAGCCGTCAGGTGTATCTTACGGCTGACTGATGTGGCATGGCAGGGCCTTACGGGCAAAGTAATGCCGACTTGGCACCTGCCACTGTGGAACTGCACATTTTGCAAAGTCACGGAAGGGAGCAGACTCTACCAGGTTAAATGGTAACAGTTGCAGAGCCAGTAGTTTTGCCAAACTACTGTTTAGATGCTGGGTATGTGGGTGGCGGGGAGTATACATTTTTTTTTCGTTCCAGCATGTGTGGAATCGAAATTTGGCGTCTAGATGTTACAGCTGGTGGTGTGCTGGAGGTAGATGCGACACTGCCTGCTATATCATCATCCCTGTCAATGGAGGCTGCCAACAGGTGACGAGTGACTATAGCAGGGCCAGGAATAGACTGATGTGCAGGTGGAGCACGAGGAGCAGTGCGAGGAGGACTAGGAGGCCGACTGACCGATCTTTGGCCCTTTTGTGGGTTCTTCAAATGCTCCTGCCAACAGGCCAAGTGGTGGGTTGTCAAATGCCTGTTTAGGCAGCTTGTACCCAGGTGGTTGACATTTTTGCCACGTTTTATACCCTTCTGACAAATCTTGCAGATCGCAACTGTTCGGTCTGCATGGGATGTCTCAAAAAAGGCCCATCAAGAAGAGGTGTGTATAGTGGCCCGGGAGACAACAGGTGCGGCCTTAGATGGAGCGGGCCGTCTGCTCTCCCCTCTTGCTTGCTCTGCCTCCTCCTCAACCTCAGACCCAACATCAGACTCTATAAAGGACTGAGCATCAGGCGTGGCCCGGGAGACAACAGGTGCGGCCTTAGATGGAGCTGGCTGTCTGCTCTCCCCTCTTGCTTGTTCTGCCTCCTCCTCAACCTCAGACCCAACATCAGACTCCATAAAGGACTGAGCATCAGGCTGGAGTAGATGGCCGACACTGTGGTCAAACAGCTCAGCTGACTCCTCTGCCATGTCTGAAGTTGGGTCTAAGGGAGGACGTGAGGTGGACATGGACTCATCTCTATTTGTTCTGCCAACTGCAGAAGACTGACCACTTTTCTCTGCCTGGGTCACTGTAGTTGCAGATGATGCCGATGATGAGGGTTTGGTAATATAGTCCACCACCTCCTGTACGTACTGTGGACGTATAGCTTGGCCACTGCCAGAGAACAATGCAAATGGTGGCCTGGCTGAGGACTGACCACCACGTCCACCCCTGCCTCTAGACACCCTAGAAGCTGTGCCCCTTTCCGCAGCAGGGCCACGTATGCCTTTTCTTGGTCTACCTGGCATATTTGTCACTGAGGCGTTGGCAACTCTGTGCAGTGAAAAACGCACACTGCTATGCGACCCACAGTTGTCGCTGAATACAGCACAGCAGATGCGTGTCACGCACAGTTGCAAAGCCTTTTGCACAGTGGACCTAACGCTTTCAAGAACAGGCGTTAAGTTGTCACTGAGGCAATGTATTTTGCTGACTAGCAAGCACGTATACCTGCTGTAGATATATCAGCACTGTGGAACGTGCTCACTACACAGAACCCTCACACTTTCACTTTCCCTACAGAAACTAGATTATTACATCTAACTACTGTGGTACAAAGTTCCCTAACTACACTAGATATCCCTTTCCTCACACTAAAAGAACAGCTCCATACAGCAGAAGACTGACACTGTCCCTTTAATTTTTTTTTTTCTAACTCAAAAAACCAGCACAATCGCTGTATTTCTAACTACACTGACTGGCTGTAAGCTGAATGCAATTCTGCTATATGGAGCTTTAGAAGCACTCGCCTATGCAGAAAACATAGTGTAGCAAAGCAGGAGTAAGAGAAATGCTTCCACTCTCTTCAACAGACTCTGTATCACTGTGCTAGGGGTTAGGCGGGGCTATCTTATATACTGTGGGGCGTATTCACTTCTGATTGGAACCTGGTCTCCGTAGTCACTCCAATCACGTTCCCAGAAGACTCCTGCCCCCTCATTGGCTTTTGCTGATGTTTCTGGGCCAATCACAGGCTTTTAAAGCCCAGTTCCTGTACCAGTGCATTTTGGGCGGTTCTGGTGGCTGAATTCCGAACTTTTACCGCAAAAAGTTCAGAATTCGGCCGAATTTCGAACACCCAATGTTCGGGTCGAACCGATGGTCGACCCGAACCGTTCGATCATCTCTACGGGTTAGTACTCGGATGGGAGACCACCTGGGAATACCAGGTGCTGTAGGCTTTTGGCTTTTCCTTTATTCGTTGGCTTTTTTTTTGTTTCTCCTGAGGTGCCATCTTGCCATGGCCAAGTTCAAAGGGGTCGAGGGTGGCAGTGGTGATCGCCTACGGCCACATCACCCTGAACACGCCCGATCCTGTCTAATCTCGGAAGCTAAGCAGGGTCGGGCATGGTTAGTACCTGGATGGGAGACCAGCTGGGAATACCAGGTGCTGTAGGCTTTTGGCTTTTCCTTTATTTGTTGGCTTTCAAGATAACTGCATGTGGTAACCAATAGCCTAAAAAAATGTTTTTGGTCAAAATGACTATTTTCGTCTTTTAGAGTCTTAAAACGCTTGTTTTAGACAAGATTACTGCATTTGGTCTCCAATGGCCTGAAAAAAAATTTTGGTCAAAATGACTCTAATTTGGTCTCCAAGTGTCTAAAAAGCCTTTATTCGTCAAAATAACTGCATTTGGTCACCAAAGGTCTGAAAATTGTTTTTAGTCAAAATGACTGTATTTTCGCCTTTTAGAGTCTTAAAAAGTCGATTTTAGACAAGATAATTGCATTTCGTAACCAATGGCCTGAAAAATCTTTTTGGTCAAAATGACTCTATTTTGGTTTCCAAGTGTCTAAAAAGCCTTTTTTAGTCAATATAACTGCATTTGATCACCAAAGGTATGAAAAAAATTTAGTCAAAATGACTATTTTTGTCTTTATAGTCTTAAAACGCTTGTTTTAGACAAGATAATTGCATTTGGTCTCCAATGGCCTGAAAAATATTTTTTTGATCAAAATGACTCTGTTTTGGTCTCCAAATGTCAAAAAAGCCTTTTTTAGTCAGAATAACTGCATTTGATCACCAAAGATCTGGAAAAAATGTTTTAGTCAAAATGACTGTATTTTCGGCTTTTAGAGTCTTAAAACGCCGGTTTTAGACCAGATAACTGCATTTGGTAAACCAATGGCCTGAAAAAAATTTTTGGTCAAAATTACATTATTTTGGTCTCCAAGTGTCTAAAAAGCCTTTTTTAGTCAAAATAACTACATTTGGTCACCAAAGGTCTGACATTTTTTTTGTCAAAATTTTTGTCTTTTCGTCTTTTAGAGTCTTAAACAGCCGCTTTTTAGACAAGATAACTGCATGTGGTAACCAATAGCCTGAAAAAAATTTTTTTTGGTCAAAATGACTCTATTTTGGTGTTCAAGTGTCTAAAAAGCCTACAAGCCTTTTAAGACTCTAAAAGACAAAAATACAGTCATTTTGACTAAATTTTTTTTCAGGGGGCGTGGCCGAGCTGCGGGTGTGAGCGGACGTGCATGCTGTGAGCTCCGCTGTTGATCCTGCTAGTTATCCTGTGTAACTCCTTATCCTGCTCCGATTTCTACCGTCAGTCGGTGCCCTGTGTTCCCTGGAGTGCGGTGATCACCAGGTGAAGTCCTCCATCTTCTCTCCGTGATGTCTAAGAAGGGTAAAGAGGGAAATCCGCACAGGCCGGCCCGATCCAAGATGGCGGCGCCTCACAGCGCGCAGCACAGGAGGCCACATATCTGGAGGCTGCTCAAAAGCTTTTTGCTAAGCCTGCTGCCCAGGACCCCCAAACTCTGAGGACCATCGATCCGGCTCACCGGGGTCGCATTCAGACACGGATGACACTGTTCCCTTAGGTGATCTCTCCTGCCAGATTGCTGATTGGGAGGCAGCAGATGCAGACCAGGCCCCGAGGCAATCATCTCCTACCCCGGACACAGAACCCACGTTGCGGGACATTATGGCTGCGGTTACCACCTGTACCACCGCCAAATACAGCCCTGACAGTGGAGTTAAAGGGGGTCAAGGCTGAGATATCGTTCATGAGACATGATATGCAGAAATTGAGGGAGAGGACAGTGGCAGTGGAAGGCAGGGTCAGCTCCCTGGAGGATGACATGGCGCCTTTGCAAAGGGAGTGAAACATACTGCCCTGCTCTCAGCCCAGCAAGCTGCACGTCTGGATGACTTAGAGAATAGGATGAGACGGAGTAATATCAGAGCAATTGGGATCCCTGAGCGGGCGGAAGGTAAAGATCCTGTGGCTTTCATTGAACAATGGCTGCTCTCTACTTTTGGGCAAGAATCCTTTACTTCCATGTTTTCGGTGGAACTTGCTCAAAGGGTGCCTATGCGACCTCTTCCTCCTGGAGCCCCCCCCGCGCACTTTCATCTTCAAATTCCTCAATTACTAAAGCCAGGGGAATGCAGGGGAGGCTCAAGATTGACAACTCAAGGATCTCCCTGTTTCCCGATTACTCTGCGGTGGTGCAGAAACAGCGTGCGAAATTCGTAGAGGTCAAGAGGAGATTGCAGGACTTGAATGTTCAATACGCTATGCTGTACCCTTCCAGGCTCTGGGTGGTGGTCCGGGATGAGGTGCTGTTCTTTGACAAGCCTTCTGCTGCTGTTCAATGGCTGGATGCTAATGGTGGGGCCCTGCGGGCGGCCACTTCCCCCAGGCGAGAAGACCTTTGAGGATCGTTTCTACTTTTTGGAACTTTTGTACTCTTTTCGGCCGGTCATGGATCCTTTCGGTTCTCCTGCCTATACTTGGCACTTGATGTTACACACACTTTTCCTGTTATGATGGGAGCTCTTCTGCTGCACTAATGGTTGCTACCTCTCACATGGTTGCTAATTTTGAGGAGACTACACTGGCATCGGTGGTCCCTCTCCGGTTCCCCCCCTTGGTCGTGACTGGACATGCCCTATTGACTCGTCCCTTCCCCCACACGTGGCAGACGTGTATTGCCTTTTTGTTCCCCCCTTTTTGCCTTTTTTCTGGTCCTGGACTTTGGTTCGATTTTTGCTTTTCCTGCATGTACTTTGTCGCTCTACTGCTATTATTTTACCCTATGCTGTGGATGTTCCTATTGACTGTTCTCTATGCTGGGGCTGCACCGGTACTGTGTGGGCTGGGCGACTACTCCTGTTGCTCTCTCTATATAGCTGGGCTGTGCTGATGGGGTGTAGTGGGTTCACCCTTTCTGGGTGCCCTCTTTCGCCTCCCTGGCCGAGTTGCCTGACGCTCCGTGTATGGCTACATTTTGACTATGGCTGATAATATTTGTGTGATGTCCTGGAATGTGCGGGGCCTCTGCAACCCGGGTAAAGAGGACGGCAGTGCTCCGCACCATCAAACGCCTTTAGGCAGATGTGGTTTGCCTGCAGGAGACCCATATGTCCCCTTCCACTTTCCCGTGTCTAGCTCCTAGCGTATTTAGTCACCAGTTCCACTCTGTTTACTCCACTTATTCGAGAGGGGTGTGTATTTTGATTAAGAAGGGGGTACGGTTTCTATTCTCAAAGTCTGTGATTGACCCTGAGGGCCGGTTTGTTTTATCCTGCCAACTAGCAAGCCTTAGGTGTGTACAAGCCCCCCCCCGTATTCTGCAGGGGTACTTAAACTTATCGTGCCACATATTGCTCAACTTCCTGATGTGCTGATGTTGGGGGACTTTACTGCTGTACTTGACTCTGCCTGGGATGCGGCTAAGGCATTCATGGGAGGTCAGTTTATACGTACGGTTAATGTCATTAAAACGGACACCAGGCAATGGGAGAATACTGCGTTGGACGCAGTGACTAGAGCGGAGGAAACGTATGTTAGGGACCCGTCAGATGATACTCAGAGGTCGTGGCTGGCTGCCCAATCTATGGCCAAGTCGGTCTCGATTCAAAAGGCTGAAAACAAGCGCTTCTTCTTGCAGCAGAGGTATTTTGAGAAGGGAGAAAACACGGGTCATATGTTGGCCATGCTGGTTCGCTCGCAGCAGCCTGCGGCATTTATACCATAGATTAAGGATCCTCAGGGGGTGCTCTGGCACGCCACGGCTGACATACGGAGAGTACTTGGGAAGTTTTATGCTGATCTTTACTCCTCTAAGATCTCGGCTGACTCACGAGAAATTGCCGATTTTTTTGGCTTCCTGCGATTTGCCTTCTCTGTATGCCAGGGAAGTGGCTGTGCTTGGGGCCCCCCTTACGGAAAACGAACTTTATGCGGCCTTGAAATCTACTAAGCCTGGTAAATCTCCGGGGGCTGATGGTATCCCGTCGGAGGTTTACAGCCGATACGCTGAACAGTTGGTGCCCATGCTGCTGCGGGTATATAACGAAGCCTTCCGTATTGGCCGCTGTTAGGAATGCTTCCTGAGCACACTGATGTGCTGTCATGAATCTGCAATCTAAAGGGTTAACCTAGAGCAGACTAATTGCAGTAATTGGCAAACAGGCTGCCTTATTTAAACAGCTCAGAAGCACTGTGTCTTTGCTGACTTGTCTGCAGCTCTTCCTGTGTTCCCGAAGCCTGCTTCCTGTTACCTGTTTGATATCCGTTTTGACCTTTGGCTTGTTCCTGACCTTGTTGACCTGCTGCCCGTCCTGACCCCCGGCTTGTTTGACCATTCTCTCGGATCTCACTTGTCTGCTTATCTGCCTTCAGATCATGACCGGCTTCTCCCTTGGTGGGGCGACCCTGAGGACTGCGACCTGGTATCCACACGCAGCAAAATCCATCCTCCCCACTAGAGGCTCTGGCGAAAACCGGTGGATACTTAGATTCCGCACCTCAGGTTAGCCTGTGTCACTTACCTTGGGGGTTCCCGTCTAAGCTCCGCCCTCTGGCACACGTGGGGCCTTCCTCTGCCATCAGGCTACCACTTGTATCCCTAACAGTACAAATCAGCCATGACGGAGCCTGCAAGAGAAGCCTCACCGTTGGAAGAGATCTGCCAACACCTCGCAGCCCTGTCTCAAACCGTAAAGTCGCTTCAAGACGGCTACACACAGCTAGAGGAACGGATGCGCTCTACGACACTTCAGGGGGATCCTCCTGTATTATCTGCTTCCTCTCCTGCTGCAGCACTCTCTGCACCTGCTTCTGGCCCTACCGTAGTGATGCTGCCACCAGAACCTCGAGTTCCTGCTCCCGAAAAATATTCCGGGGATTGCGGTAAATTCTGCGCCTTTCGCAACGCCTGGCAGCTGTATTTCTCCCTGCAACCTCGAACCTTTTCTTTGGAGACCACCAAGGTGGGGTTTGTTATCTCCCTGCTCCTAGGCGAACCCCAGTCCTGGGTTCATCGGCTCCTTGAAGAGGGCAGCCCCCATTAAACTCCTTACAGTCATTTTTTGAGGCCATGGCACAGCTCTATGATGACCCGCAGCGATCCTCCACCGCAGAAGCTGCGCTTCATGTTCTTCAGCAGGGTCGCAGGCCCGTAGAACACTACGTCACTAACTTCCGCCCCATCAGTTCCGATACGTCCTGGAACGAAGCAGCACTCCGGTATCAGTTCCGTCTCGGCTTGTCAGAAGGACTGAAGGACGAGCTGGCGCGGGTAGGTGTCCCCAACGCCTTGGAAGATTTGATTTCCCAGGCCATTCAAATCGACCGGTGGCTACGGGAGCGCAGAGCAGAACGATCTCCGCAGCAGTTCAGACCAGCCTGGACGCTACCACGAGTTGCTCATCCTGCATACTTTTCTTCTGCTGGGTCAGCTCTTACCAACCCCGCTCCCGCTGGAGTCGCCTCAGATACGCCTGAACCTATACAACCTGGGATCATACGGCCTGCTTTGTCCCCGAAGGAGAGACGCCGTCGCCAGTTGGGTAACCTGTGCCTGTATTGAGGTGAAGCTGGCCACTATGTGCGCTCCTGTCCGGCAAAATACCATAAGTTCATGCCGGCCTCACCATCTGTTGCCAGTTCCTCCCACCTAGCCTTTCCTGTGTCATTACAGCTTCCGGAAGGACTCGTCCCAGTTACTGCAATCATTGACTTGGGAGCCTGCAGTTGTTTCATTGATCGCTCATTCGCCCTGCAACATGGCGTACCTCTCCGTCTCAAGACTCAGGACCTCACCATCTTCCTGGCTGATGGCTCCCACATCAAATCCGGGCCCGTGACCCAAGAAACTTTTCCCCTTCCTATGGTCTCCTCCTCCGGCCATAAGGAACTGATTAGCCTGGATGTTATCACATCCTCCTTATTTCCCATTATCCTGGGATTACCGTGGTTGCAAGCACATAACCCGCAAGTCAATTGGATCACAGGCACCATCCAGTTCCCATCTCTTTACTGCAAGAATTCCTGTCTACCCACTTCTCCTGAATTCCCCAAGACTCTGTTCTGTCTTGAATCCGAACCTGATGTGTGTTCTGTGGTGCCCAAAGCATACCATGATTTCCTGGACGTATTCAGCAAACGGGGAGCAGAGACCTTGCCCCCCCACCGTCCATATGACTGCCCCATCGACTTGCTCCCAGGAGCCGAAATCCCGTTCGGCCGGATTTACCCACTTTCTGAACGTGAGCTGGACGTCTTAAAGGACTATGTAGACGAAAGTCTGAAGAAGGGGTTCATCCGTCCCTCTACCTCTCCAGCAGGGGCAGGTATCTTCTTCGTAGAGAAGAAGGATCACACCCTCCGACCCTGCATAGATTATAGGGATTTAAATAAAGTTACTTTTAAAAACCGTTATCCCCTTCCTCTAGTCCCCGAACTCTTTCAGAGACTCAGATCTGCCATCCTGTTTACTAAGCTGGATCTTAGTGGGGCGTACCACTTGGTGCGCATCCGAGAGGGCGACAAATGGAAGACTGCTTTCCGCACTAGATTCGGACATTTCGAATACCTGGTAATGCCATTTGGCCTTTGTAATGCTCCTGCCACATTCCAACACTTTGTGAACTACATCTTCAGGGAATGGTTGGATATCTTCATCATCGTATACTTGGATGACATCCTAATCTTCTCAACATCCCTAGAGCAGCATCGTGAGCACGTTGGAAATGTCCTCGGTCGCCTTCGCCAGCATGGTCTCTACGCCAAGGCCGAGAAGTGCGTTTTTGAGCAGAACAGTATCCCGTTTCTGGGGTTAATAATTTCCACAGAAGGAATAGAGATGGATCCTCAGAAGGTCTCTGCCATTCTGGACTGGCCACCTCCATCAGACAAAAAGGGAGTACAGCGCTTCGTTGGCTTCGCCAATTTTTATAGGAGGTTCATTAAGGGGTTCTCTAACATCATAGCCCCTATTACTCACATTACTAAGAAGAACGTCCGCTTCCAGTGGACCCCAGAAGCTCAGTCCGCCTTCTCGGTTCTTAAAAAACATTTTACCTCTGCCCCTATCCTAAGTCACCCGGATCCTGCCTTACCCTATCTCCTGGAGGTAGACGCATCGGACGTTGTGGTCGGGGCAGTCATCTCCCAAAGACAGGGAACTAGAGACTTAACTCACCCAATAGCCTTCTTTTCCCGGAAACTCTCTCCCGCTGAGAAAAACTATGATGTCGGGGACCGGGAACTCCTGGCTATCAAAGCCGCTCTCGAGGGGGGGGATATCTACTAGAAGGAGCATCACGCCCGATTCTTATATTTACCGATCATAAGAACCTTGAGTACTAAAGATCTGAAAAGCGACTTAGACCCCGCAAGGCCCGATGGGCACTCTTCTTCTCCAGATTCTCGTTCCATATCACCTATCGGCCCGGGTCGAAAAATGTCAAACCGGATGCCCTGTCCTGGATGTTTGATAATACTAAAGAAGAGTTGGTACCTGACCCTATCCTGTCAGAGAAAAACTTCCTGCTCACTAGCCTGAAATCCCATCTTGAGCAAGCCTCTGCCAAAATTTCCGGTCCACCTGGGATACCCCTGTCACGCAAGGATGGTTTGTTGTGGGCTAAGGACAAAATATTTGTCCCGGAGGGAGTCAGAGTTTCGGTTCTAGCTGCCTGCCATGACCACCCTCTGCCTGGCCATTTTGGTGTTCATAGGACCCTTGACCTCATGCAACGCACCTTCTGGTGGCCTGAGATGGGAAAAGACTGCAGAAGTTATGTGTCTTGCTCCAGGAGTAAAACCACCAGAAGTAGGGCGTGGGGTCTATTCAGACCACTCCCAATCCCTGACCGGCCCTGGCAAACTATCGCCATGGACTTTATCGTGGAACTTCCACCTTCGGCCGGGTGCTCCGCCATTTTTGTGGTTGTAGACCGGCTTACTAAGATGGCCCACTTTATACCCCTCAAAGGTACCCCCTCTGCAAAGGAAACTGCAGAAGTCTTCATTAGGGAGATTGTGCGACTCCACGGGGTACCCACAAACATTATCTCGGACAGAGGGGTACAGTTCACGTCCCGCTTTTGGAGGGCCTTGTGTAAGCTACTAAAAATTGAATTATCTATGTCCTCAGCTTACCACCCGCAGACGAAAGGGCAAACAGAGAGGACAAACCAGACCCTGGAACAATATCTCCGGTGCTTTACCACCTTCGTCCAGGACGACTGGGTAGCATTACTACCATTTGCGGAATTTGCCTTTAATAATTCACGACATTCCGTTACCGGGTAATCTCCCTTCTTTGCCAATTATGGTTTTCATCCTTCCTTTCTGCCCGACGTCCCATCTGATTCCGGAGTGCCCGCAGTTCAGGTCACCATTGACTTCTTCACGAGTAACAACAAACTTCTGCAGGACACCTTGGCCAAGGCTCAGATAGCGTCCAAAAGAATCTTTGATGGGAAAAAGAGGAGAGAACTGATTCTCCAACCAGGTGACCAGGTCTTTTTATCCACAGCTAACCTGTGCTTGGCCTGCCCATCCAAGAAGTTGGCTTCCAGGTTTATCGGCCCATTCTACGTTAAAATAAGACTCAATGCCGTGTCCTATGAGTTATCCTTACCTGATACCCTACGGATCCATCCTGTGTTCCATGTCACTTTTTTTTTAAAACCTGCGGTTCCTGACGCCTTCCCCGGCAGAAGCCCTGGACCTCCGGAACCAGTGATGGTGGATGGCGACATGGAGTACGAAGTTGAGGCTGTACTTGATTGCCGGAAAAGAGGTAACCAGCTTCAGTTCCTTATTAAATGGAAGGGTTATGAGCCGGAAGAGAATTCCTGGGAACCTGAGAGTAACATTCATGCCACAGACCTGATCCAGGCATTTTTTCCTGCCCATCCTCAGAAAAGCAGTTTGTTGGGCACCCGGAGGTTGCCCTTAAGGGGGGGGGGCAATGTTAAGAATGCTTCCTGAGCACACTGATGTGCTGTCAAGATTCTGCAATCTAAAAGGTTAACCTAGAGCAGATTAATTGCAGTAATTGGCAAAGAGGCTGCCTTATTTAAACAGCTCAGAAGCACTGTGTCTTTGCTGACTTGTCTGCAGCTCTTCCTGTGTTCCTGAAGCCTGCTTCCTGTTACCTGTTTGATATCCGTTTTGACCTTTGGCTTGTTCCTGACCTTGTTGACCTGCTGCCCGTCCTGACCCCCGGCTTGTTTGGCCATTCTCTCTGATCTCCCTTGTCTGCTTATCTGCCTTCGGATCTTGACTGGCTTCTCCCTTGGTGGGGTGACCCTGAGGACTGCGACCTGGTATCCACACGCATCAAAATCCATCCTCACCACTAGAGTATCTGGTGAAAACCGGTGGATACTTAGATTCCGCACCTCAGGTTAGTCTGTGTCACTTACCTTGGGGGTTCCCGTCTAAGTACCGCCGTCTAGCACACGTGGGGCCTTCCTCTGCCATCAGGCTACCACTTGTATCCCTAACAGCCGCCTTCCTGCCTCTATGTCCGAAGCTATAGTTGTTTTCCTGCTGAAGCCCGGCAAGGATCTGCTTTTGGCGGATTCCTAAAGGCCCATATCTCTACTCACAACGGATGTTAAAATTCTAGCTAAGATACTGGCCACTAGGCTGTCCTCTGTTGTCCAGGGGGTTGTCCATAGGGATCAATCGGGGTTTATCCTGACCAGATCAACGGCACTTAATCTCCGCCGACTATTTCTGAACCTTCAGATCCCAGTAGACAACCCTGGGAACCGGGCAGTCTTTTCGCTAGATGCCGCTAAGGCATTCAATAGTGTTGAATGGGTGTACCTATGGGAAGTTCTCAAGCGCTTTGGTGTGGGAGAGAACTTTCTGAACTGGGTGCGGGTACTGTACGCTGCCCCCGCGGCCAGACTGAGGGTGAACGGGGAGCTTTCTGGACCCTACTGTTTGCACAGGGGGACTAGACAGGGCTGCCCGCTATCTCCATTGCTGTTTGCCATGGCACTGGAGACCTTAGCGGCGCGAATTCGGTCCTCCAATAACATAGTGGGGTTCAGAAGGGGCTCCAATGCAGACATTATCTCACTCTATGCGGATGACACACTGCTCTACCTAGGTGATACAGGGGAATCCTTGCGGGCGGTAATGTCCCTTATTGACTATTTTGGGTCCCTGTCTGGATTTTCCATAAGTTGGGATAAATCAGTTTTAATGCCCCTTGATAACTCAGCCCTTTTCCGGACTGTGCATCCACAGTGCGAGTGGTTCACTCCTTCAAATATTTGGGGATCCAGGTGTCTCCTGATCCTACCCAGTATATCACACTGAACCTCGTACCTCTGCTGCAAAGTTCCCTTGTCGGTGGCTGGGAGAGTCAATCTAATTAAGATGGTGTGGGCTCCTCAACTTCTTTATGTCTTGCACAACTCCCCAATCTGGATACCCAGGAAATGGTTCTATAGGATTGACTCCCAGTTCCGAGAACTGATCTGGTGCAAAAAAGTGGCTAGGATTAAATTGGCTACCCTTCAGATGGGCAAGGATAGTGGTGGCTTGGCAGTCCCCAACCCCAGAGTATATTTTCTAGCCTTCCAGGTTCAGCTTATGGGGGGCTGGGGTCTTTTGGATCCATTCGATCCTATTGGGTCCTTATTGGTCCCTCCTGACTTGCCTCACCCTGTCCTTGTACACCTTGAAGCGGGGTTCTCCAATATGGGGACTCGGTTATCCACACTCGCCTTGATTCGCATGGTGTGGCACTGTGTCAAGGGGATGTTGCAGATCACGGGTTACCTTCCTCAGACTCCGATTTGGCATAATCGCAACTTTTCGGAACTGTTTCGTCTAGAGGGCGCTGAGATGTGTATATTTTATAGCACAATTGTTCAGAGCTGGGGTACTGAAATATTTTCAAGACTTACAGAGGGAGTTTGATGTACCTAGGCACTGTTTCTTTTGCTACCTACAATTGAGACACGCGATGATGGCCCAGGCAGGCTTGGCTTCTTTGAAAATCAAAATGGAGGGGAAAGAGGGGGGGGAATAAGAAAGGACCATAGAAAATCCCCTATAATTCCTCAATATATCGAGGGTATGGTGGGATGTGACATTGATTCCAAACAATACCAGAATTACCAAACGGCGTGTTGCCGGTGAGCCAAGCAACTGTTGAACATGTGAAGAAAAATAGAAAAAAAGGAGTTGCATGTATGGCTCAAACACTGGTAAATGGTTAAAAGGAATTACTTTATTGAAGAAGATAAAGATAAAATTCAACACAATACAAAAACACTTTCAAAAGGACATGTGACATGAGATAAAACACATACATGTATGTAAGAGGTCCGCCTTGATGACAACAAAGTACCTCACTGAAACTCCACTCACCTACCAGAATTCCCTTGGTGTTATTGAATACTAATAATGCCCATCCTTACATGTGATGACCGCCTAATGCTTGGGTATATTCATAAGTTAAATCACATATGATTAACTTGGAATCTTGATATATTATGGTGATACTTGAAAGCATCAATTGGCATAAGACAGGATGGGGAGGGGGAATCAAGAGAAGACAATGGGAAGTGATTAATTTTTAGAAGTAGATTCTTCCATCCATAGGATTGATATAATTGGCTGTATTCCTCAACCGTATCACCAGCTGGCTATAGCATAGTATCATAATACATTCCGGGTATAAAAGTTCAAAGAAAAGTATGGAAGATATATGCAGCAGATTATGTCAGGGAATTTTTCCATATATTAAGCTGACTCATGGCATGTTTGTAGCAGCATTGATATCACATATTTTATATTAGTATGCAGTTTGAGAGTAAACTTGGTGTTCCCAAGTAGTTCATTGGGAGGAATTATTCCACCAAACTATAGAGACATATATGAGTGTGGACCCTCCGTATATGGACCATTCATAGGAAGTTCACCAAAGTTGAAATGCAGCAATTAACAGGTGATTTGCAGGACAAACTGACAACATGAATGCAGCAGCACATGAAGCACATATAATAAGCGAGTAGCTATTCAAACTCTGTGTTGCCTTACTATTCTCCCGGTTTGAAGATAGTCTGTAGAGAGGTATTATTCCACGGACATTTTGAAGATATGAGGACCCTCAGTTTAGTTTAGAGCCATGGAGAGGAGGCTGCACATATGTTTGATGGATATATCAGAAGCAGTCTAATATAGCAAAC
This sequence comes from Pelophylax lessonae, assembly GCF_965119305.1. Lineage (NCBI taxonomy): Eukaryota > Metazoa > Chordata > Amphibia > Anura > Ranidae > Pelophylax > Pelophylax lessonae. The sequence goes on from NC_138772.1 coordinate 246,117,716, forward strand.
AAACTTTGCAAGCGGCTGACAGGACTGGTTAGTTGGATATAAGTATCCTTAACTCACGTGTCTAGATGGATGTGTACGTGGTGAGTCCTTCCATATGTCTCTGTCTCTTGTGCCAGATTGTCCGATAATCCTTAGTATGTGTGCTCAATAATTAGATACATGTCTTCGCCAGAGAGGCTGGAGAACTCCCCGTGGTTGGATGTAGCATTTGTCAGCTATGAGGCTGTAAGGCTGGTTTGGTCTCCCTCGCTCGTGGATAGTAGCGGCGTGCCTTCCGGGTATGGTGGGTGGAGCTATCGTCGTGAGGCCTTTGGTGCGTGTGACGTCAATGCATTTCACGTGACGCAGCACGCTTCTTCAGGACGTTAGGCTTGGCTTCTTTGACACCCGACACTCGCTGCCTGTTGGGTGAGGTGTTTCGGGTCTCGGACAAGAAGGGTATGATCTCACAGGTTTATGTCCTTCTGTTGGGATCCGTGCAGGACCCCTCTTCCCTCCCTGCTCGTGCGGGGTGGGAGGGGGGATCTTGGACCCATAGATGGGGAGACGTGGGATCTTTGCCTCTCATCGATCCCTTTGGTGTCGGCTCTCATCGATCCCTTTGGTGTCACTTATTTCTGTTTCACAGAGCATACAGAACACCGATGCAGCTGTACCGTTGGGGATCTACTCCCTTGTGCCCCAAATGTGAGAGTGACCAGGGTACACTTATACACATGATATGGAGATGTCCCAAGCTGTTTCGCTACTGGGTGAAGGTAATTGACACGATCTCTAAAGTGTATAATTTTCAGCTACTATAGGAGCCTGTGGTCTGTCTGCTTGGTGCTCTGGAGGTGGACACTCTGACCCCAAATGCTCACGTTGCCGTGTTGCGATTGTTGTATATTGCTCGCACATTAATTGCTAGATTTTGGATCGCCTCCAGGGTGCCGAGCAGGGGCCAGTGGATAACACAGGTCAATGCCTCTTTAATCAGGAAAAAGCTGACATACCAGCATCAAAATGCTCACAAAAAAATTTGCCTCGTTATGGCAACCTTGGTTGGATGACCCGGCCTTGGCTCCCCCCAGTTGGTTATGGATCGGCTGCTCATTGGATAGGGTAGCATTTCTTGAGAAGGTCTAGCGTGCAGAGTCCTCCCATCCTTTCCCTTCCTTTCCCCACTCCCCCCCCTCCCTTTAAGTTTTCTGCCACTGTTTTCCTTTTTTCCCTTCCCTTCCCTTCTCCTTTGCACTTAGTACTTCAGGTGGGTTTTTGCTACTTTACGGAGGTGTGTGCTAAATGTTCATGGTCCTATTACTATTGGGAGGGATTAACTGAATGTTTTTATTTATCCTCTTATGCACATGGGCACATGCCCAGGTTTGTTAACTTGGCTGTAATTTTCACCTGAATGCGATGGTTTATGGATGACGTTTTCCTGTACTGTTGCTGTTATATCCTTTATATAGTTTATATATTTTATATATTTTTATATTTTTCCGAACACTGGTTCTGTAACTGATTATGTCTACCGTTCATGTTATTTATTCAATGCACTGTTTATACTCAATAAATATTTAAAAAAATTTTAGACCTTTGGTGATCAAATGCAAAAAAAATGCTTTTTAGACACTTGGAGACCAAAAGGGAGTCATTTTGACCCAAACAACCCAGGCGGTTGGTTACCAAATGCAATTATCTTGTCCAAAACCGGCTTTTTAAGACTCTAATAGACGAAAATACAGTCATTTTGACTAAATTTTTATTTCAGATCTTTGGTGACCAAATGCAGTTATTTTGTCTAAATGCGGAGTTTTGAGATTCTAAAAGACAAAAATACAGCCATTTTGGCTAAAAAAGTTGTTCAGACCTTTGGTGACCAACCGTAGTTATTTTGACTAAAAAGGGCTTTTTTGACCAAAAACATTTTTTCAGGCCATTGGTTACCAAATGTAGTTTATCTTGTCTAAAAGCGGTGTTTTAAGACTCTTAAAGACAAAATTACAGTCATTTTGGCTAAAAAAGTATTTCAGACCTTTGGTGACCAAATGCAGTTATTTTGACTAAAACAGGCTTTGGAGACCTAAATAGAGTCATTTTGACCAAAAACATGTTTTCAGACCTTTGGTGACCAAATGCAGTTATTTTGACTAAACCAGGCTTTGGAGACCTAAATAGAGTCATTTTGACCAAAAACATTTTTTCAGGCCATTGGTTACCAAATGTAGTTTATCTTGTCGAAAAGCGGTGTTATAAGACTCTAAAAGTCAAAAATACAGTCATTTTGGCTTAAAAAGGTTTTCAAACTTTTGGTGACCAAATGCATTTATTTTGACTAAAATAGGCTTTTTAGACACTTGGAGACCAAATATAGAGTAATTTTGACCAAAAACATGTTCTCAGGCAATTGGTTACCAAATGTAGTTTATCTTGTCTAAAAGCGGTGTTTTAAGACTCTAAAAGACAAAAATACAGGCATCTTGGCTAAAAAAAAAGTGTTTCAGACCTTTGGTGACCAAATGCAGTTATTTTGACTAAAAAATGCTTTTAAGACACTTGGAGACCAAAATATAGTCATTTTGACCAAAAACAGTTTTTTCAGGCCTTTTGTTACGAAATGCAATTATCGTGTCTAAAACCGGCGTTTTAAGACTGTAAAAGACAAAAATACAGTAATTTTAGCTAAAAAAAAGTATTTCAGACTTTTGGTGACCAAATGCAGTTATTTTGACTAAAACAGGTTTTGGAGACCTAAATAGAGTCATTTTGACCAAAAACATTTTTTCAGGCCATTGGTTACCAAATGTAGTTTATCTTGTCTAAAAGCGGTGTTATAAGACTCTAAAACTGATTTTGGCTAAAAAAGGTTTTCAGACCTTTGGTGACCAAATGTATTTATTTAGACAAAAATAGGCTTTTTAGACACTTGGAGACCAAAAATAGAGTCATTTTGACCAAAAACATGTTTTCAGGCCATTGGTTACCTAATGCAGTTATGTTGTCTAAAAGCGGCATTTGAGACTCTAAAAGGCGAAAATACAGTCGTTTTGGCTAAAAAAAGTTTTTCAGACCTTTGGTGACCAAATGCAGTTATTTTGACTAAAACAGGCTTTGGAGACCTAAATAGAGTCATTTTGACCAAAAACATTTTTTCAGGCCATTGGTTACCAAATGTAGTTTATCTTGTCTAAAAGCGGTGATTTAAGACTCTAAAAGACAAAAATACAGTCATTTTGGAAAAAAAAAAGGTTTTCAGACCTTTGGTGACCAAATGCATTTATTTTGATTAAAAATGCTTTTTAGACACTTGGAGACCAAAATATAGTCATTTTGACCAAAAACATTTTTTTCAGGCCTTTTGTTACGAAATGCAATTATCTTGTCTAAAACCTGCGTTTTAAGACTGTAAAAGACGGTTTTGGATATGATAATTTCAGGCCATTGGTTACCAAATGTAGTTTATCTTGTCTAAAAGCGGTGTTATAAGACTCTAAAACTCATTTTGGCTAAAAAAGGTTTTCAGACCTTTGGTGACCAAATGTATTTATTTAGACAAAAATAGGCTTTTTAGACACTTGGAGACCAAAAATAGAGTCATTTTGACCAAAAACATGTTTTCAGGCCATTTGTTACGAAATGCAATTATCGTGTCTAAAACCGGCGTTTTAAGACTGTAAAAGACAAAAATACAGTAATTTTAGCTAAAAAAAAGTATTTCAGACTTTTGGTGACCAAATGCAGTTATTTTGACTAAAACAGGTTTTGGAGACCTAAATAGAGTCATTTTGACCAAAAACATTTTTTCAGGCCATTGGTTACCAAATGTAGTTTATCTTGTCTAAAAGCGGTGATTTAAGACTCTAAAAGACAAAAATACAGTCATTTTGGAAAAAAAAGGTTTTCAGACCTTTGGTGACCAAATGCATTTATTTTGATTAAAAAGGCTTTTTAGACACTTGGGAGACCAAAATAGAGTCACTTTGACCAAAAACATTTTTTTAGGCCATTGGTTACCAAATGTAGTTTATCTTGTCTAAAAGCGGTGTTATAAGACTCTAAAACTCATTTTGGCTTAAAAAGGTTTTCAGACCTTTGGTGACCAAATGTATTTATTTAGACAAAAATAGGCTTTTTAGACACTTGGAGACCAAAAATAGAGTCATTTTGACCAAAAACATGTTTTCAGGCCATTGGTTACCTAATGCAGTTATGTTGTCTAAAAGCGGCATTTGAGACTCTAAAAGGCGAAAATACAGTCATTTTGGCTAAAAAAAGTTTTTCAGACCTTTGGTGACCAAATGCAGTTATTTTGACTAAAACAGGCTTTGGAGACTTAAATAGAGTCATTTTGACCAAAAACATTTTTTCAGGCCATTGGTTACCAAATGTAGTTTATCTTGTCTAAAAGCGGTGTTTTAAGACTCTAAAAGACAAAAATACAGTCATTTTGGAAAAAAAAAGGTTTTCAGACCTTTGGTGACCAAATGCATTTATTTTGATTAAAAAGGCTTTTTAGACACTTGGGAGACCAAAATAGAGTCATTTTGACCAAAAACATTTTTTCAGGCCCTTGATTACCAAACGCAGTTATCTTGTCTAAATGAGGAGTTTGAGACTCTAAAAGACAAAAATACAGTCATTTTGGCTAAAATAGTTTTTCAGACCTTTGATGACCAAACGTAGTTATTTTAACTAAAAAGAGATTTTTTAGACACTTGGAGACCTAAATAGATCATTTTGACCAAAAACATTTTTTTCAGGCCATTGGTTACCAAATGTAGTTTATCTTGTCTAAAAGCGGTGTTTTAAGACACTACAAGACAAAAATACAGTCATTTTGGCTAAAAAAGGTTTTCAGACCTTTGGTGACCAAATGCAGTTATTTTGACTAAGAATGGCTTTTTAGACACTTGAAGAACAAAATCGAGTCATTTTGACCCAAACAAATGTTTCAGGCGATTGGTTACCAAATGCAATTATCTTATCCAAAACCGGCTTTTTAAGACTAATAGACAAAAATACAATCATTTTGACTAAATTTTTTTTCAGACTTTTGGGGACTAAATGCAGTTATATTGACTAAAAAGGGCTTTTTAGACACTTGGAGACCAAAAAATGTTTTCAGATCACTGGTAACGAAATGCAATTATCTTGTCTAAAACCGGCGTTTTAAGACTGTAAAAGACAAAAATACAGTAATTTTAGCTAAAAAAGTATTTCAGACCTTTGGTGACCAAATGCATTTATTTTGACTAAAATAGGCTTTTTAGACACTTGGAGACCAAATATAGAGTAATTTTGACCAAAAACATGTTCTCAGGCAATTGGTTACCAAATGTAGTTTATCTTGTCTAGAAGCGGTGTTTTAAGACTCTATAAGACAAAAATACCGGCATCTTGGCTAAAAAAAGTGTTTCAGACCTTTGGTGACCAAATGCAGTTATTTTGACTAAAAAATGCTTTTTAGACACTTGGAGACCAAAATATAGTCATTTTGACCAAAAACATTTTTTTCAGGCCTTTTGTTACGAAATGCAATTATCGTGTCTAAAACCGGCGTTTTAAGACTGTAAAAGACAGAAATACAGTAATTTTAGCTAAAAAAAAGTATTTCAGACTTTTGGTGACCAAATGCAGTTATTTTGACTAAAACAGGTTTTGGAGACCTAAATAGAGTCATTTTGACCAAAAACATTTTTTCAGGCCATTGGTTACCAAATGTAGTTTATCTTGTCTAAAAGCGGTGTTTTAAGACACTACAAGACAAAAATACAGTCATTTTGGCTAAAAAAGGTTTTCAGACCTTTGGTGACCAAATGCAGTTATTTTGACTAAGAATGGCTTTTTAGACACTTGAAGAACAAAATCGAGTCATTTTGACCCAAACAAATGTTTCAGGCGATTGGTTACCAAATGCAATTATCTTATCCAAAACCGGCTTTTTAAGACTAATAGACAAAAATACAATCATTTTGACTAAATTTTTTTTCAGACTTTTGGGGACTAAATGCAGTTATATTGACTAAAAAGGGCTTTTTAGACACTTGGAGACCAAAAAAATGTTTTCAGATCACTGGTAACGAAATGCAATTATCTTGTCTAAAACCGGCGTTTTAAGACTGTAAAAGACAAAAATACAGTAATTTTAGCTAAAAAAGTATTTCAGACCTTTGGTGACCAAATGCATTTATTTTGACTAAAAAATGCTTTTAAGACACTTGGAGACCAAAATATAGTCATTTTGACCAAAAACAGTTTTTTCAGGCCTTTTGTTACGAAATGCAATTATCGTGTCTAAAACCGGCGTTTTAAGACTGTAAAAGACAAAAATACAGTAATTTTAGCTAAAAAAAAGTATTTCAGACTTTTGGTGACCAAATGCAGTTATTTTGACTAAAACAGGTTTTGGAGACCTAAATAGAGTCATTTTGACCAAAAACATTTTTTCAGGCCATTGGTTACCAAATGTAGTTTATCTTGTCTAAAAGCGGTGTTATAAGACTCTAAAACTGATTTTGGCTAAAAAAGGTTTTCAGACCTTTGGTGACCAAATGTATTTATTTAGACAAAAATAGGCTTTTTAGACACTTGGAGACCAAAAATAGAGTCATTTTGACCAAAAACATGTTTTCAGGCCATTGGTTACCTAATGCAGTTATGTTGTCTAAAAGCGGCATTTGAGACTCTAAAAGGCGAAAATACAGTCGTTTTGGCTAAAAAAAGTTTTTCAGACCTTTGGTGACCAAATGCAGTTATTTTGACTAAAACAGGCTTTGGAGACCTAAATAGAGTCATTTTGACCAAAAACATTTTTTCAGGCCATTGGTTACCAAATGTAGTTTATCTTGTCTAAAAGCGGTGATTTAAGACTCTAAAAGACAAAAATACAGTCATTTTGGAAAAAAAAAAGGTTTTCAGACCTTTGGTGACCAAATGCATTTATTTTGATTAAAAATGCTTTTTAGACACTTGGAGACCAAAATATAGTCATTTTGACCAAAAACATTTTTTTCAGGCCTTTTGTTACGAAATGCAATTATCTTGTCTAAAACCTGCGTTTTAAGACTGTAAAAGACGGTTTTGGATATGATAATTTCAGGCCATTGGTTACCAAATGTAGTTTATCTTGTCTAAAAGCGGTGTTATAAGACTCTAAAACTCATTTTGGCTAAAAAAGGTTTTCAGACCTTTGGTGACCAAATGTATTTATTTAGACAAAAATAGGCTTTTTAGACACTTGGAGACCAAAAATAGAGTCATTTTGACCAAAAACATGTTTTCAGGCCATTTGTTACGAAATGCAATTATCGTGTCTAAAACCGGCGTTTTAAGACTGTAAAAGACAAAAATACAGTAATTTTAGCTAAAAAAAGTATTTCAGACTTTTGGTGACCAAATGCAGTTATTTTGACTAAAACAGGTTTTGGAGACCTAAATAGAGTCATTTTGACCAAAAACATTTTTTCAGGCCATTGGTTACCAAATGTAGTTTATCTTGTCTAAAAGCGGTGATTTAAGACTCTAAAAGACAAAAATACAGTCATTTTGGAAAAAAAAGGTTTTCAGACCTTTGGTGACCAAATGCATTTATTTTGATTAAAAAGGCTTTTTAGACACTTGGGAGACCAAAATAGAGTCACTTTGACCAAAAACATTTTTTTAGGCCATTGGTTACCAAATGTAGTTTATCTTGTCTAAAAGCGGTGTTATAAGACTCTAAAACTCATTTTGGCTTAAAAAGGTTTTCAGACCTTTGGTGACCAAATGTATTTATTTAGACAAAAATAGGCTTTTTAGACACTTGGAGACCAAAAATAGAGTCATTTTGACCAAAAACATGTTTTCAGGCCATTGGTTACCTAATGCAGTTATGTTGTCTAAAAGCGGCATTTGAGACTCTAAAAGGCGAAAATACAGTCATTTTGGCTAAAAAAAGTTTTTCAGACCTTTGGTGACCAAATGCAGTTATTTTGACTAAAACAGGCTTTGGAGACCTAAATAGAGTCATTTTGACCAAAAACATTTTTTCAGGCCATTGGTTACCAAATGTAGTTTATCTTGTCTAAAAGCGGTGTTTTAAGACTCTAAAAGACAAAAATACAGTCATTTTGGAAAAAAAAAGGTTTTCAGACCTTTGGTGACCAAATGCATTTATTTTGATTAAAAAGGCTTTTTAGACACTTGGGAGACCAAAATAGAGTCATTTTGACCAAAAACATTTTTTCAGGCCCTTGATTACCAAACGCAGTTATCTTGTCTAAATGAGGAGTTTGAGACTCTAAAAGACAAAAATACAGTCATTTTGGCTAAAATAGTTTTTCAGACCTTTGATGACCAAACGTAGTTATTTTAACTAAAAAGAGATTTTTTAGACACTTGGAGACCTAAATAGATCATTTTGACCAAAAACATTTTTTTCAGGCCATTGGTTACCAAATGTAGTTTATCTTGTCTAAAAGCGGTGTTTTAAGACACTACAAGACAAAAATACAGTCATTTTGGCTAAAAAAGGTTTTCAGACCTTTGGTGACCAAATGCAGTTATTTTGACTAAGAATGGCTTTTTAGACACTTGAAGAACAAAATCGAGTCATTTTGACCCAAACAAATGTTTCAGGCGATTGGTTACCAAATGCAATTATCTTATCCAAAACCGGCTTTTTAAGACTAATAGACAAAAATACAATCATTTTGACTAAATTTTTTTTCAGACTTTTGGGGACTAAATGCAGTTATATTGACTAAAAAGGGCTTTTTAGACACTTGGAGACCAAAAAAATGTTTTCAGATCACTGGTAACGAAATGCAATTATCTTGTCTAAAACCGGCGTTTTAAGACTGTAAAAGACAAAAATACAGTAATTTTAGCTAAAAAAGTATTTCAGACCTTTGGTGACCAAATGCATTTATTTTGACTAAAATAGGCTTTTTAGACACTTGGAGACCAAATATAGAGTAATTTTGACCAAAAACATGTTTTCAGGCAATTGGTTACCAGATGTAGTTTATCTTGTCTAAAAGCGGTGTTTTAAGACTCTAAAAGACAAAAATACCGGCATCTTGGCTAAAAAAAAGTATTTCAGACCTTTGGTGACCAAATGCATTCATTTTGACTAAAATAGGCTTTTTAGACACTTGGAGACCAAATATAGAGTAATTTTGACCAAAAACATGTTCTCAGGCAATTGGTTAACAAATGTAGTTTATCTTGTCTAAAAGCGGTGTTTTAAGACTCTAAAAGACAAAAATACCGGCATCTTGGCTAAAAAAAAGTTTTTCAGACCTTTGGTGACCAAATGCAGTTATTTTGACTAAAAAATGCTTTTTAGACACTTGGAGACCAAAATATAGTCATTTTGACCAAAAACATTTTTTTCAGGCCTTTTGTTACGAAATGCAATTATCGTGTCTAAAACCGGCGTTTTAAGACTGTAAAAGACAAAAATACAGTAATTTTAGCTAAAAAAAAGTATTTCAGACTTTTGGTGACCAAATGCAGTTATTTTGACTAAAACAGGTTTTGGAGACCTAAATAGAGTCATTTTGACCAAAAACATTTTTTCAGGCCATTGGTTACCAAATGTAGTTTATCTTGTCTAAAAGCGGTGTTTTAAGACACTACAAGACAAAAATACAGTCATTTTGGCTAAAAAAGGTTTTCAGACCTTTGGTGACCAAATGCAGTTATTTTGACTAAGAATGGCTTTTTAGACACTTGAAGAACAAAATCGAGTCATTTTGACCCAAACAAATGTTTCAGGCGATTGGTTACCAAATGCAATTATCTTATCCAAAACCGGCTTTTTAAGACTAATAGACAAAAATACAATCATTTTGACTAAATTTTTTTTCAGACTTTTGGGGACTAAATGCAGTTATATTGACTAAAAAGGGCTTTTTAGACACTTGGAGACCAAAAAAATGTTTTCAGATCACTGGTAACGAAATGCAATTATCTTGTCTAAAACCGGCGTTTTAAGACTGTAAAAGACAAAAATACAGTAATTTTAGCTAAAAAAGTATTTCAGACCTTTGGTGACCAAATGCATTTATTTTGACTAAAATAGGCTTTTTAGACACTTGGAGACCAAATATAGAGTAATTTTGACCAAAAACATGTTCTCAGGCAATTGGTTACCAAATGTAGTTTATCTTGTCTAAAAGCGGTGTTTTAAGACTCTATAAGACAAAAATACCGGCATCTTGGCTAAAAAAAGTGTTTCAGACCTTTGGTGACCAAATGCAGTTATTTTGACTAAAAAATGCTTTTTAGACACTTGGAGACCAAAATATAGTCATTTTGACCAAAAACATTTTTTTCAGGCCTTTTGTTACGAAATGCAATTATCGTGTCTAAAACCGGCGTTTTAAGACTGTAAAAGACAAAAATACAGTAATTTTAGCTAAAAAAAAGTATTTCAGACTTTTGGTGACCAAATGCAGTTATTTTGACTAAAACAGGTTTTGGAGACCTAAATAGAGTCATTTTGACCAAAAACATTTTTTCAGGCCATTGGTTACCAAATGTAGTTTATCTTGTCTAAAAGCGGTGTTATAAGACTCTAAAACTGATTTTGGCTAAAAAAGGTTTTCAGACCTTTGGTGACCAAATGTATTTATTTAGACAAAAATAGGCTTTTTAGACACTTGGAGACCAAAAATAGAGTCATTTTGACCAAAAACATGTTTTCAGGCCATTGGTTACCTAATGCAGTTATGTTGTCTAAAAGCGGCATTTGAGACTCTAAAAGGCGAAAATACAGTCGTTTTGGCTAAAAAAAGTTTTTCAGACCTTTGGTGACCAAATGCAGTTATTTTGACTAAAACAGGCTTTGGAGACCTAAATAGAGTCATTTTGACCAAAAACATTTTTTCAGGCCATTGGTTACCAAATGTAGTTTATCTTGTCTAAAAGCGGTGATTTAAGACTCTAAAAGACAAAAATACAGTCATTTTGGAAAAAAAAAAAGGTTTTCAGACCTTTGGTGACCAAATGCATTTATTTTGATTAAAAAGGCTTTTTAGACACTTGGGAGACCAAAATAGAGTCATTTTGACCAAAAACATTTTTTCAGGCCCTTGATTACCAAACGCAGTTATCTTGTCTAAATGAGGAGTTTGAGACTCTAAAAGACAAAAATACAGTCATTTTGGCTAAAATAGTTTTTCAGACCTTTGGTGACCAAACGTAGTTATTTTAACTAAAAAGAGATTTTTTAGACACTTGGAGACCTAAATAGATCATTTTGACCAAAAACATTTTTTCAGGCCATTGGTTACCAAATGTAGTTTATCTTGTCTAAAAGCGGTGTTTTAAGACACTACAAGACAAAAATACAGTCATTTTGGCTAAAAAAGGTTTTCAGACCTTTGGTGACCAAATGCAGTTATTTTGACTAAGAATGGCTTTTTAGACACTTGAAGAACAAAATCGAGTCATTTTGACCCAAACAAATGTTTCAGGCGATTGGTTACCAAATGCAATTATCTTATCCAAAACCGGCTTTTTAAGACTAATAGACAAAAATACAATCATTTTGACTAAATTTTTTTTCAGACTTTTGGGGACTAAATGCAGTTATATTGACTAAAAAGGGCTTTTTAGACACTTGGAGACCAAAAAAATGTTTTCAGATCACTGGTAACGAAATGCAATTATCTTGTCTAAAACCGGCGTTTTAAGACTGTAAAAGACAAAAATACAGTAATTTTAGCTAAAAAAGTATTTCAGACCAAATGCATTTATTTTGACTAAAATAGGCTTTTTAGACACTTGGAGACCAAATATAGAGTAATTTTGACCAAAAACATGTTTTCAGGCAATTGGTTACCAGATGTAGTTTATCTTGTCTAAAAGCGGTGTTTTAAGACTCTAAAAGACAAAAATACCGGCATCTTGGCTAAAAAAAGTATTTCAGACCTTTGGTGACCAAATGCATTCATTTTGACTAAAATAGGCTTTTTAGACACTTGGAGACCAAATATAGAGTAATTTTGACCAAAAACATGTTCTCAGGCAATTGGTTAACAAATGTAGTTTATCTTGTCTAAAAGCGGTGTTTTAAGACTCTAAAAGACAAAAATACCGGCATCTTGGCTAAAAAAAAGTGTTTCAGACCTTTGGTGACCAAATGCAGTTATTTTGACTAAAGACACTATGAGACCAAAATATAGTCATTTTGACCAAAAACATTTTTTTCAGGCCTTTTGTTACGAAATGCAATTATCTTGTCTAAAACCGGCGTTTTAAGACTGTAAAAGACAAAAATACAGTAATTTTAGCTAAAAAAAACTATTTCAGACCTTTGGTGACCAAATGCAGTTATTTTAAGTAAAAAGGGCTTTTAAGACACATGGAGACCAAAATAGAGTCATTTTGACCAAAAAAATGTTTTCAGATCACTGATAACGAAATGCAATTATCTTGTCTAAAACCACCGTTTTAAGACTGTAAAAGACAAAAATACAGTAATTTTAGCTAAAAAAGATTTTAAGACCTTTGGTGACCAAATGCATTCATTTTGACTAAAATAGGCTTTTTGGACACTAGTCAAAACATGTTTTCAGGCCATTGGTTACCAAATGTAGTTTATCTTGTCGAAAAGCGGTGTTATAAGACTCTAAAAGTCAAAAATACAGTCATTTTGGCTTAAAAAGGTTTTCAAACTTTTGGTGACCAAATGCATTTATTTTGACTAAAATAGGCTTTGTAGACCCTTGGAGACCAAAAATAGAGTAATTTTGACCAAAAACATGTTTTCAGGCCATTGGTTACCTAATGCAGTTATGTTGTCTAAAAGCGGCGTTTTGAGACTCTAAAAGGCGAAAATACAGTCATTTTGACTAAAAACAATTTTCAGACCTTTGGTGACCAAATGCAGTTATTTTGACTAAAACAGGCTTTGGAGACCGAAATAGAGTCATTTTGACCAAAAACATTTTTTCAGGCCATTGGTTACCTAATGCAGGTATGTTGTCTAAAAGCGGCGTTTTGAGACTCTAAAAGACAAAAATACAGTCATTTTGGCTAAAAAACAGTTTTTTCAGACCTTTGGCGACCAAATGCAGTTATTTTGATTAAAAAGGGCTTTGGAGACCTAAATAGAGTCATTTTGACCAAAATCATTTTTTCAGGCCATTGGTTACCAAATGTAGTTTATCTTGTCTAAAAGCGGTGTTATAAGACTCTAAAAGTCAAAAATACAGTCATTTTGGCTTAAAAAGGTTTTCAAACTTTTGGTGACCAAATGCATTTATTTTGACTAAAATAGGCTTTTTAGACACTTGGAGACCAAATATAGAGTAATTTTGACCAAAAACATGTTCTCAGGCAATTGGTTACCAAATGTAGTTTATCTTGTCTAAAAGCGGTGTTTTAAAACTCTAAAAGACAAAAATACCGGCATCTTGGCTAAAAAAAAGTGTTTCAGACCTTTGGTGACCAAATGCAATTATTTTGACTAAAAATGCTTTTTAGACACTTGGAGACCAAAATAGAGTTATTTTGACCAAAAAAATGTTTTCAGATCACTGGTAACGAAATGCAATTATCTTGTCCAAAACCGGCTTTTTAAGACTCTAATAGACAAAAATACAATCATTTTGACTAAATTTATTTTCAGATCTTTGGGGACCAAATGCAGTTATATTGATTTAAAAGGGCTTATTAGACACTTGGAGACCAAAATAGAGTCATTTTGACCAAAAAAAATGTATTCAGATCACTGGTAACGAAATGCAATTATCTTGTCTAAAACCGGCGTTTTAAGACTGTAAAAGACAAAAATACAGTAATTTTAGCTAAAAAAGTATTTCAGACCTTTGGTGACCAAATGCATTTATTTTGACTAAAATAGGCTTTTTAGACACTTGGAGACCAAATATAGAGTAATTTTGACCAAAAACATGTTCTCAGGCAATTGGTTACCAAATGTAGTTTATCTTGTCTAAAAGCGGTGTTTTAAGACTCTATAAGACAAAAATACCGGCATCTTGGCTAAAAAAAGTGTTTCAGACCTTTGGTGACCAAATGCAGTTATTTTGTCTAAAAAATGCTTTTTAGACACTTGGAGACCAAAATATAGTCATTTTGACCAAAAACATTTTTTTCAGGCCTTTTGTTACGAAATGCAATTATCTTCTCTAAAACCGGCGTTTTAAGAGTGTAAAAGTCAAAAATACAGTAATTTTAGCTAAAAAAACTATTTCAGACCTTTGGTGACCAAATGCAGTTATTTTGACTAAAACAGGTTTTGGAGACCTAAATAGAGTCATTTTGACCAAAAACATTTTTTCAGGCCATTGGTTACCAAATGTAGTTTATCTTGTCTAAAAGCGGTGTTATAAGACTCTAAAACTCATTTTGGCTAAAAAAGGTTTTCAGACCTTTGGTGACCAAATGTATTTATTTAGACAAAAATAGGCTTTTTAGACACTTGGAGACCAAAAATAGAGTCATTTTGACCAAAAACATGTTTTCAGGCCATTGGTTACCTAATGCAGTTATGTTGTCTAAAAGCGGCGTTTTGAGACTCTAAAAGACAAAAATACAGTAATTTTGGCTAAAAAAAAAAGGTTTTCAGACCTTTGGTGACCAAATGCATTTATTTTGATTAAAAAGGCTTTTTAGACACTTGGGAGACCAAAATAGAGTCATTTTGACCAAAAACATTTTTTCAGGCCCTTGATTACCAAACGCAGTTATCTTGTCTAAATGAGGAGTTTGAGACTCTAAAAGACAAAAATACAGTCATTTTGGCTAAAATAGTTTTTCAGACCTTTGATGACCAAACGTAGTTATTTTAACTAAAAAGAGATTTTTTAGACACTTGGAGACCTAAATAGATCATTTTGACCAAAAACATTTTTTTCAGGCCATTGGTTACCAAATGTAGTTTATCTTGTCTAAAAGCGGTGTTTTAAGACACTACAAGACAAAAATACAGTCATTTTGGCTAAAAAAGGTTTTCAGACCTTTGGTGACCAAATGCAGTTATTTTGACTAAGAATGGCTTTTTAGACACTTGAAGAACAAAATCGAGTCATTTTGACCCAAACAAATGTTTCAGGCGATTGGTTACCAAATGCAATTATCTTATCCAAAACCGGCTTTTTAAGACTAATAGACAAAAATACAATCATTTTGACTAAATTTTTTTTCAGACTTTTGGGGACTAAATGCAGTTATATTGACTAAAAAGGGCTTTTTAGACACTTGGAGACCAAAAAAATGTTTTCAGATCACTGGTAACGAAATGCAATTATCTTGTCTAAAACCGGCGTTTTAAGACTGTAAAAGACAAAAATACAGTAATTTTAGCTAAAAAAGTATTTCAGACCTTTGGTGACCAAATGCATTTATTTTGACTAAAATAGGCTTTTTAGACACTTGGAGACCAAATATAGAGTAATTTTGACCAAAAACATGTTTTCAGGCAATTGGTTACCAGATGTAGTTTATCTTGTCTAAAAGCGGTGTTTTAAGACTCTAAAAGACAAAAATACCGGCATCTTGGCTAAAAAAAAGTATTTCAGACCTTTGGTGACCAAATGCATTCATTTTGACTAAAATAGGCTTTTTAGACACTTGGAGACCAAATATAGAGTAATTTTGACCAAAAACATGTTCTCAGGCAATTGGTTAACAAATGTAGTTTATCTTGTCTAAAAGCGGTGTTTTAAGACTCTAAAAGACAAAAATACCGGCATCTTGGCTAAAAAAAAGTGTTTCAGACCTTTGGTGACCAAATGCAGTTATTTTGACTAAAAAATGCTTTTTAGACACTTGGAGACCAAAATATAGTCATTTTGACCAAAAACATTTTTTTCAGGCCTTTTGTTACGAAATGCAATTATCGTGTCTAAAACCGGCGTTTTAAGACTGTAAAAGACAAAAATACAGTAATTTTAGCTAAAAAAAAGTATTTCAGACTTTTGGTGACCAAATGCAGTTATTTTGACTAAAACAGGTTTTGGAGACCTAAATAGAGTCATTTTGACCAAAAACATTTTTTCAGGCCATTGGTTACCAAATGTAGTTTATCTTGTCTAAAAGCGGTGTTTTAAGACACTACAAGACAAAAATACAGTCATTTTGGCTAAAAAAGGTTTTCAGACCTTTGGTGACCAAATGCAGTTATTTTGACTAAGAATGGCTTTTTAGACACTTGAAGAACAAAATCGAGTCATTTTGACCCAAACAAATGTTTCAGGCGATTGGTTACCAAATGCAATTATCTTATCCAAAACCGGCTTTTTAAGACTAATAGACAAAAATACAATCATTTTGACTAAATTTTTTTTCAGACTTTTGGGGACTAAATGCAGTTATATTGACTAAAAAGGGCTTTTTAGACACTTGGAGACCAAAAAAATGTTTTCAGATCACTGGTAACGAAATGCAATTATCTTGTCTAAAACCGGCGTTTTAAGACTGTAAAAGACAAAAATACAGTAATTTTAGCTAAAAAAGTATTTCAGACCTTTGGTGACCAAATGCATTTATTTTGACTAAAATAGGCTTTTTAGACACTTGGAGACCAAATATAGAGTAATTTTGACCAAAAACATGTTCTCAGGCAATTGGTTACCAAATGTAGTTTATCTTGTCTAAAAGCGGTGTTTTAAGACTCTATAAGACAAAAATACCGGCATCTTGGCTAAAAAAAGTGTTTCAGACCTTTGGTGACCAAATGCAGTTATTTTGACTAAAAAATGCTTTTTAGACACTTGGAGACCAAAATATAGTCATTTTGACCAAAAACATTTTTTTCAGGCCTTTTGTTACGAAATGCAATTATCGTGTCTAAAACCGGCGTTTTAAGACTGTAAAAGACAAAAATACAGTAATTTTAGCTAAAAAAAAGTATTTCAGACTTTTGGTGACCAAATGCAGTTATTTTGACTAAAACAGGTTTTGGAGACCTAAATAGAGTCATTTTGACCAAAAACATTTTTTCAGGCCATTGGTTACCAAATGTAGTTTATCTTGTCTAAAAGCGGTGTTATAAGACTCTAAAACTGATTTTGGCTAAAAAAGGTTTTCAGACCTTTGGTGACCAAATGTATTTATTTAGACAAAAATAGGCTTTTTAGACACTTGGAGACCAAAAATAGAGTCATTTTGACCAAAAACATGTTTTCAGGCCATTGGTTACCTAATGCAGTTATGTTGTCTAAAAGCGGCATTTGAGACTCTAAAAGGCGAAAATACAGTCGTTTTGGCTAAAAAAAGTTTTTCAGACCTTTGGTGACCAAATGCAGTTATTTTGACTAAAACAGGCTTTGGAGACCTAAATAGAGTCATTTTGACCAAAAACATTTTTTCAGGCCATTGGTTACCAAATGTAGTTTATCTTGTCTAAAAGCGGTGATTTAAGACTCTAAAAGACAAAAATACAGTCATTTTGGAAAAAAAAAAAGGTTTTCAGACCTTTGGTGACCAAATGCATTTATTTTGATTAAAAAGGCTTTTTAGACACTTGGGAGACCAAAATAGAGTCATTTTGACCAAAAACATTTTTTCAGGCCCTTGATTACCAAACGCAGTTATCTTGTCTAAATGAGGAGTTTGAGACTCTAAAAGACAAAAATACAGTCATTTTGGCTAAAATAGTTTTTCAGACCTTTGGTGACCAAACGTAGTTATTTTAACTAAAAAGAGATTTTTTAGACACTTGGAGACCTAAATAGATCATTTTGACCAAAAACATTTTTTCAGGCCATTGGTTACCAAATGTAGTTTATCTTGTCTAAAAGCGGTGTTTTAAGACACTACAAGACAAAAATACAGTCATTTTGGCTAAAAAAGGTTTTCAGACCTTTGGTGACCAAATGCAGTTATTTTGACTAAGAATGGCTTTTTAGACACTTGAAGAACAAAATCGAGTCATTTTGACCCAAACAAATGTTTCAGGCGATTGGTTACCAAATGCAATTATCTTATCCAAAACCGGCTTTTTAAGACTAATAGACAAAAATACAATCATTTTGACTAAATTTTTTTTCAGACTTTTGGGGACTAAATGCAGTTATATTGACTAAAAAGGGCTTTTTAGACACTTGGAGACCAAAAAAATGTTTTCAGATCACTGGTAACGAAATGCAATTATCTTGTCTAAAACCGGCGTTTTAAGACTGTAAAAGACAAAAATACAGTAATTTTAGCTAAAAAAGTATTTCAGACCAAATGCATTTATTTTGACTAAAATAGGCTTTTTAGACACTTGGAGACCAAATATAGAGTAATTTTGACCAAAAACATGTTTTCAGGCAATTGGTTACCAGATGTAGTTTATCTTGTCTAAAAGCGGTGTTTTAAGACTCTAAAAGACAAAAATACCGGCATCTTGGCTAAAAAAAGTATTTCAGACCTTTGGTGACCAAATGCATTCATTTTGACTAAAATAGGCTTTTTAGACACTTGGAGACCAAATATAGAGTAATTTTGACCAAAAACATGTTCTCAGGCAATTGGTTAACAAATGTAGTTTATCTTGTCTAAAAGCGGTGTTTTAAGACTCTAAAAGACAAAAATACCGGCATCTTGGCTAAAAAAAAGTGTTTCAGACCTTTGGTGACCAAATGCAGTTATTTTGACTAAAGACACTATGAGACCAAAATATAGTCATTTTGACCAAAAACATTTTTTTCAGGCCTTTTGTTACGAAATGCAATTATCTTGTCTAAAACCGGCGTTTTAAGACTGTAAAAGACAAAAATACAGTAATTTTAGCTAAAAAAAACTATTTCAGACCTTTGGTGACCAAATGCAGTTATTTTAAGTAAAAAGGGCTTTTAAGACACATGGAGACCAAAATAGAGTCATTTTGACCAAAAAAATGTTTTCAGATCACTGATAACGAAATGCAATTATCTTGTCTAAAACCACCGTTTTAAGACTGTAAAAGACAAAAATACAGTAATTTTAGCTAAAAAAGATTTTAAGACCTTTGGTGACCAAATGCATTCATTTTGACTAAAATAGGCTTTTTGGACACTAGTCAAAACATGTTTTCAGGCCATTGGTTACCAAATGTAGTTTATCTTGTCGAAAAGCGGTGTTATAAGACTCTAAAAGTCAAAAATACAGTCATTTTGGCTTAAAAAGGTTTTCAAACTTTTGGTGACCAAATGCATTTATTTTGACTAAAATAGGCTTTGTAGACCCTTGGAGACCAAAAATAGAGTAATTTTGACCAAAAACATGTTTTCAGGCCATTGGTTACCTAATGCAGTTATGTTGTCTAAAAGCGGCGTTTTGAGACTCTAAAAGGCGAAAATACAGTCATTTTGACTAAAAACAATTTTCAGACCTTTGGTGACCAAATGCAGTTATTTTGACTAAAACAGGCTTTGGAGACCGAAATAGAGTCATTTTGACCAAAAACATTTTTTCAGGCCATTGGTTACCTAATGCAGGTATGTTGTCTAAAAGCGGCGTTTTGAGACTCTAAAAGACAAAAATACAGTCATTTTGGCTAAAAAACAGTTTTTTCAGACCTTTGGCGACCAAATGCAGTTATTTTGATTAAAAAGGGCTTTGGAGACCTAAATAGAGTCATTTTGACCAAAATCATTTTTTCAGGCCATTGGTTACCAAATGTAGTTTATCTTGTCTAAAAGCGGTGTTATAAGACTCTAAAAGTCAAAAATACAGTCATTTTGGCTTAAAAAGGTTTTCAAACTTTTGGTGACCAAATGCATTTATTTTGACTAAAATAGGCTTTTTAGACACTTGGAGACCAAATATAGAGTAATTTTGACCAAAAACATGTTCTCAGGCAATTGGTTACCAAATGTAGTTTATCTTGTCTAAAAGCGGTGTTTTAAAACTCTAAAAGACAAAAATACCGGCATCTTGGCTAAAAAAAAGTGTTTCAGACCTTTGGTGACCAAATGCAATTATTTTGACTAAAAATGCTTTTTAGACACTTGGAGACCAAAATAGAGTTATTTTGACCAAAAAAATGTTTTCAGATCACTGGTAACGAAATGCAATTATCTTGTCCAAAACCGGCTTTTTAAGACTCTAATAGACAAAAATACAATCATTTTGACTAAATTTATTTTCAGATCTTTGGGGACCAAATGCAGTTATATTGATTTAAAAGGGCTTATTAGACACTTGGAGACCAAAATAGAGTCATTTTGACCAAAAAAAATGTATTCAGATCACTGGTAACGAAATGCAATTATCTTGTCTAAAACCGGCGTTTTAAGACTGTAAAAGACAAAAATACAGTAATTTTAGCTAAAAAAGTATTTCAGACCTTTGGTGACCAAATGCATTTATTTTGACTAAAATAGGCTTTTTAGACACTTGGAGACCAAATATAGAGTAATTTTGACCAAAAACATGTTCTCAGGCAATTGGTTACCAAATGTAGTTTATCTTGTCTAAAAGCGGTGTTTTAAGACTCTATAAGACAAAAATACCGGCATCTTGGCTAAAAAAAGTGTTTCAGACCTTTGGTGACCAAATGCAGTTATTTTGTCTAAAAAATGCTTTTTAGACACTTGGAGACCAAAATATAGTCATTTTGACCAAAAACATTTTTTTCAGGCCTTTTGTTACGAAATGCAATTATCTTCTCTAAAACCGGCGTTTTAAGAGTGTAAAAGTCAAAAATACAGTAATTTTAGCTAAAAAAACTATTTCAGACCTTTGGTGACCAAATGCAGTTATTTTGACTAAAACAGGTTTTGGAGACCTAAATAGAGTCATTTTGACCAAAAACATTTTTTCAGGCCATTGGTTACCAAATGTAGTTTATCTTGTCTAAAAGCGGTGTTATAAGACTCTAAAACTCATTTTGGCTAAAAAAGGTTTTCAGACCTTTGGTGACCAAATGTATTTATTTAGACAAAAATAGGCTTTTTAGACACTTGGAGACCAAAAATAGAGTCATTTTGACCAAAAACATGTTTTCAGGCCATTGGTTACCTAATGCAGTTATGTTGTCTAAAAGCGGCGTTTTGAGACTCTAAAAGACAAAAATACAGTAATTTTGGCTAAAAAAAAAAGGTTTTCAGACCTTTGGTGACCAAATGCAGTTATTTTGACTAAAAAGGGCTTTTTTGACACATGGAGACCAAAATAGAGTCATTTTCACCAAAAAAATGTTTTCAGATCACTGGTAACGAAATGCAATTATCTTGTCTAAAACCAGCGTTTTTTAAAGAAATTAAACTTTACTACAATATAAAGTAGTGAGTGTACAGCTTGTATAACAGTGTAAATGTCCTGTCCCCTCAAAATAACTCAACACACAGCCATTAATGTCTAAACCGCAGGGAACAAAAGTGAGTACACCCCTAAGTGAAAATGTCCAAACTGGGCCCAAAGTGTCAATATTTTGTGTGGCCACGATTATTTTCCAGCACTGCCTTAACCCTCTTGGGCATGGAGTTCACCAGAGCTTCACAGGTGGCCACTGGAGTCCTCTTCCACTCTTCCATTAAGACATCACTGAGCCGGTGGATGTTGGACACATTGCGCTCCTCCACCTTCTGTTTGAGGATGTTCCACAAATGCTCAATAGGGTTTAGGTCTGGAGACATGCAGGGCCAGTCCATCACCTTTACCCTCAACTTCTTTAGCAAGGCAGTTGTGGTCTTGGAGGTGTGTTTGGGTTCGTGATCATGTTGGAATACTGCTCTGCTGCCCAGTCTTCAAAGGGAGGGGACCATGAGGATG
Source organism: Pelophylax lessonae (assembly GCF_965119305.1). NCBI lineage: Eukaryota > Metazoa > Chordata > Amphibia > Anura > Ranidae > Pelophylax > Pelophylax lessonae. Next base: position 246,139,397 of record NC_138772.1, read on the forward strand.
TGGAAACCTTACAATAAGACCTAAACAAAATAATAGGGTGGGCATCTACATGGCAAAATTACATTTTACTGCATTTAAAAAAAAAAAAAAAAAAAAAAAAACTAAACAGTAAAGTTAGCCCATTTTTTCTGTATATTATGAAAGATGATGTCACGCCGAGTAAGATACCCAACATGTTACGGTTTTAAAATTGCGCACACCCGCAGAATGGCGACAAACTTCGGTCAATAAAAATCTCCATAGGCGACGCTTTAAAAAATTTTAACGGTTACCAGTTTAGAGTTAGAGTGTAGCTTTTTTTTTATTGCTCTCACTCTCGCGATCGCGGTGATACCTCACGTGTGGTTTTATTTCATTTGCAGCGCGACTTCCATATACGTTTTCTTTTGTGCGCGAGCTTACGGGGACGGGGCAGCTAAAACATTTTTTTTCCTATTTATTTTATTTTTTTTTTTAATTTTAGAACAGGTTTTAAAAAAAAATAAAAAATCTGATCACTTTTATTGCTGTCACAAGCAATGTAAACATCCCTTGTGACAGCAATAGGCAGTGACAGGTACTCTTTATGGAGGGATCGGGGTCTAAAAGACCCTAGACCCCTCCACTGCACTTCCATGTATTCAAAAACGCAGAAAACTGCATTTTTGAATACATTCACTTTTTAAATCTGGCGCCTTTAGCAGCCGAGTAACCCAGAGGTGACGTCATGGACGCCGCCTCTGGGTTACGTCATCGGAGACCTGATCTAAGCCACATCCGGCTTTGATCGGGTCTCCCGGTGGGGTAACGATTGAGCGGCTCCTGAGTCGTTACTGTTGTTACTGCTGGAAAGCCGACCGCTGGCTCTAAAAAAACGGTACCGGGTTGATGCCTCTAGCTAGAGGCATCACCCTGGTACAACCACTTAAAGCGGTAGTATCCCGCTTTTTGACACTTTTACCTACAGGTAAGCCTATAATAAGGCTTACCTGTAGGTACAAATAATATCTCCTAAACCGGCACGGTTTTGGAGATATTTACAGTGCATGCAGCCGCTCGCGCGAGCGACGCATGCGCTCTGAAGGTCCGGGGGGGACCTTCAATTAGTTTGCCGGAGCTTGCCGGAAAAATCACTCCCGCGCGCATGCACGGGAGTGACGTCATCGCGGCTCCGGCCAATCATCGCGCCGGAGCCGTCTCTTCCGGCCAATCAGCGCGCCGGAGCCGCCGCACCCGGAGGAGACTGCGAGGGATCATGGCAGCGCCCGCAGCGATGTCCATTTTTTTTTTTTTTTTTATTTTTTTTTATTTTATTCTTCCAATATAAGAATTACCAACACACATGCCACTGTTTAATCTGACAAAGCGAAACATTTTGGTGTATGAGCAGTGTACAACATTTAAACAATTGTAAAATTCACAATTTTAAAGTATTCTTTTCTTATATAATTATTGGAGTATGTTGTGCTTTTTATTTAGATTGTATATCTGTGGTGAGTGTGATCGGTTGTCATCAAAGGTCATTTTTTCAAAGAGCCAGTATAGTATAAATCTAATTGCATTGAATTTTAAGGCATATGGACAGAACAGTAAATAAAACCCTGAGATTTTTCAGTAAATTATTACATAAAAGCATGCCGCTGCAATTATAGCAAGAATGGACCCGTATACAAAATTTAGGAAATACGATTACAGAGGATCGGGCAAAAGCTTTTCTGTGTTACCACAGTGATAAATCTGAATTTGGGCCCATTTTAAGGCTTAGCATACACTTTTGGTTGGGGGGCGGCAGTAAATACACTCATTCCTGCCCACGCAACCCCTTTAAAAGGTTCTGAACTTCTGGGGGGGTTGTTCGGGTGTAGGATCGTAGGATCAGCAATCATGTGACCAATGTTACCAAAAATGATCCCCTTGTTGTGTTCGGCAAGTGGCATTCAACTGAATGGAGCCCATGCTTCAACTGCCCCGAAACTGCGTGCAATGCATACAGTTGTGGTGCGATAGTGCAGTTATTTAGGGGCTAAAACAAATGGCAAGGAGGCAACAATGCCTCTTCAGAGGGAGACACAAGTGTAAACAAATAGTAATATGAAGGTGGGGTGCTATTCTATATAAAATACATAAAATTCGCAATCATTCCACAATCCATATACAAAAATTAGGTAACCAATGGCCTGAAAAAATGTTTTTGGTCAAAATGACTCTATTTAGGTCTCCAAAGCCTGTTTTAGTCAAAATAACTGCATTTGGTCACCAAAGGTCTGAAAATTGTTTTTAGTCAAAATGACTGTATTTTCTCCTTTTAGAGGCTCAAAACGCCGCTTTTAGACAACATAAATGCATTAGGTAACCAATGGCCTGAATACAAGTTTTTGGTCAAAATGACTCTATTTTTGGTCTCCAAGTGTCTAAAAAGCCCTTTTTAGTTAAAATAACTACGGTTGGTCACCAAAGGTCTGAAAAACTGTTTTAGCCAAAATGACTGTATTTTTGTCTTTTAGAGTCTCAAAACTCCGCATTTAGACAAGATAACTGCATTAGGTAACCAATGGCCTGAAAACATGTTTTTGGTCAAAATGACTCTATTTTTGGTCTCCAAGTGTCTAAAAAGCCTATTTTAGTCAAAATAAATGCATTTGGTCACCAAAGGTCTGAAAACCTTTTCAAGACAAAATGACTGTATTTTTGACTTTTAGAGTCTTATAACACCGCTTTTAGACAAGATAAACTTACATTTGGTAACCAATGGCCTGAAAAAATGATTTTGGTCAAAATGACTCTATTTAGGTCTCCAAAGACCTTTTTAATCAAAATAACTGCATTTGGTCGCCAAAGGTCTGAAAAACTTTTTTTAACCAAAATGACTGTATTTTTGTCTTTTAGAGTCTCAAAACGCCGCTTTTAGACAACATAACTGCATTAGGTTACCAATGGGCTGAAAACATGTTTTTGGTCAAAATGACACTATTTTTGGTCTCCAAGTGTCTAAAAAGCATATTTTAGTCAAAATAAATGCATTTGGTCACCAAAGGTCTGAAAAACATCTTTTGCCAAAATGACTGTATTTTTAACTTTTAGTCTTAAAACACCGCTTTTAGACAAGATAACCAATGGCCTGAAAAAAATGTTTTTGGTCAAATTGACTCTATTTAGGTCTCCAAAGCCTGTTTTAGTCAAAATAACTGCATTTGGTCACCAAAGGTCTGAAAAACTTTTTTTTTAGCCAAAATGACTGTATTTTTGTCTTTTAAAGTCTCAAAACGCCGCTTTTAGACAACATAACTGCATTAGGTAACCAATGGCCTGAAAACATGTTTTTGGTCAAAATGACTCTATTTTTGGTCTCCAAGTGTCTAAAAAGCCCTTTTTAGTTAAAATAACTACGGTTGGTCACCAAAGGTCTGAAAAACTGTTTTAGCCAAAATGACTATATTTTTGTCTTTTAGAGTCTCAAAACTCCGCATTTAGACAAGATAACTGCATTAGGTAACCAATGGCCTGAATACATGTTTTTGGTCAAAAGGACTCTATTTTTGGTCTCCAAGTGTCTAAAAAGCCTATTTTAGTCAAAATAAATGCATTTGGTCACCAAAGGTCTGAAAACCTTTTCAAGACAAAATGACTTTTTTTTTGACTTTTAGAGTCTTATAACACCGCTTTTAGACAAGATAAACTTACATTTAGTAACCAATGGCCTGAAAAAATGATTTTGGTCAAAATGACTCTATTTAGGTCTCCAAAGCCCTTTTTAATCAAAATAACTGCATTTGGTCGCCAAAGGTCTGAAATACTTTTTTAAGCCAAAATAACTGTATTTTTGTCTTATAGAGTCTCAAAACGCCGCTTTTAGACAACATAACTGCATTAGGTAACCAATGACCTGAAAACATGTTTTTGGTCAAAATGACACTATTTTTGGTCTCCAAGTGTCTAAAAAGCATATTTTAGTCAAAATAAATGCATTTGGTCACCAAAGGTCTGAAAACCTTTTTTTAGCCAAAATGACTGTATTTTTGTCTTTTAGAGTCTCAAAACGCCGCTTTTAGACAACATACCTGCATTAGGTAACCAATGGCCTGAAAAAATGTTTTTGGTCAAAATGACTCTATTTAGGTCTCCAAAGCCTGTTTTAGTCAAAATAACAGCATTTGGTCACCAAAGGTCTGAAAATTGTTTTTAGTCAAAATGACTGTATTTTCGCCTTTTACAGTCTTAAAACGCTGGTTTTAGACAAGATAATTGCATTTCGTTACCAGTGATCTGAAAACATTTTTTTGGTCAAAATGACTCTATTTTGGTCTCCATGTGTCTAAAAAGCCCTTTTTAGTCAAAATAACTGCATTTGGTCACCAAAGGTCTGAAAACCTTTTTTTAGCCAAAATGACTGTATTTTTGTCTTTTAGAGTCTCAAAACGCCGCTTTTAGACAACATAACTGCATTAGGTAACCAATGGCCTGAAAACATGTTTTTGGTCAAAATTACTCTATTTTTGGTCTCCAAGTGTCTAAAAAGCCTATTTTAATCAAAATAAATGCATTTGGTCACCAAAGGTCTGAAAACCTTTTTCAGCCACAATGACTGTATTTTTGATATTTAGGGTCTTAAAACACAGCTTTTAGACAAGATAAACTACATTTGGTAACCAATGGCCTGAAAAAATGATTTTGGTCAAAATGACTCTATTTAGGTCTCCAAAGCCTGGTTTAGTCAAAATAACTGCATTTGGTCACCAAAGGTCTAAAAATTGTTTTTATTCAAAATGACTGTATTTTCGCCTTTTTGAGTCTCAAAACGCCACTTTTAGACAATATAAACTACATTTGGTAACCAATGGCCTGAAAAAATGTTTTTGCTCAAAATGACTCTATTTAGGTCTCCAAAGCCTGTTTTAGTCAAAATACCTGCATTTGGTCACCAAAGGTCTGAAATACTTTTTTTAGCCAAAATGACTGTATTTTTGTCTTTTAGAGTCTCAAAACGCCGCTTTTAGACAACATACCTGCATTAGGTAACCAATGGCCTGAAAAAATGTTTTTGGTCAAAATGACTCTATTTAGGTCTCCAAAGCCTGTTTTAGTCAAAATAACTGCATTTGGTCACCAAAGGTCTGAAAATTGTTTTTAGTCAAAATGACTGTATTTTCGCCTTTTAGAGGCTCAAAACGCCGCTTTTAGACAACATAACTGCATTAGGTAACCAATGGCCTGAATACATGTTTTTGGTCAAAATGACTCTATTTTTGGTCTCCAAGTGTCTAAAAAGCCTATTTTAGTCAAAATAAATGCATTTGGTCACCAAAGGTCTGAAAACCTTTTCAAGACAAAATGACTGTATTTTTGACTTTTAGAGTCTTATAACACCGCTTTTAGACAAGATAAACTTACATTTGGTAACCAATGGCCTGAAAAAATGATTTTGGTCAAAATGACTCTATTTAGGTCTCCAAAGCCCTTTTTAATCAAAATAACTGCATTTGGTCGCCAAAGGTCTGAAAAACTTTTTTTAGCCAAAATGACTGTATTTTTGTCTTTTAGAGTCTCAAAACGCCGCTTTTAGACAACATAACTGCATTAGGTAACCAATGGGCTGAAAACATGTTTTTGGTCAAAATGACTCTATTTTTGGTCTCCAAGTGTCTAAAAAGCCCTTTTTAGTTAAAATAACTACGGTTGGTCACCAAAGGTCTGAAAAACTGTTTTAGTCAAAATGACTGTATTTTTGTCTTTTAGAGTCTCAAAACTCCGCATTTAGACAAGATAACTGCATTAGGTAACCAATGGCCTGAAAACATGTTTTTGGTCAAAATGACTCTATTTTTGGTCTCCAAGTGTCTAAAAAGCCTATTTTAGTCAAAATAAATGCATTTGGTCACCAAAGGTCTGAAAACCTTTTCAAGACAAAATGACTGTATTTTTGACTTTTAGAGTCTTATAACACCGCTTTTAGACAACATAACTGCATTAGGTAACCAATGGCCTGAAAACATGTTTTTGGTCAAAATTACTCTATTTTTGGTCTCCAAGTGTCTAAAAAGCCTATTTTAATCAAAATAAATGCATTTGGTCACCAAAGGTCTGAAAACCTTTTTCAGCCACAATGACTGTATTTTTGATATTTAGGGTCTTAAAACACAGCTTTTAGACAAGATAAACTACATTTGGTAACCAATGGCCTGAAAAAATGATTTTGGTCAAAATGACTCTATTTAGGTCTCCAAAGCCTGGTTTAGTCAAAATAACTGCATTTGGTCACCAAAGGTCTAAAAATTGTTTTTATTCAAAATGACTGTATTTTCGCCTTTTTGAGTCTCAAAACGCCACTTTTAGACAATATAAACTACATTTGGTAACCAATGGCCTGAAAAAATGTTTTTGCTCAAAATGACTCTATTTAGGTCTCCAAAGCCTGTTTTAGTCAAAATACCTGCATTTGGTCACCAAAGGTCTGAAATACTTTTTTTAGCCAAAATGACTGTATTTTTGTCTTTTAGAGTCTCAAAACGCCGCTTTTAGACAACATACCTGCATTAGGTAACCAATGGCCTGAAAAAATGTTTTTGGTCAAAATGACTCTATTTAGGTCTCCAAAGCCTGTTTTAGTCAAAATAACTGCATTTGGTCACCAAAGGTCTGAAAATTGTTTTTAGTCAAAATGACTGTATTTTCGCCTTTTAGAGGCTCAAAACGCCGCTTTTAGACAACATAACTGCATTAGGTAACCAATGGCCTGAATACATGTTTTTGGTCAAAATGACTCTATTTTTGGTCTCCAAGTGTCTAAAAAGCCTATTTTAGTCAAAATAAATGCATTTGGTCACCAAAGGTCTGAAAACCTTTTCAAGACAAAATGACTGTATTTTTGACTTTTAGAGTCTTATAACACCGCTTTTAGACAAGATAAACTTACATTTGGTAACCAATGGCCTGAAAAAATGATTTTGGTCAAAATGACTCTATTTAGGTCTCCAAAGCCCTTTTTAATCAAAATAACTGCATTTGGTCGCCAAAGGTCTGAAAAACTTTTTTTAGCCAAAATGACTGTATTTTTGTCTTTTAGAGTCTCAAAACGCCGCTTTTAGACAACATAACTGCATTAGGTAACCAATGGGCTGAAAACATGTTTTTGGTCAAAATGACTCTATTTTTGGTCTCCAAGTGTCTAAAAAGCCCTTTTTAGTTAAAATAACTACGGTTGGTCACCAAAGGTCTGAAAAACTGTTTTAGTCAAAATGACTGTATTTTTGTCTTTTAGAGTCTCAAAACTCCGCATTTAGACAAGATAACTGCATTAGGTAACCAATGGCCTGAAAACATGTTTTTGGTCAAAATGACTCTATTTTTGGTCTCCAAGTGTCTAAAAAGCCTATTTTAGTCAAAATAAATGCATTTGGTCACCAAAGGTCTGAAAACCTTTTCAAGACAAAATGACTGTATTTTTGACTTTTAGAGTCTTATAACACCGCTTTTAGACAAGATAAACTTACATTTGGTAACCAATGGCCTGAAAAAATGATTTTGGTCAAAATGACTCTATTTAGGTCTCCAAAGCCCTTTTTAATCAAAATAACTGCATTTGGTCGCCAAAGGTCTGAAAAACTTTTTTTAGCCAAAATGACTGTATTTTTGTCTTTTAGAGTCTCAAAACGCCGCTTTTAGACAACATAACTGCATTAGGTAACCAATGGGCTGAAAACATGTTTTTGGTCAAAATGACACTATTTTTGGTCTCCAAGTGTCTAAAAAGCATATTTTAGTCAAAATAAATGCATTTGGTCACCAAAGGTCTGAAAAACATCTTTAGCCAAAATGACTGTATTTTTAACTTTTAGTCTTAAAACACCGCTTTTAGACAAGATAACCAATGGCCTGAAAAAAATGTTTTTGGTCAAATTGACTCTATTTAGGTCTCCAAAGCCTGTTTTAGTCAAAATAACTGCATTTGGTCACCAAAGGTCTGAAAAACTTTTTTTTTAGCCAAAATGACTGTATTTTTGTCTTTTAAAGTCTCAAAACGCCGCTTTTAGACAACATAACTGCATTAGGTAACCAATGGCCTGAAAACATGTTTTTGGTCAAAATGACACTATTTTTGGTCTCCAAGTGTCTAAAAAGCATATTTTAGTCAAAATAAATGCATTTGGTCACCAAAGGTCTGAAAACCTTTTTTTAGCCAAAATGACTGTATTTTTGTCTTTTAGAGTCTCAAAACGCCGCTTTTAGACAACATACCTGCATTAGGTAACCAATGGCCTGAAAAAATGTTTTTGGTCAAAATGACTCTATTTAGGTTTCCAAAGCCTGTTTTAGTCAAAATAACTGCATTTGGTCACCAAAGGTCTGAAAATTGTTTTTAGTCAAAATGACTGTATTTTCGCCTTTTAGAGGCTCAAAACGCCGCTTTTAGACAACATAACTGCATTAGGTAACCAATGGCCTGAATACAAGTTTTTGGTCAAAATGACTCTATTTTTGGTCTCCAAGTGTCTAAAAAGCCCTTTTTAGTTAAAATAACTACGGTTGGTCACCAAAGGTCTGAAAAACTGTTTTAGCCAAAATGACTATATTTTTGTCTTTTAGAGTCTCAAAACTCCGCATTTAGACAAGATAACTGCATTAGGTAACCAATGGCCTGAAAACATGTTTTTGGTCAAAAGGACTCTATTTTTGGTCTCCAAGTGTCTAAAAAGCCTATTTTAGTCAAAATAAATGCATTTGGTCACCAAAGGTCTGAAAACCTTTTCAAGACAAAATGACGGTATTTTTGACTTTTAGAGTCTTATAACACCGCTTTTAGACAAGATAAACTTACATTTAGTAACCAATGGCCTGAAAAAATGATTTTGGTCAAAATGACTCTATTTAGGTCTCCAAAGCCCTTTTTAATCAAAATAACTGCATTTGGTCGCCAAAGGTCTGAAATACTTTTTTAAGCCAAAATAACTGTATTTTTGTCTTTTAGAGTCTCAAAACGCCGCTTTTAGACAACATAACTGCATTAGGTAACCAATGACCTGAAAACATGTTTTTGGTCAAAATGACACTATTTTTGGTCTCCAAGTGTCTAAAAAGCATATTTTAGTCAAAATAAATGCATTTGGTCACCAAAGGTCTGAAAAACTTTTTTTAGCCAAAATGACTGTATTTTTGTCTTTTAGAGTCTCAAAACGCCGCTTTTAGACAACATACCTGCATTAGGTAACCAATGGCCTGAAAAAATGTTTTTGGTCAAAATGACTCTATTTAGGTCTCCAAAGCCTGTTTTAGTCAAAATAACAGCATTTGGTCACCAAAGGTCTGAAAATTGTTTTTAGTCAAAATGACTGTATTTTCGCCTTTTACAGTCTTAAAACGCTGGTTTTAGACAAGATAATTGCATTTCGTTACCAGTGATCTGAAAACATTTTTTTGGTCAAAATGACTCTATTTTGGTCTCCATGTGTTCTGTATGCTCTGTGAAACAGAAATAAGTGACACCAAAGGGATCGATGAGAGCCAACACCAAAGGGATCGATGAGAGGCAAAGATCCCACGTCTCCCCATCTATGGGTCCAAGATCCCCCCTCCCACCCCGCACGAGCAGGGAGGGAAGAGGGGTCCTGCACGGATCCCAACAGAAGGACATAAACCTGTGAGATCATACCCTTCTTGTCCGAGACCCGAAACACCTCACCCAACAGGCAGCGAGTGTCGGGTGTCAAAGAAGCCAAGCCTAACGTCCTGAAGAAGCGTGCTGCGAAACGCGTTGACGTCACACGCACCAAAGGCCTCACGACGATAGCTCCACCCACCATACCCGGAAGGCACGCCGCTACTATCCACGAGCGAGGGAGACCAAACCAGCCTTACAGCCTCATAGCTGACAAATGCTACATCCAACCACGGGGAGTTGATCGGCTATCTCCCACCTCTCTGGCGAAGACATGTATCTAATTATTGAGCACACATACTAAGGATTATCAGACAATCTGGCACAAGAGACAGAGACATATGGAAGGACTCACCACGTACACATCCATCTAGACACGTGAGTTAACCTCCCTGGCGGTATGATTCTTTTGGATTTTAGGTGCTGAAAGCGGTACCATTATTTTAGGTGCTGAAAGCATGTAATTCCTGTGAATGAGCAGCCCAAACCAACTGTATACATTTATTATACATATTATATATATATATATATATATGTATGTATACATATATTATATATATATATATATATATATATATATATATACGTATATATATATATATATATATATATATATATATATATATACATATATATATATAATGTATACAGTTGGTTTGGGCTGCTCATTCACAAGAATTACGTGTATATATATATATATATATATATATATACATATATATGTATATATATATATATATATATATATATATATATATATAATATGTGTGTGTGTGTATATATATATATATATATATATATATATATATATATATGTATATGTGTATATATATATATACGTATATATATATACTGTATATATATGTATATATATATATATATATATATACATATATTTACATAAAAAAGTACAGTAAAACTGCAGGAAAGGGCACTGGGGGGCAATGTAATGTGATTTTATTTTATTTTGAACGATATCAGTGTGTTTGGTGCATTTTACATTCGAATTTGCCGCCGGTTCCACCCCCCGGCGGACGTCACGTCGCCGGAGACGGAAGCCGGGGCTCGCAGACGATCGGGAGAGAGCTCCGCTGCCGCACACCGCTCGCAGTCTTCGCTGGATCCCGGAGAAAAGGTAAGTAAAACCTCCTCCAGCATCCAGCGATCTTCTTAGCGCTACCCCGAGTGTGACTCGGGGTTACCGCTTTTGGCACTAAAATCTTACCCCGAGTCACACTCGGGAATACCGCTAGGAAGGTTAAGGATACTTATATCCAACTAACCAGTCCTGTCAGCCGCTTGCAAAGTTTGTCTGCTATATTAGACTGCTTCTGATATATCCATCAAACATATGTGCAGCCTCCTCTCCATGGCTCTAAACTAAACTGAGGGTCCTTATATCTTCAAAATGTCCGTGGAATAATACCTCTCTACAGACTATCTTCAAACCGGGAGAGTAGTAAGGCAACACAGAGTTTGAATAGCTACTCGCTTATTATATGTGCTTCATGTGCTGCTGCATTCATGTTGTCAGTTTGTCCTGCAAATCACCTGTTAATTGCTGCATTTCAACTTTGGTGAACTTCCTATGAATGGTCCATATACGGAGGGTCCACACTCATATATGTCTCTATAGTTTGGTGGAATAATTCCTCCCAATGAACTACTGTCTTCATATAGCCTGAAAGAACACCAAGTTTACTCTCAAACTGCATACTAATATAAAATATGTGATATCAATGCTGCTACAAACATGCCATGAGTCAGCTTAATATATGGAAAAATTCCCTGACATAATCTGCTGCATATATCTTCCATACTTTTCTTTGAACTTTTATACCCGGAATGTATTATGATACTATGCTATAGCCAGCTGGTGATACGGTTGAGGAATACAGCCAATTATATCAATCCTATGGATGGAAGAATCTACTTCTAAAAATTAATCACCTCCCATTGTCTTCTCTTGATTCCCCCTCCCCATCCTGTCTTATGCCAATTGATGCTTTCAAGTATCACCATAATATATCAAGATTCCAAGTTAATCATATGTGATTTAACTTATGAATATACCCAAGCATTAGGCGGTCATCACATACTAATAATGGGCATTATTAGTATTCAATAACACCAAGGGAATTCTGGTAGGTGGGTGGAGTTTCAGCGAGGTACTTTGTTGTCATCAAGGCGGACCTCTTACATACATGTATGTGTTTTATCTCATGTCACATGTCCTTTTGAAAGTGTTTTTGTATTGTGTTGAATTTTATCTTTGTCTTCTTCAATAAAGTAATTCCTTTTAACCATTTACCAGTGTTTGAGCCATACATGCAACTCCTTTTTTTCTATTTTTCTTCACATGTTCAACAGTTGCTTGGCTCACCGGCAACACGCCGTTTGGTAATTCTGGTATTGTTTGGAATCGATGTCACATCCCACCATACCCTCGATATATTGAGGAATTATGGGGGATTTTCTATGGTCCTTTCTTATTCCCCCCCCCCTCTTTCCCCTCCATTTTAATTTTCAAAGAAGCCAAGCCTGCCTGGGCCATCATCGCGTGTCTCAATTGTAGGTAGCGAAAGAAACAGTGCCTAGGTACATCAAACTCCCTCTGTAAGTCTTGAAAATATTTCAGTACCCCAGCTCTGAACAATTGTGCTATAAAATATACACATCTCCGCGCCCTCTAGACGAAACAGTTCCGAAAAGTTGCGATTATGCCAAATCGGAGTCTGAGGAAGGTAACCCCTGATCTGCAACATCCCCTTGACACAGCGCCACACCATGCGAATCAAGGCGAGTGTGGGTAACCGAGTCCCCATATTGGAGAACCCCGCTTCAAGGTGTACAAGGACAGGGTGAGGCGAGTCAGGAGGGACCAATAAGGACCCAATAGGATCGAATGGATCCAAAAGACCCCAGCCCCCCATATGCTGAACCTGGAAGGCTAGAAAATATACTCTGGGGTTGGGGACTGCCAAGCCACCACTATCCTTGCCCATCTGAAGGGTAGCCAATTTAATCCTAGCCACTTTTTTGCACCAGATCAGTTCTCGGAACTGGGAGTCAATCCTATAGAACCATTTCCTGGGTATCCAGATTGGGGAGTTGTGCAAGACATAAAGAAGTTGAGGAGCCCACACCATCTTAATTAGATTGACTCGCCCAGCCACCGACAAGGGAACTTTGCAGCAGAGGTACGAGGTTCAGTGTGATATACTGGGTAGGATCAGGAGACACCTGGATCCCCAAATATTTGAAGGAGTGAACCACTCGCACTGTGGATGCACAGTCCGGAAAAGGGCTGAGTTATGGGATCAAGGGGCATTAAAACTGATTTATCCCAATTTATGGAAAATCCCGACAGGGACCCAAAATAGTCAATAAGGGACATTACCGCCCGCAAGGATTCCCCTGTATCACCTAGGTAGAGCAGTGTGTCATCCGCATAGAGTGAGATAATGTCTGCATTGGAGCCCCTTCTGAACCCCACTATGTTATTGGAGGACCGAATTTGCGCCGCTAAGGTCTCCAGTGCCATGGCAAACAGCAATGGAGATAGCGGGCAGCCCTGTCTAGTCCCCCTGTGCAAACAGAAGGGTCCAGAAAGCTCCCCTTTCACCCTCAGTCTGGCCGCGGGGGCAGCGTACAGTACCCGCACCCAGTTCAGAAAGTTCTCTCCCACACCAAAGCGCTTGAGAACTTCCCATAGGTACACCCATTCAACACTATTGAATGCCTTAGCGGCATCTAGCGATAAGACTGCCCGGTTCCCAGGGTTGTCTACTGGGATCTGAAGGTTCAGAAATAGTCGGCGGAGATTAAGTGCCGTCGATCTGGTCAGGATAAACCCCGATTGATCCCTATGGACAACCCCCTGGACAACAGAGGACAGCCTAGTGGCCAGTATCTTAGCTAGAATTTTAACATCCGTTGTGAGTAGAGATATGGGCCTTTAGGAATCCGCCAAAAGCAGATCCTTGCCGGGCTTCAGCAGGAAAACAACTATAGCTTCGGACATAGAGGCAGGAAGGCGGCTGTTAGGGATACAAGTGGTAGCCTGATGGCAGAGGAAGGCCCCACGTGTGCTAGACGGCGGTGCTTAGACGGGAACCCCCAAGGTAAGTGACACAGGCTAACCTGAGGTGCGGAATCTAAGTATCCACCGGTTTTCACCAGAGCCTCTAGTGGTGAGGATGGATTTTGATGCGTGTGGATACCAGGTCGCAGTCCTCAGGGTCACCCCACCAAGGGAGAAGCCAATCAAGATCCGAAGGCAGATAAGCAGACAAGGGAGATCCGAGAGAATGGCCAAACAAGCCGGGGGTCAGGACGGGCAGCAGGTCAACAAGGTCAGGAACAAGCCAAAGGTCAAAACGGATATCAAACAGGTAACAGGAAGCAGGCTTCAGGAACACAGGAAGAGCTGCAGACAAGTCAGCAAAGACACAGTGCTTCTGAGCTGTTTAAATAAGGCAGCCTGTTTGCCAATTACTGCAATTAGTCTGCTCTAGGTTAACCCTTTAGATTGCAGATTCATGACAGCACATCAGTGTGCTCAGGAAGCATTCCTAACAGCGGCCAATACGGAAGGCTTCGTTATATACCCGCAGCAGCAGCAGCACCGGCACCAACTGTTCAGCGTATCGGCTGTAAACCTCCGACGGGATACCATCAGCCCCCGGAGATTTACCAGGCTTAGTAGATTTCAAGGCCGCATAAAGTTCGTTTTCCGTAAGGGGGGCCCCAAGCACAGCCACGTCCCTGGCATACAGAGAAGGCAAATCGCAGGAAGCCAAAAAAATCGGCAATTTCTCGTGAGTCAGCCGAGATCTTAGAGGAGTAAAGATCAGCATAAAAATTCCCAAGTACTCTCCGTATGTCAGCCGTGGCGTGCCAGAGCACCCCCTGAGGATCCTTAATCTATGGTATAAATGCCGCAGGCTGCTGCGAACGAACCAGCATGGCCAACATATGACCCGTGTTTTCTCCCTTCTCAAAATACCTCTGCTGCAAGAAGAAGCGCTTGTTTTCAGCTTTTGAATCGAGACCGACTTGGCCATAGATTGGGCAGCCAGCCACGACCTCTGAGTATCATCTGACGGGTCCCTAACATAAGTTTCCTCCGCTCTAGTCACTGCGTCCAACGCAGTATTCTCCCATTGCCTGGTGTCCTTTTTAATGACATTAACCGTACGTATAAACTGACCTCCCATGAATGCCTTAGCTGCATCCCAGGCAGAGTCAAGTACAGCAGTAAAGTCCCCCAACATCAGCACATCAGGAAGTTGAGCAATATGTGGCACGATAAGTTTAAGTACCCCTGCAGAATACGGGGGGGCTTGTACACACCTAAGGCTTGCTAGTTGGCAGGATAAAACAAACCGGCCCTCAGGGTCAATCACAGACTTTGAGCATAGAAACCGTACCCCCTTCTTAATCAAAATACACACCCCTCTCGAATAAGTGGAGTAAACAGAGTGGAACTGGTGACTAAATACGCTAGGAGCTAGACACGGGGAAGTGGAAGGAGACATATGGGTCTCCTGCAGGCAAACCACATCTGCCTGCAGGCGTTTGATGGTGCGGAGCACTGCCGTCCTCTTTACCGGGTTGCAGAGGCCACGCACATTCCAGGACATCACACAAATATTATCAGCCATAGTCAAAATGTAGCCATACACGGAGCGTCAGGCAACCCGGCCAGGGAGGCGAAAGAGGGCACCCAGAAAGGGTGAACCCACTACACCCCATCAGCACAGCCCAGCTATATAGAGAGAGCAACAGGAGTAGTCACCCAGCCCACACAGTACCGGTGCAGCCCCAGCATAGAGAACAGTCAATAGGAACATCCACAGCATAGGGTAAAATAATAGCAGTAGAGCGACAAAGTACATGCAGGAAAAGCAAAAATCGAACCAAAGTCCAGGACCAGAAAAAAGGCAAAAAGGGGGGAACAAAAAGGCAATACACGTCTGCCACGTGTGGGGGAAGGGACGAGTCAATAGGGCATGTCCAGTCACGACCAAGGGGGGAAACCGGAGAGGGACCACCGATGCCAGTGTAGTGCAGCAGGAGAGCTCCCATCATAACAGGAAAAGTGTGTGTAACATCAAGTGCCAAGTATAGGCAGGAGAACCGAAAGGATCCATGACCGGCCGAAAAGAGTACAAAAGTTCCAAAAAGTAGAAACGATCCTCAAAGGTCTTCTCGCCTGGGGGAAGTGGCCGCCCGCAGGGCCCCACCATTAGCATCCAGCCATTGAACAGCAGCAGAAGGCTTGTCAAAGAACAGCACCTCATCCCGGACCACCACCCAGAGCCTGGAAGGGTACAGCATAGCGTATAGAACATTCAAGTCCTGCAATCTCCTCTTGACCTCTACGAATTTCGCACGCTGTTTCTGCACCACCGCAGAGTAATCGGGAAACAGGGAGATCCTTGAGTTGTCAATCTTGAGCCTCCCCTGCATTCCCCTGGCTTTAGTAATTGAGGAATTTGAAGATGAAAGTGCGCGGGGGGGGGGGGGGCTCCAGGAGGAAGAGGTCGCATAGCAAGTGGAGCAAGTTCCACCGAAAACATGGAAGTAAAGGATTCTTGCCCAAAAGTAGAGAGCAGCCATTGTTCAATGAAAGCCACAGGATCTTTACCTTCCGCCCGCTCAGGGATCCCAATTGCTCTGATATTACTCTGTCTCATCCTATTCTCTAAGTCATCCAGACGTGCAGCTTGCTGGGCTGAGAGCAGGGCAGTATGTTTCACTTCCCTTTGCAAAGGCGCCATGTCATCCTCCAGGGAGCTGACCCTGCCTTCCACTGCCACTGTCCTCTCCCTCAATTTCTGCATATCATGTCTCATGAACGATATCTCAGCCTTGACCCCCTTTAACTCCACTGTCAGGGCTGTATTTGAGGTGGTACAGGTGGTAACCGCAGCCATAATGTCCCGCAACGTGGGTTCTGTGTCCGGGGTAGGAGATGATTGCCTCGGGGCCTGGTCTGCATCTGCTGCCTCCCAATCAGCAATCTGGCGGGAGAGATCACCTAAGGGAACAGTGTCATCCGTGTCTGAATGCGACCCCGGTGAGCCGGATCGATGGTCCTCAGATAGAGTTTGGGGGTCCCGGGCAGCAGGCTTAGCAAAAAGCTTTTGAGCAGCCTCCAGATATGTGGCCTTCTGTGCTGCACGCTGCGAGGCGCCGCCATCTTGGATCGGGCCGGCCTGTGCGGATTTCCCTCTTTACCCTTCTTAGACATCACGGAGAGAAGATGGAGGACTCACCTGGTGATCACCGCACTCCAGGGAACACAGGGCACCGACTGACGGTAGAAATCGGAGCAGGATAAGGAGTTACACAGGATAACTAGCAGGATCAACAGCAGAGCTCACAGCATGCACGTCCGCTCACACCCGCAGCTCGGCCACGCCCCCTGAAAAAAATTTAGTCAAAATGACTGTATTTTTGTCTTTTAGAGTCTTAAAAGGCTTGTAGGCTTTTTAGACACTTGAACACCAAAATAGAGTCATTTTGACCAAAAATTTTTTTTTCAGGCTATTGGTTACCACATGCAGTTATCTTGTCTAAAAAGCGGCTGTTTAAGACTCTAAAAGACGAAAAGACAAAAATTTTGACAAAAAAAATGTCAGACCTTTGGTGACCAAATGTAGTTATTTTGACTAAAAAAGGCTTTTTAGACACTTGGAGACCAAAATAATGTAATTTTGACCAAAAATTTTTTTTCAGGCCATTGGTTTACCAAATGCAGTTATCTGGTCTAAAACCGGCGTTTTAAGACTCTAAAAGCCGAAAATACAGTCATTTTTACTAAAACATTTTTTCCAGATCTTTGGTGATCAAATGCAGTTATTCTGACTAAAAAAGGCTTTTTTGACATTTGGAGACCAAAACAGAGTCATTTTGATCAAAAAAATATTTTTCAGGCCATTGGAGACCAAATGCAATTATCTTGTCTAAAACAAGCGTTTTAAGACTATAAAGACAAAAATAGTCATTTTGACTAAATTTTTTTAAGACCTTTGGTGATCAAATGCAGTTATTTTGACTAAAAACGGCTTTTTAGACACTTGGAGACAAAAATAGAGTAATTTTGACCAAAAAATTTTTCTTTCAGGCCATTGGTTTACCAAATGCAGTTTTCTTGTCTAAAACAAGCGTTTTCAGACTCTAAAAGACAAAAATACAGTCATTTTGACTAAATTATTTTTCAGACCTTTGGTTATCAAATGCAGTTATATTGACTAAAAAAGGCTTTTTAGACACTTGAAAACCAAAATAGTCATTTTGACCAAAAAGATTTTTCACGCCATTGGTTACGAAATGCAATTATCTTGTCTAAAACCGTCTTTTTAAGACTCTAAAAGGCGAAAATACAGTCATTTTGACTAAAAACAATTTTCAGACCTTTGGTGACCAAATGCAGTTATTTTGACGAATAAAGGCTTTTTAGACACTTGGAGACCAAATTAGAGTCATTTTGACCAAAAATTTTTTTCAGGCCATTGGAGACCAAATGCAGTTATCTTGTCTAAAACAAGCGTTTTAAGACTCTAAAAGACGAAAATAGTCATTTTGACCAAAAACATTTTTTTAGGCTATTGGTTACCACATGCAGTTATCTTGAAAGCCAACGAATAAAGGAAAAGCCAAAAGCCTACAGCACCTGGTATTCCCAGCTGGTCTCCCATCCAGGTACTAACCAGGCCCGACCCTGCTTAGCTTCCGAGATCAGACAGGATCGGGCGCGTTCAGGGTGATGTGGCCGTAGGCGATCACCACTGCCACCCTCGACCCCTTTGAACTTGGCCATGGCAAGATGGCACCTCAGGAGAAACAAAAAAAAAGCCAACAAATAAAGGAAAAGCCAAAAGCCTACAGCACCTGGTATTCCCAGGTGGTCTCCCATCCAGGTACTAACTCGTAGAGATGATCGAACGGTTCGGGTCGACCATCGGTTCGACCCGAACATTGGGTGTTCGAAATTCGGCCAAATTCCGAACTTTTTGCGGTAAAAGTTCGGAATTCGGCCACCAGAACCGCCCAAAATGCACTGGTACAGGAACTGGGCTTTAAAAGCCCGTGATTGGCCCAGAAACATCAGCAAAAGCCAATGAGGGGGCAGGAGTCTTCTGGGAACGTAATTGGAGTGACTACGGAGACCAGGTTCCAATCAGAAGTGAATACGCCCCACAGTATATAAGATAGCCCCGCCTAACCCCTAGCACAGTGATACAGAGTCTGTTGAAGAGAGTGGAAGCATTTCTCTTACTCCTGCTTTGCTACACTATGTTTTCTGCATAGGCGAGTGCTTCTAAAGCTCCATATAGCAGAATTGCATTCAGCTTACAGCCAGTCAGTGTAGTTAGAAATACAGCGATTGTGCTGGTTTTTTGAGTTAGAAAAAAAAATAAAAATTAAAGGCACAGTGTCAGTCTTCTGCTGTATGGAGCTGTTCTTTTAGTGTGAGGAAAGGGATATCTAGTGTAGTTAGGGAACTTTGTACCACAGTAGTTAGATGTAATAATCTAGTTTCTGTAGGGAAAGTGAAAGTGAAAGTGTGAGGGTTCTGTGTAGTGAGCACGTTCCACAGTGCTGATATATCTACAGCAGGTATACGTGCTTGCTAGTCAGCAAAATACATTGCCTCAGTGACAACTTAACGCCTGTTCTTGAAAGCGTTAGGTCCACTGTGCAAAAGGCTTTGCAACTGTGCGTGACACGCATCTGCTGTGCTGTATTCAGCGACAACTGTGGGTCGCATAGCAGTGTGCGTTTTTCACTGCACAGAGTTGCCAACGCCTCAGTGACAAATATGCCAGGTAGACCAAGAAAAGGCATACGTGGCCCTGCTGTGGAAAGGGGCACAGCTTCTAGGGTGTCTAGAGGCAGGGGTGGACGTGGTGGTCAGTCCTCAGCCAGGCCACCATTTGCATTGTTCTCCGGCAGTGGCCAAGCTATACGTCCACAGTACGTACAGGAGGTGGTGGACTATATTACCAAACCCTCATCATCGGCATCATCTGCAACTACAGTGACCCAGGCAGAGAAAAGTGGTCAGTCTTCTGCAGTTGGCAGAACAAATAGAGATGAGTCCATGTCCACCTCACGTCCTCCCTTAGACCCAACTTCAGACATGGCAGAGGAGTCAGCTGAGCTGTTTGACCACAGTGTCGGCCATCTACTCCAGCCTGATGCTCAGTCCTTTATGGAGTCTGATGTTGGGTCTGAGGTTGAGGAGGAGGCAGAACAAGCAAGAGGGGAGAGCAGACAGCCAGCTCCATCTAAGGCCGCACCTGTTGTCTCCCGGGCCACGCCTGATGCTCAGTCCTTTATAGAGTCTGATGTTGGGTCTGAGGTTGAGGAGGAGGCAGAGCGAGCAAGAGGGGAGAGCAGACGGCCCGCTCCATCTAAGGCCGCACCTGTTGTCTCCCGGGCCACTATACACACCTCTTCTTGATGGGCCTTTTTTGAGACATCCCATGCAGACCGAACAGTTGCGATCTGCAAGATTTGTCAGAAGGGTATAAAACGTGGCAAAAATGTCAACCACCTGGGTACAAGCTGCCTAAACAGGCATTTGACAACCCACCACTTGGCCTGTTGGCAGGAGCATTTGAAGAACCCACAAAAGGGCCAAAGATCGGTCAGTCGGCCTCCTAGTCCTCCTCGCGCTGCTCCTCGTGCTCCACCTGCACATCAGTCTATTCCTGGCCCTGCTATAGTCACTCGTCACCTGTTGGCAGCCTCCATTGACAGGGATGATGATATAGCAGGCAGTGTCGCATCTACCTCCAGCACACCACCAGCTGTAACATCTAGACGCCAAATTTCGATTCCACACATGCTGGAACGAAAAAAAATGTATAGGCATACATACAGGATGGCAAGAAGGGTGTGCAATCACTTCAGGCGGTCGTACAGTGCCACTGCACGTTTGGCTGAAGTGCAGCACGAGTTTCACCTGCCGGTACACCGCCTTGTCTGTGACATGCCCACCCGCTGGAACTCCACCTTGGCTATGCTGCAGCGCCTGTACATGCAGCAGAGGGCCCTCAATGAATATCTCTGCAAGTACAGCACCAGCACTGGCTCAGCGCGCCTGGGCTTCTTTTCACCACGGCAGTGGCTTTTGATTAAGGATGCATGTGCTGTCCTCTCGGCATTTGAGGAGTCCACGAGGATGGTCAGACGGGACAGCGCATGCATCAGTGACACCCTACCGGTACTGTTTTTGTTGGAGCACACTCTGCGTGGCATTATGGACAGGGCACTGGAGGCAGAGCAGCAGGAGGAAGAGGAGGACTTCCTTGCCTCTCAAGGCCCCCTTTATCCTGAGAATCCTGACCCCATTATGCCTAGCTCCCAGAGGCCTGAGCAGGATCCAGGGGTGGAAGAGGAGGAGGACGATTCTTCGGGAACTTTTGCAGGCTTTGAGGAGGAGGAGGAGGAAGACATGCGGCAATCTGCAAGGCCTAGTTTGACTCCCTCGATGGTAGAGATGGATTTTGCTGCGTGTTAGTACCAGGTCGCGGTCCTCAGGATCGCCCCACCAGGAGGTGAGCAAGCCAGGGTCCAGTAGCAGATACAGCAGGTCAGGATCAAGCAGAAGCGTAGTCTAGGAATAGCCAAAGGTCGGTAACAAGTAGTTGCAAGTCGGGATTAGGCAAAAGCATAGTCGAGGAACAAGCCAAGTGTCGATAATGGATGGTAGCAAAGATACGGATGGCAGCAGGAGAGACAAGCGAGATATCGGCTCTTGAAGGCACAATATTCTGCCAACCAGGAAGTGCAAAGACATGGCTTAAAACAGGAAGTTCATGGGAGGAGCAAAGGGTTCAAAGTTCAAGGCAATAAAGATTCACAGCAGGGTCATTCAAGGATTTGTCCAAGGAGCTGTCCAGCATTCCAGGTGGTTCAGCAAGTAGAGTCATTGGCAGACACACTGGAGGTCCCAGGTTCAAGTCTGGTCCCTGACATTGTGAAAATACACCTGTTAATTATATGCACATTTTAAGAGACAGCACCTTTTAAAAAAAAATCTCTAATCTTGTTCCCAGTGCACTGCATTATGTCCCCATCATACACATTGGCTGTACAGTTGATTAGGAGCAAAAGAAAGGCATGGTGTAGGAGGAGGAGCAGAAGGGGGTAGAAGTGATCGATCTACCCGGATCAGCGACACCACCAGCTGTTTGCAGACGTGGGGGCAACCTGGCTGCAGCACCGAGCTCTGGCTACAATCCCTTCCGCTGGCAAGCAGTGTCACCCAATGAGCAGTGACAGAAATGTACCGTCCCTGCCCATGTTTGCTTGACCAAGTGTCAGCCGTCAGGTGTATCTTACGGCTGACTGACATGGCCAGGGACGACACTACATTGCCTTCCACATGTTGGTATAGGGATGGCAGGGCCTTACGGGCAAAGTAATGCCGACTTGGCACCTGCCACTGTGGAACTGCACATTTTGCAAAGTCACGGAAGGGAGCAGACTCTACCCAGGTTAAATGGTAACAGTTGCAGAGCCAGTAGTTTTGCCAAACTACTGTTTAGATGCTGGGTATGTGGGTGGTGGGGAGTATACATTTTTTTTTCGTTCCAGCATGTGTGGAATCGAAATTTGGCGTCTAGATGTTACAGCTGGTGGTGTGCTGGAGGTAGATGCGACACTGCCTGCTATATCATCATCCCTGTCAATGGAGGCTGCCAACAGGTGACGAGTGACTATAGCAGGGCCAGGAATAGACTGATGTGCAGGTGGAGCACGAGGAGCAGCGCGAGGAGGACTAGGAGGCCGACTGACCGATCTTTGGCCCTTTTGTGGGTTCTTCAAATGCTCCTGCCAACAGGCCAAGTGGTGGGTTGTCAAATGCCTGTTTAGGCAGCTTGTACCCAGGTGGTTTACATTTTTGCCACTTTTTATACCCTTCTGACAAATCTTGCAGATCGCAACTGTTCGGTCTGCATGGGATGTCTCAAAAAAGGCCCATCAAGAAGAGGTGCCATCTTGCCATGGCCAAGTTCAAAGGAGTCGAGGTTGGCAGTGGTGATCGCCTATGGCCACATCACCCTTAACACGTCTGATCTCATCTGATCTCAGAAGCTAAGCAGGGTCGGGCCTGGTTTGTACCTGGATGCGAGACTGCCTGGGAATACAGGGTGCTGTAGCATTTTGGCTTTTCCTTTATTCGTTGGCTTTCTTTTTGTTTCTCCTGAGGTGTCATCTTGCCATTGCCAAGTTCAAAGGGGTCGAGGGTGGCAGTGGTGATCGCCTATGGCCACATCACCCTGAACACGCCTGATCTCGTCTGATCTCGGAAGCTAAACAGGGTCGGGCCTGGTTAGTACCTGGACGGGAGACCACCTGGGAATACCACTTCGAGAGCGGCTTTGATAGCCAAGAGTTCCCGGTCCCCGACATCATAGTTTTTCTCCGCGGGAGAGAGTTTCTGGGAAAAGAAGGCTATTGGGTGAGTTAAGTCTCTAGTTCCCTGTCTTTGGGAGATGACTGCCCCGACCGCAACGTCCGATGCGTCTACCTCCAGGAGATAGGGTAAGGCAGGATCCGGGTGACTTAGGATAGGGGCAGAGGTAAAATGTTTTTTAAGAACCGAGAAGGCGGACTGAGCTTCTGGGGTCCACTGGAAGCGGAAGTTCTTCTTAGTAAGGTGAGTAATAGGGGCTATGATGTTAGAGAACCCCTTAATGAACCTCCTATAAAAATTGGCGAAGCCAACGAAGCGCTGTACTCCCTTTTTGTCTGATGGAGGTGGCCAGTCCAGAATGGCAGAGACCTTCTGAGGATCCATCTCTATTCCTTCTGTGGAAATTATTAACCCCAGAAATGGGATACTGTTCTGCTCAAAAATGCACTTCTCGGCCTTGGCCATGCTGGCGAAGGCGACCGAGGACATTTCGAACATGCTCGCGATGCTGCTCTAGGGATGTTGAGAAGATTAGGATGTCATTTGGATGATGAAGATATCCAACCAATCCCTGAAGATGTCGTTCACAAAGTGTTGGAACGTGGCAGGAGCATTACAAAGGCCAAATGGCATTACCAGGTATTCGAAATGTCCGAATCTAGTGTGGAAAGCAGTCTTCCATTCGTCGCCCTCTCGGATGCGCACCAAGTAGTACGCCCCACGAAGATCCAGCTTAGTAAACAGGATGGCAGATCTGAGTCTCTGAAAGAGTTCGGGGACTAGAGGAAGGGGATAACGGTTTTTAATAGTAACTTTATTTAAATCCCTATAATCTATGCAGGGTCGGAGGGTGTGATCCTTCTTCTCTACGAAGAAGATACCTGCCCCTGCTGGAGAGGTAGAGGGACGGATGAACCCCTTCTTCAGACTTTCGTCTACATAGTCCTTTAAGACGTCCAGCTCACGTTCAGAAAGTGGGTAAATCCGGCCGAACGGGATTTCGGCTCCTGGGAGCAAGTTGATGGGGCAGTCATATGGACGGTGGGGGGGCAAGGTCTCTGCTCCCCGTTTGCTGAATACGTCCAGGAAATCATGGTATTCTTTGGGCACCACAGAACACACATCAGGTTGGATTAAAGACAGAACAGAGTCTTGGGGAATTCAGGAGGAGCGGGTAGACAGGAATTCTTGCAGTAAAGAGATGGGAACTGGATGGTGCCTGTGATCCAATTGACTTGCGGGTTATGTGCTTGCAACCACGGTAATCCCAGGATAATGGGAAATAAGGAGGATGTGATAACATCCAGGCTAATCAGTTCCTTATGGCCGGAGGAGGAGACCATAGGAAGGGGAAAAGTTTCTTGGGTCACGGGCCCGGATTTGATGTGGGAACCATCAGCCAGGAAGATGGTGAGGTCCTGAGTCTTGAGCCGGAGAGATACGCCATGTTGCAGGGCGAACGAGCGATCAATGAAACAACGGCAGGCTCCCAAGTCAATGATTGCAGTAACTGGGACGAGTCCTTCCGGAAGCTGTAATGACACAGGAAAGGCTAGGTGGGAGGAACTGGCAACAGATGGTGAGGCCGGCATGAACTTATGGTATTTTGCCGGGCAGGAGCGCACATAGTGGCCAGCTTCACCGCAATACAGGCACATGTTACCCAACTGGCGACGGCGTCTCTCCTCCGGGGACAAAGCAGGCCGTATGATCCCAAGTTCTATAGGTTCAGGCGTATCTGAGGCGACTCCAGCGGGAGCGGGGTTGGTAAGAGCTGACCCAGCAGAAGAAAAGTATGCAGGATGAGCAACTCATGGTAGCGTCCAGGCTGGTCTGAACTGCTGCGGAGATCGTTCTGCTCTGCGCTCCCGTAACCACCGGTCGATTTGAATGGCCTGGGAAATCAAATCTTCCAAGGCGTTGGGGACACCTACCCACGCCAGCTCGTCCTTCAGTCCTTCTGACAAGCCGAGATGGAACTGATACCGGAGTGCTGCTTCGTTCCAGGACGTATCGGAACTGATGCGGCGGAAGTTAGTGACGTAGTGTTCTACGGGCCTGCGACCCTGCTGAAGAACATGAAGCGCAGCTTCTGCGGTGGAGGATCGCTGGGGGTCATCATAGAGCTGTGTCATGGCCTCAAAAAATGACCGTAAGGAGTTTAATGGGGGCTGCCCTCTTCAAGGAGCCGATGAACCCAGGACTGGGGTTTGCCTAGGAGCAGGGAGATAACAAACCCCACCTTGGTGGTCTCCAAAGAAAAGGTTCGAGGTTGCAGGGAGAAATACAGCTGGCAGGCGTTGCGAAAGGCGTGGAATTTACCGCGATCCCCGGAATATTTTTCGGGAGCAGGAACTCGAGGTTCTGGTGGCAGCATCACTACGGTAGGGCCAGAAGCAGGTGCAGAGAGTGCTGCAGCAGGAGAGGAAGCAGATAATACAGGAGGATCCCCCTGAAGTGTCGTAGAGCGCAGCCGTTCCTCTAGCTGTGTGTAGCCGCCTTGAAGCGACTTTACGGTTTGAGACAGGGCTGCGAGGTGTTGGCAGATCTCTTCCAACCGTGAGGCTTCTCTTGCAGGCTCCGTCATGGCTGATTTGTACTGTTAGGGATACAAGTGTTAGCCTGATGGCAGAGGAAGGCCCCACGTGTGCCAGAGGGCGGAGCTTAGACGGGAACCCCCAAGGTAAGTGACACAGGCTAACCTGAGTTGCGGAATCTAAGTATCCACCGGTTTTCGCAAGAGCCTCTAGTGGGGAGGATGGATTTTGCTGCGTGTGGATACCAGGTCGCAGTCCTCAGGGTCGCCCCACCAAGGGAGAAGCCGGTCATGATCCGAAGGCAGATAAGCAGACAAGGGAGATCTGAGAGAATGGTCAAACAAGCCGGGGGTCAGGACGGGCAGCAGGTCAACAAGGTCAGGAACAAGCCAAAGGTCAAAACGGATATCAAACAGGTAACAGGAAGCAGGCTTCAGGAACACAGGAAAAGTCAGCAAAGACACAGTGCTTCTGAGCTGTTTAAATAAGGCAGCCTCTTTGCCAATTACTGCAATTAGTCTGCTCTAGGTTAACCCTTGCAGATTCATGACAGCACATCAGTGTGCTCAGGAAGCATTCCTAACAGCGGCCAATACGGAAGGCTTCGTTATATACCCGCAGCAGCACGGGCACCAACTGTTCAGCGTATCGGCTGTAAACCTCCGACGGGATACCATCAGCCCCCGGAGATTTACCAGGCTTAGTAGATTTCAAGGCCGCATAAAGTTCGTTTTCCGTAAGGGGGGCCCCAAGCACAGCCACGTCCCAGGCAGACAGAGAAGGCAAATCGCAGGAAGCCAAAAAAATCGGCAATTTCACGTGAGTCAGCCGAGATCTTAGAGGAGTAAAGATCAGCATAAAACTTCCCAAGTACTCTCCGTATGTCAGCCGTGGCGTGCCAGAGCACCCCCTGAGGATCCTTAATCTGGGGTATAAATGCCGCAGGCTGCTGCGAGCGAACCAGCATGGCCAACATATGACCCGTGTTTTCTCCCTTCTCAAAATACCTCTGCTGCAAGAAGAAGTGCTTGTTTTCAGCCTTTTGAATCGAGACCGACTTGGCCATAGATTGGGCAGCCAGCCACGACCTCTGAGTATCATCTGACGGGTCCCTATCATAAGTTTCCTCCGCTCTAGTCACTGCGTCCAACACAGTATTCTCCCATTGCCTGGTGTCCGTTTTAATGACATTAACCGTACGTATAAACTGACCTCCCATGAATGCCTTAGCCGCATCCCACACCACCCCCACCTCTGCGGATTCCAAATTGTCAGCAAAAAAGGACGTTAGTTTGGGTGGCAGGGGATCAGGACTAGGAAAGAGCGTCAGCCAGAATGCATTGAGTTTCCAAAGGGATTTTCCCGCCACGACCACCAGAGGCAGTAGCGAACCATTACCCAGCCCCAGATCTATCCTAGACAATCCCGAGTGTGACGCCGAGAAGCACGAAAATTTTCATACCTCAGGGTGGCCCATCCTCCAGACATCTGTCAGTCCGAGTTCACCCACCAACCGAGCAAGGGGAATAGCCCCCCCGGCCAGCATAGGTCCACCGGAGTGAGAGGAAAACCTATCCCAGGCAGAGTCAAGTACAGCAGTAAAGTCCCCCAACATCAGCAGGGGCACATCAGGAAGTTGAGCAATATGTGGCACGATAAGTTTAAGTACCCCTGCAGAATACGGGGGGGGGCACAAGTACACACCTAAGGCTTGCTAGTTGGCAGGATAAAACAAACCGGCCCTCAGGGTCAATCACAGACTTTGAGCATAGAAACCGTACCCCCTTCTTAATCAAAATACACACCCTCTCGAATAAGTGGAGTAAACAGAGTGGAACTGGTGACTAAATACGCTAGGAGCTAGACACGTGGAAGTGGAAGGAGACATATGGGTCTCCTGCAGGCAAACCACATCTGCCTGCAGGCGTTTGATGGTGCGGAGCACCGCCGTCCTCTTTACCGGGTTGCCGAGGCCCCGCACATTCCAGGACATCACACAAATATTATCAGCCATAGTCAAAATGTAGCCATACACGGAGCGTCAGGCAACCCGGCCAGGGAGGCGAAAGAGGGCACCCAGAAAGGGTGAACCCACTACACCCCATCAGCACAGCCCAGCTATATAGAGAAAGCAACAGGAGTAGTCGCCCAGCCCACACAGTACCGGTGCAGCCCCAGCATAGAGAACAGTCAATAGGAACATCCACAGCATAGGGTAAAATAATAGCAGTAGAGCGACAAAGTACATGCAGGAAAAGCAAAAATCGAACCAAAGTCCAGGACCAGAAAAAAGGCAAAAAGGGGGGAACAAAAAGGCAATACACGTCTGCCACGTGTGGGGGAAGGGACGAGTCAATAGGGCATGTCCAGTCACGACCAAGGGGGGGAAACCGGAGAGGGACCACCGATACCAGTCTCCACAAAATTAGCAACCATGTGAGAGGTAGCAACCATTAGTGCAGCAGAAGAGCTCCCATCATAACGGGAAAAGTGTGTGTAACATCAAGTGCCAAGTATAGGCAGGAGAACCGAAAGGATCCATGACCGGCCGAAAAGAGTACAAAAGTTCCAAAAAGTAGAAACGATCCTCAAAGGTCTTCTCGCCTGGGGGAAGTGGCCGCCCGCAGGGCCCCACCATTAGCATCCAGCCATTGAACAGCAGCAGAAGGCTTATCAAAGAACAACACCTCATCCCGGGCCACCACCCGGAGCCTGGAAGGGTACAGCATAGCGTATTGAACATTCAAGTCCCGCAATCTCCTCTTGACCTCTACGAATTTCGCACGCTGTTTCTGCACCACCGCAGAGTAATCGGGAAACAGGGAGATCCTTGAGTTGTCAATCTTGAGCCTCCCCTGCATTCCCCTGGCTTTGGTAATTGAGGAATTTGAAGGTGAAAGTGCGCGGGGGGGGGGGGCTCCAGGAGGAAGAGGTCGCATAGGCACCCTATGAGCACGTTCCACCGAAAACATGGAAGTAAAGGATTCTTGCCCAAAAGTAGAGAGCAGCCATTGTTCAATGAAAGCCACAGGATCTTCACCTTCCGCCCGCTCAGGGATCCCAATTGCTCTGATATTACTCCGTCTCATCCTATTCTCCAAGTCATCCAGACGTGCAGCTTGCTGGGCTGAGAGCAGGGCAGTATGTTTCACTTCCCTTTGCAAAGGCGCCATGTCATCCTCCAGGGAGCTGACCCTGCCTTCCACTGCCACTGTCCTCTCCCTCAATTTCTGCATATCATGCCTCATGAACGATATCTCAGACTTGACCCCCTTTAACTCCGCTGTC
Organism: Pelophylax lessonae; assembly: GCF_965119305.1. Classification (NCBI taxonomy): domain Eukaryota; kingdom Metazoa; phylum Chordata; class Amphibia; order Anura; family Ranidae; genus Pelophylax; species Pelophylax lessonae. The sequence continues at coordinate 246,168,291 of NC_138772.1, forward strand.
AGGGCCGTAATTGAGGTGGTACAGGTGGTAACCGCAGCCATAATGTCCCGCATAAGGCAGCCTGTTTGCCAATTACTGCAATTAGTCTGCTCTAGGTTAACCCTTTAGATTGCAGATTCATGACAGCACATCAGTGTGCTCAGGAAGCATTCCTAACAGTGGCCAATACGGAAGGCTTCATTATATACCCGCAGCAGCAGGGGCACCAACTGTTCAGAGTATCGGCTGTAAACCTCCGACGGGATGCCATCAGCCCCCGGAGATTTACCAGGCTTAGTAGATTTCAAGGCCGCATAAAGTTCGTTTTCCGTAAGGGGGGCCCCAAGCACAGCCACGTCCCAGGCAGACAGAGAAGGCAAATCGCAGGAAGCCAAAAAAATCAGCAATTTCTCGTGAGTCAGCCGAGATCTTAGAGGAGTAAAGATCAGCATAAAACTTCCCAAGTACTCTCCGTATGTCAGCCGTGGCATGCCAGAGCACCCCCTGAGGATCCTTAATCTGGGGTATAAATGCCGCAGGCTGCCGCGAGCGAACTAGCATGGCCAACATATGACCCGTGTTTTCTCCCTTCTCAAAATACCTCTGCTGCAAGAAGAAGCGCTTGTTTTCAGTCTTTTGAATCGAGACCGACTTGGCCATAGATTGGGCAGCCAGCCACGACCTCTGAGTATCATCTGACGGGTCCCTAACATAAGTTTCCTCCGCTCTAGTCACTGCGTCCAACACAGTATTCTCCCATTGCCTGGTGTCCGTTTTAATGGCATTAACCGTACGTATAAACTGACCTCCCATGAATGCCTTAGCCGCATCCCACACCACCCCCACCTCTGCGGATTCCAAATTGTCAGCAAAAAAGGACGTTAGTTTGGGTGGCAGGGGATCAGGACTAGGAAAGAGCGTCAGCCAGAATGCATTGAGTTTCCAAAGGGATTTCCCCGCCACGACCACCAGAGGCAGTAGCGAACCATTACCCAGCCCCAGATCTATCCTAGACAATCCCGAGTGTGACGCCGAGAAGCACGAAAACTTTCGTACCTCAGGGTGGCCCATCCTCCAGACATCTGTCAGTCCGAGTTCACCCACCAACTGAGCAAGGGGCGTAGCCCCCCCGGCCAGCATAGGTCCACCGGAGTGAGAGGAAAACCTATCCCAGGCAGAGTCAAGTACAGCAGTAAAGTCCCCCAACATCAGCAGGGGCACATCAGGAAGTTGAGCAATATGTGGCACGATAAGTTTAAGTACCCCTGCAGAATACGGGGGGGGCACAAGTACACACCTAAGGCTTGCTAGTTGGCAGGATAAAACAAACCGGCCCTCAGGGTCAATCACAGACTTTGAGCATAGAAACCGTACCCCCTTCTTAATCAAAATACACACCCCTCTCGAATAAGTGGAGTAAACAGAGTGGAACTGGTGACTAAATACGCTAGGAGCTAGACACAGGGAAGTGGAAGGAGACATATGGGTCTCCTGCAGGCAAACCACATCTGCCTGCAGGTGTTTGATGGTGCGGAGCACCGCCGTCCTCTTTACCGGGTTGCCGAGGCCCCGCACATTCCAGGACATCACACAAATATTATCAGCCATAGTCAAAATGTAGCCATACACGGAGCGTCAGGCAACCCGGCCAGGGAGGCGAAAGAGGGCACCCAGAAAGGGTGAACCCACTACACCCCATCGGCACAGCCCAGCTATATAGAGAGAGCAACAGGAGTAGTCGGCCAGCCCACACAGTACCGGTGCAGCCCCAGCATAGAGAACAGTCAATAGGAACATCCACAGCATAGGGTAAAATAATAGCAGTAGAGCGACAAAGTACATGCAGGAAAAGCAAAAATCGAACCAAAGTCCAGGACCAGAAAAAAGGCAAAAAGGGGGGGAACAAAAAGGCAATACACGTCTGCCACGTGTGGGGGAAGGGACGAGTCAATAGGGCATGTCCAGTCATGACCAAGGGGGGGAAACCAGAGAGGGACCACCGATGCCAGTGTAGTCTCCTCAAAATTAGCAACCATGTGAGAGGTAGCAACCATTAGTGCAGCAGAAGAGCTCCCATCATAACAGGAAAAGTGTGTGTAACATCAAGTGCCAGGTATAGGCAGGAGAACCGAAAGGATCCATGACCGGCCGAAAAGAGTACAAAAGTTCCAAAAAGTAGAAACGATCCTCAAAGGTCTTCTCGCCTGGGGGAAGTGGCCGCCCGCAGGGCCCCACCATTAGCATCCAGCCATTGAACAGCAGCAGAAGGCTTGTCAAAGAACAACACCTCATCCCGGACCACCACCCGGAGCCTGGAAGGGTACAGCATAGCGTATTGAACATTCAAGTCCCGCAATCTCCTCTTGACCTCTACGAATTTCGCACGCTGTTTCTGCACCACCGCAGAGTAATCTGGGAACAGGGAGATCCTTGAGTTGTCAATCTTGAGCCTCCCCTGCATTCCCCTGGAATTGAGGAATTTGAAGATGAAAGTGCGCGGGGGGGGGGGGGGGAGAGATCCCCTAAGGGAACAGTGTCATCCGTGTCTGAATGCGACCCCGGTGAGCCGGATCGATGGTCCTCAGATAGAGTTTGGGGGTCCCGGGCAGCAGGCTTAGCAAAAAGCTTTTGAGCAGCCTCCAGATATGTTGCCTTCTGTGCTGCGCGCTGCGAGGCGCCGCCATCTTGGATCGGGCCGGCCTGTGCGGATTTCCCTCTTTACCCTTCTTAGACATCACGGAGAGAAGATGGATGACTCACAGGGTGATCACCGCACTCCAGGGAACACAGGGCTAAGGAGTTACACAGGATAACTACCAGGATCAACAGCGGAGCTCACAGCATGCACGTCCGCTCACACCCGCAGCTCGGCCACGCCCCCCTGAAAAAAATTTAGTCAAAATGACTGTATTTTTGTCTTTTAGAGTCTTAAAAGGCTTGTAGGCTTTTTAGACACTTGAAAACCAAAATAGAGTAATTTTGACCAAAAAAAAATGTTTTCAGGCTATTGGTTACCACATGCAGTTATCTTGTCTAAAAAGCAGCTGTTTAAGACTCTAAAAGACGAAAAGACGAAAATTTTGACAAAAAAAATCAGACCTTTGGTGACCAAATGTAGTTATTTTGACTAAAAAAGGCTTTTTAGACACTTGGAGACCAAAATAATGTAATTTTGACCAAAATTTTTTTTCAGGCCATTGGTTTACCAAATGCAGTTATCTGGTCTAAAACCGGCGTTTTAAGACTCTAAAAGGTGAAAATACAGTCATTTTGACTAAAACATTTTTTCCAGATCTTTGGTGATCAAATGCAGTTATTCTGACTAAAAAAGGCTTTTTTGACACTTGAAAAACCAAAATAGAGTCATTTTGACCAAAAAGATTTATCAGGCCATTGGTTACGAAATGCAATTATCTTGTCTAAAACCGGCTTTTTAAGACTCTAAAAGGCGAAAATACAGTCATTTTGACTAAAAACAATTTTCAGACCTTTGGTGACCAAATGCAGTTATTTTGACGAATAAAGGCTTTTTAGACACTTGGAGACCAAATTAGAGTCATTTTGACCAAACAATTTTTTCAGGCCATTGTAGACCAAATGCAGTTATCTTGGGAACGATATCTCAGACTTGACCCCCTTTAACTCCGCTGTCAGGGCCGTAATTGAGGTGGTACAGGTGGTAACCGCAGCCATAATGTCCCGCAACGTGGGTTCTGTGTCCGGGGTAGGAGATGATTGCCTCGGGGCCTGGTCTGCATCTGCTGCAATCAGCAATCTGGCGGGAGAGATCCCCTAAGGGAACAGTGTCATCCGTGTCTGAATGCGACCTCGGTGAGCCGGATCGATGGTCCTCAGATAGAGTTTGGGGGTCCCGGGCAGAAGGCTTAGCAAAAAGCTTTTGAGCAGCCTCCAGATATGTGGCCTTCTGTGCTGCGCGCTGCTCTTGGATCGGGCCGGCCTGTGCGGATTCCCTTCTTAGACATCACGGAGAGAAGATGGAGGACTCACTGGGTGATCACCGCACTCCAGGGAACACAGGGCACTGACTGACGGTAGAAATCGGAGCAGGATAAGGAGTTACACAGGATAACTACCAGGATCAACAGCGGAGCTCACAGCATGCACGTCCGCTCACACCCGCAGCTCAGCCACGCCCCCCTGAAAAAAAATTTAGTCAAAATGACTGTATTTTTGTCTTTTAGAGTCTTAAAAGGCTTGTAGGCTTTTTAGACACTTGAACACCAAAATAGAGTCATTTTGACCAAAAATATTTTTTCAGGCTATTGGTTACCACAATCTTGTCTAAAAAGCGGCTGTTTAAGACTCTAAAAGACGAAAAGATGAAAGTTTTGACAGAAAAAAAAAGTCAGACCTTTGGTGACCAAATGTAGTTATTTTGACTAAAAAAGGCTTTTTAGACACTTGGAGACCAAAATAATGTAATTTTGACCAAAAATTTTTTTTCAGGCCATTGGTTTACCAAATGTAGTTATCTGGTCTAAAACCAGCGTTTTAAGACTCTGAAAGCCGAAAATACAGTCATTTTGACTAAAACATTTTTTCCAGATCTTTGGTGATCAAATGCAGTTATTCTCACTAAAAAAGGCTTTTTTTGACACTTGGAGACCAAAACAGAGTCATTTTGATCAAAAAAATATTTTTCAGGCCATTGGAGACCAAATGCAATTATCTTGTCTAAAACAAGCTTTTTAAGACTATAAAGACAAAAATAGTCATAAAGGTAACGAATAAAGGAAAAGCCAAAAGCCTACAGCACCTGGTATTCCCAGATGGTGTCCCATCCGAGTACTAACCCGTAGGGATGATCGAACGGTTTGGGTCGACCATCGGTTCGACCCGAACATTGGGTGTTCGAAATTCGGCCGAATTCCAAACTTTTTGCGGTAAAAGTTCGGAATTCGGCCACCAGAACCGCCCAAAATGCACTGGTACAGGAACTGGGCTTTAAAAGCCTGTGATTGGCCCAGAAACATCAGCAAAAGCCAATGAGGGGGCAGGAGTCTTCTGGGAACGTGATTGGACTGACTATGGAGACCAGGTTCCAATCAGAAGTGAATACGCCCCACAGTATATAAGATAGCCCCCCCTAACCCATAGCACAGTGATACAGAGTCTGTTGAAGAGAGTGGAAACATTTCTCTTACTCCTGCTTTGCTACAGTATGTTTTCTGCATAGGCGAGTGCTTCTAAAGCTCCATATAGCAGAATTGCATTCAGCTTACAGCCAGTCAGTGTAGTTAGAAATACAGCGATTGTGCTGTTTTTTTGAGTTAGAAAAAAAAATAAAAATAAAGGGACAGTGTCAGTCTTCTGCTGTATGGAGCTGTTCTTTTAGTGTGAGGAAAGGGATATCTAGTGTAGTTAGGGAACTTCGTACCACAGTAGTTAGATGTAATAATCTAGTTTCTGTAGGGAAAGTGAAAGTGAAAGTGTGAGGGTTCTGTGTAGTGAGCACGTTCCACAGTGCTGATATATCTACAGCAGGTATACGTGTTTGCTAGTCAGCAAAATACATTGCCTCAGTGACAACTTAATGCCTGTTCTTGAAAGCGTTAGGTCCACTGTGCAAAAGGCTTTGCAACTGTGCGTGACACGCATCTGCTGTGCTGTATTCAGCGACAACTGTGGGTCGCATAGCAGTGTGCGTTTTTCACTGCACAGAGTTGCCAACGCCTCAGTGACAAATATGCCAGGTAGACCAAGAAAAGGCATACGTGGCCCTGCTGCGGAAAGGGGCACAGCTTCTAGGGTGTCTAGAGGCAGGGGTGGACGTGGTGGTCAGTCCTCAGCCAGGCCACCATTTGCATTGTTCTCCAGCAGTGGCCAAGCTATACGTCCACAGTACGTACAGGAGGTGGTGGACTATATTACCAAACCCTCATCATTGGCATCATCTACAACTACAGTGACCCAGGCAGAGAAAAGTGGTCAGTCTTCTGCAGTTGGCAGAACAAATAGAGATGAGTCCATGTCCACCTCACGTCCTCCCTTAGACCCAACTTCAGACATGGCAGAGGAGTCAGCTCAGCTGTTTGACCACAGTGTCGGCCATCTACTCCAGCCTGATGCTCAGTCCTTTATGGAGTCTGATGTTGGGTCTGAGGTTGAGGAGGAGGCAGAGCAAGCAAGAGGGGAGAGCATATGGCCCGCTCCATCTAAGGCCGCACCTGTTGTCTCCCGGGCCACTATACACACCTCTTCTTGATGGGCCTTTTTTGAGACATCCCATGCAGACCGAACAGTTGCGATCTGCAAGATTTGTCAGAAGGGTATAAACGTGGCAAAAATTTCAACCACCTGGGTACAAGCTGCCTAAACAGGCATTTGACAACCCACCACTTGGCCTGTTGGCAGGAGCATTTGAAGAACCCACAAAAGGGCCAAAGATCGGTCAGCCGGCCTCCTAGTCCTCCTCGCGCTGCTCCTCGTGCTCCACCTGCACATCAGTCTATTCCTGGCCCTGCTATAGTCACTCGTCACCTGTTGGCAGCCTCCATTGACTGGGATGATGATATAGCAGGCAGTGCCGCATCTACCTCCAGCACACCACCAGCTGTAACATCTAGACGCCAAATTTTGATTCCACACATGCTGGAACGAAAAAAAATGTATACTCCCCGCCACCCACATACCCAGCATCTAAACAGTAGTTTGGCAAAACTAATGGCTCTGCAACTGTTACCATTTAACCTGGTAGAGTCTGCTCCCTTCCGTGACTTTGCAAAATGTGCAGTTCCACAGTGGCAGGTGCCAAGTCGGCATTACTTTGCCCGTAAGGCCCTGCCATCCCTATACCAACATGTGGAAGGCAATGTAGTGTCGTCCCTGGCCACGTCAGTCAGCCGTAAGATACACCTGACGGCTGACACTTGGTCAAGCAAACATGGGCAGGGACGGTACATTTCTGTCACTGCTCATTAGGTGACACTGCTTGCCAGCGGAAGGGATTGTAGCCAGAGCTCAGTGCTGCAGCCAGGTTGCCCCCACGTCTGCAAACAGCTGGTGGTGTCGCTGATCTGGGTAGATCGATCACTTCTACCCCCTTCTGCTCCTCCTCCTCCTACTCATCCTCCTCCATGCCCTCCTCTGCAGAATGGTCCTTTGAATATGATGAGGTACTACTTAAGAGTTCAAAGGGCTATTCTATGTCTCAGGCCAAAAGGTGTCACGCAGTGCTGCAGCTTGTGTGTCTAGGGGACAGGCAGCATACTGCCCCTGAGATTCTTGGGGCTCTGCAGGCACAGGCCCAGAGGTGGTTGACACCACACCAGCTGCAGCCAGGGATGGTGGTTACCGATAATGGGTCAAACCTCCTGGCCGCCCTTCGTCAGGGAAAGTTGACCCATGTGCTATGCCTGGTGCATGTCCTGAATCTCGTGGTACAGCGGTTTTTGAACCGGGAATGCAGGATGTGCTAAGGATGGCAAGAAGGGTGTGCAATCACTTCAGGCGGTCGTACAGTGCCACTGCACGTTTGGCCGAAGTGCAGCAGGAGTTTCACCTGCCGGTACACTGCCTCGTCTGTGACATGCCCACCCGCTGGAACTCCACCTTGGCTATGCTGCAGCGCCTGTACATGCATACGAATTTCAATGAATATCAATGAATATGAATGAATATCAATGAATATCTCAATGAATATCTCTGCGAGTACAGCACCAGCACTGGCTCAACGCGCCTGGGCTTCTTTTCACCACGGCAGTGGCTTTTGATTAAGGATGCATGTGCTGTCCTCTCGGGATTTGAGGAGTCCACAAGGATGGTAAGCCGGGACAGCGCATGCATCAGTGACACCCTACCGGTACTGTTTTTGTTGGAGCACACTCTGCATGGCATTATGGACAGGGCACTGGAGGCAGAGCAGCAGGAGGAAGAGGAGGACTTCCTTGCCTCTCAAGGCCCCTTTTATCCTGAGAATCCTGACCCCATTATGCCTAGCTCCCAGAGGCCCGAGCAGGATCCAGGGGTGGAAGAGGAGGAGGACGATTCTTCGGGAACTTTTGCAGGCTTTGAGGAGGAGGAGGAGGAAGACATGCGGCAATCTGCAAGGCCTAGTTTGACTCCCTCGATGGTGGAGATGGATTTTGCTGTGTGTTAGTACCAGGTCGCGGTCCTCAGGATCGCCCCACCAGGAGGTGAGCAAGCCGGGGTCCAGTAGCAGATACAGCAGGTCAGGATCAAGCAAAAGCGTAGTCTAGGAATAGCCAAAGGTCAGTAACAAGTAGTTGCAAGTCGGGATTAGGCAAAAGCATAGTCGAGGAACAAGCCAAGTGTCGATAATGGATGGTAGCAAAGATACGGATGGCAGCAGGAGAGACAAGCGAGATATCGGCTGTTGAAGGCACAATATTCTGCCAACCAGGAAGTGCAAAGACATGGCTTAAAACCGGAAGTTCATGGGAGGAGCAAAGGGTTTAAAGTTCAAGGTTCAAGGCAGTAAAGATTCACAGCAGGGTCATTCAAGGATTTGTCCAAGGAGCTGTCCAGCATTCCAGGTGGCTCAGCAAGTAGAGTCATTGGCAGACACACTGGAGGTCCCAGGTTCAAGTCGGGGTCCTAACATTGTGAAAATACACCTGTTAATTATATGCACATTTAAAGAGACAGCACCTTTTTAAAAAAAAACTCTAATCTTGTTCCCAGTGCACTGCATTATGTCCCCATCATACACATTGGCTGTGCAGTTGATTAGGAGCAAAAGAAAGGCATGGTTGAGCAAAAAAGTCATTTTTGAAGGTTTGGCATGCTATAATTCTGGTTCCGGACATGCTACAGAGCTGAAACATCACAGGTACACCTTTTAGACCCCACAGACACAAAATCCAAAGAAATCTTTTTTTTTCCCAATAATTTTTTCAATAATTGGCTCTCTATCAAAAACGACAATTTTTAAGAACTTTTTTTGTGTGATTAATAGTCCCTGGGGCATGACCCAGAACCCTAGGCACTTTTTAGGGGCATTTATTGGGTTTTAGGGCTTCAAAATTGTGTTTTTTAATTACCGAAGTTCGGGTCCCATTGATTTCAATGGGGTTCTGGAATCTGAACCGAACTTTCGGGAAATTCGGGTCTTCTGGTTGAACCAAACTTTTCAAAAGTTCGATCATCCCTACTAACCAGGCCCGACCCTGCTTATCTTCCGAGATCAGATGAGATCAGGCGCATTCAGGGTGATGTGGCCATAGGCGATTATCACTGCCACCCTCGACCACTTTGAACTTGCCCATGGCAAGATGGCACCTCAGGAGAAACAAAAAGAAAGCCAACGAATAAAGGAAAAGCCAAAAGCCTACAGCACCTGATATTCCCAGGAGGTCTCCCATCCAGGTACTAACCAGGCCCGACCCTGCTTAGCTTCCAAAATCAGACGAGATCGGGCACGTTGAGGGTGATGTGGCCATAGGCAAGTGTCACTGTCACCTTCGACCCCTTTGAACTTGCTCATGGCAAGATGGCACCTCAGGAGAAACAAAAAGAAAGCCAACGAATAAAGGAAAAGCCAAAATGCTACAGCACCCTGTATTCCCAGGCGGTCTCGCATCCAGGTACAAACCAGGCCCGACCCTGCTTAGCTTCTGAGATCAGATGAGATCGGGCGTGTTAAGGGTGATGTGGCCATAGGCGATCACCACTGCCACCCTCGACTCCTTTGAACTTGGCCATGGCAAGATGGCACCTCAGGAGAAACAAAAATAAAGCCAACAAATAAAGGAAAAGCCAAAAGCCTAAAGCACCTGGTTTTCCCAAGCGGTCTCCCATCCAGGTACTAACCAGGCCCAACCCTGCTTAGCTTCCAAGATCAGACACGTTCAGGGTGATGTGGTCGTAGGCTATCACCACTGCCGCTTTCGACCCCTTTGAACTTGGCAATGGCAAGATGGCACCTCAGGAGAAACAAAAATAAAGCCAACGAATAAAGGAAAAGCCAAAATCCTACAGCACCTGGTAATCCCAGGCGGTCTCCCATCCAGAAGTAAGTGTTGGCCTGTATAGGCCCCAAAAATTAGCCCACATGGGTTTAACTGACAGCTAAGAACGAAGTATTCTGTGGCTGAAGGTAAGTGTCAGGTATACCCATGTGGGCTAATTTCTGGTGCCTTTTATGGCCGACACTTACTTCTGTATCCTGTGAATGCCTAATGTACCTTTAGCCACAGAATACTACGTTCTTAGCAGTCAGGTAAACCCATGTGAGCTAATTTTTGGGGCCTATAGAGGCCAACACTTACTTCTGTATACTGTGTGAATGCCTAATGTACCTCCAGCCATCAAATACTACGTTCTCTGCTGTCAGTTAAACCCATGTGAGCTAATTTTTTTGGGCCTATACAGGCTGACACCTACTTCTGTATACGGTGTGAATGCCTGATTTACCTCTAGCCATCCAATAATACGTTCTTTGCTATCAGTGAAACCCATGTGAGCTAATTTTTGGTTCTAAACAGGCTGACACTTACTTCTGTATAATGGAAATGCCTAATGTACCTCCAGCCATCAAATACACTAGGTTCTTTGCTGTCAGTTAAAACCATGTGAGCTAATTTTTGGGGCCTATACAGGCCGACACTTCTGTATACTGTGAATGCCTAATGTACTTCCAGCCATATAATACAGTACGTTCTTTGCTGTCAGTTAAACCCATGTGAGCTAATTTTTGGGGCCTATACAGGCTGACACTTACTTCTGTATCCTGTGAATGCCTAATGTACCTTCAGCCACAGAATACTACGATCTTAGCTGTCAGTTAAACCCATGTGGGCTAGTTTTTGGGGACTATACAGGCCGACACATACTTCTGTATCCTGTGAATACCTAATGTACCTTCAGCCTCCAAATACTACATACTTAGCTGTCAGGTAAACCCATGTGAGCTAATTTTTGGGGCCTATACATTTTGACACTTACTTCTGTATACTGTGTGAATGCCTAATGTACCTTCAGCCACAGAATACTACATTCTTAGCTGTCAGTAAAACCCATGTGGGCTAATTTTTGGGGACTATACAGGCCGACAGATACTTCTGTATCCTGTGAATGCCTAATGTACCTTTAGCCACCAAATAATACATTATTAACTGTCAGGTAAACCCATGTGAGCTAATTTCTGGGGCCTATACATGCCGACACTTACTTCTGTATACTGTGTGAATGCCTAATGTACCTCTAGCCATCAAATGCTATGTTCTTTGCTGTCAGTTAAACCCATGTGAGCTATTTTTTGGGGCCTATACAGGCCGACACTTACTTCTGTATACTGTGTGAATGCCTAATGTAACTCTAGCCACCAAATACTACGTTCTTAGTTGTCAGGTAAACTGATGTGGGCTAATTTTTGTGGCCTTTTACGGCCGACACTTACTTCTGTATCCCGTGAATGCCTAATGTACCTTCAGCCACAGAATACTACATTCTTAACTATCAATTAAACCCACGTGGGCTAATTTTTGGGGCCTATACAGACACTTACTTCTGTACCCTGTGAATGCCTAATATACCTTCAGCCACCAAGTACTACGTTCTTAGCTGTTAGGTAAACCCATGTGGGCTAATTTTTAGGGCCTTTTATGGCCGACACTTACTTCTGTATCCTGTGAATGCTTAATGTACCTTCAGCCACCAAATACTACGTTCTTAGCTGTTAGGTAAACCCATGTGGGCTAATTTTTGGGGCCTTTTACGGCCGACACATATTCTTTGCACTGGCACTTTATTTTGCACATATCTTAAAAGTTACCCCACGGTCTGGATACACTGTTGGTTTTACTTTATATATAAAAGGTAGCGCCGTTTACAACTACCTTCCCCCCCATATGATACTTGACCCCTAATGTTTTAGGGGTTGGTTGGCGGCTGCAACCTATTTTTATGCAATAAAGTCTCTGAGAATGTATCCATAGCGCTGGTCTTTCTCCTCACCTGCATTTCATTTTACGGCCGACACTTACTTCTGTATTCTGTGAATGAAAAAAAACTTTTAGTCAAAATGACCCAATTTTTGTATTTTAGAGTCTTAAAAATCCAGTTTTAGACAAGATTACTGCATTTTGTCTCCAATGGTCTGAAAATTTTTTTGGGTCAAAATGACTGTATTTTTGTCTTTTAGAGCCTTAAAAAGCTGGGTTTAGACACGATTTGTCTAAAACCGGCCATTTGGACTCCAATGGCTTGAAAAAAATGTTTTGGTCAAAATGACTCTATTTTTGTCTCTAAGTGTCTAAAAAGCCTTTTTAAGTCAAAATAACTGCATTTGGTCACCAAAGGTCTGAAATTATTTTTTAGTCAAAATAACTGTATTTTTGTCTTTTAGAGCCTTAAAAAGCCGGTTTTAGGCAAGAGTTGTGTAAAACCGGCCATTTGGGCTCCAATGGCCTGAAAAAATTTTTGGGTCAAAATGACTCAATTTTGGTCTCCAAGTGTCTAAAAAGCCTTTTTTTAGTCAAAATAACTGAATTTCGTCACCAAAGGTCTAAAAAAATTTTAGTCAAAGTGACTGTATTTTTGTCTTTTAGAGCCTTAACCACTTGCCAACTGCCGCACGACTATTTACTTTCGGCAGTCAGCCCCTCACAGGCAAAGTGACGTTGATCTACGTCACTAACCGCGTGGTCACGGACCCCCCGGCGCGTGTGACCGGCGGACCCGATGTCCGCCGGTCACTCGGCGATCATCGCAAAAGAATAAACAACAAGTGGGACACAATCATGAAGTGGAACGAAATTTATTGGATCTTTCAAACTTTTTTAAAAAATAAAAAAAAGAAAAATTGGGCGTGCAAAATTATTCAGCCCCCTTAAGTTAATACTTTGTAGCGCCACCTTTTGCTGCGATTACAGCTGTAAGTCACTTGGGGTATGTCTCTATCAGTTTTGCACATCGAGAGACTGAAATTTTTGCCCATTCCTCCTTGCAAAACAGCTCAAGCTCAGTGAGGTTGGATGGAGAGAGTTTGTGAACAGCAGTTTTCAGTTCTTTCCACAGATTCTCAATTGGATTCAGGTCTGGACTTTGACTTGGCCATTCTAACACCTGGATATGTTTATTTGTGAACCATTCCATTGTAGATTTTGCTTTAAGTTTTGGATCATTGTCTTGTTGGAAGACAAATCTCTGTCCCAGTCTCAGGTCTTTTGCAGACTCAATCAGGTTTTCTTCCAGAATGGTCCTGTATTTGGCTCCATCCATCTTCCCATCAATTTTAACCATCTTCCTGGTCCCTGCTGAAAAAAAGCAGGCCCAAACCATGATGCTGCCACCACCATGTTTGACAGTGGGGATGGTGTATTCGGAGTGATTGGCTGTGTTGCTTTTACGCCAAACATAACGTTTTGCATTGTTGCCAAAAAGTTCTGACCAGAGCACCTTCTTCCACATGTTTGGTGTGTCTCCCAGGTGCCTTGTGGCAAACTTTAAACAACACTTTTTATGGATATCTTTAAGAAATGGCTTTCTTCTTGCCACTCTTCCATAAAGGCCAGATTTGTGCAGTATATGACTGATTGTTGTCCTATGGACAGAGCCTCCCACCTCAGCTGTAGATCTCTGCAGTTCATCCAGAGTGATCATGGGCCTCTTGGCTGCATCTCTGATCAGTCTTCTCCTTGTATTAGCTGAAAGTTTAGAGGGACGGCCAGGTCTTCGTAGATTTGCAGTGGTCTTCCATTTCAATATTATCGCTTGCACAGTGCTCCTTGGGATGTTTAAAGCTTGGGAAATCTTTTTGTATCCAAATCCGGCTTTAAACTTCTCCACAACAGTATCTCGGACCTGCCTGGTGTGTTCCTTGTTCTTCATGATGCTCTCTGCGCTTTAAACGGACCTCTGAGACTATTACAGTGCAGGTGCATTTATACGGAGACTTGATTACACACAGGTGGATTCTTTTTATTATCATTAGTCATTTAGGTCAACATTGGATCATTCAGAGATTCTCACTGAACTTCTGGAGAGAGTTTGCTGCACTGAAAGTAAAGGGGCTGAATAATTTTGCACGCCCAATTTTTCATTTTTTTATTTGTTAAAAAGGTTTGAAATATCCAATAAATTTCGTTCCACTTAAAGATTGTGTCCCACTTGTTGTTGCTTCACAAAAAAATTACAGTTTTATATTTGAAGCCTGAAATGTGGCAAAAGGTCGCAAAGTTCAGGGGCCGAATACTTTCGCAAGGCACTGTACATTGCGATATTTTTGTGCAGCGGATCCTCTTCGTCGTGCATTTTTAGTAGTGCAGAGTTACTACAGCATGCCCCCATTCAATGCAGAGTTACTACAGCATGCCCCCATTCAGTGCAGTGACCAGCATGCCCCCCATCAATGCAGTGACCAGCGTGCCCCCCATCAATGCAGTGACCAGCGTGCCCCCCATCAATGCAGTGACCAGCGTGCCATGTCCCCTTCAATGCAATGACCAGCGTGCCGTGTCCCCTTCAATTTAGTGACCAGCGTGCCCCCCATCAATGCAGTGACCAGCATACCCCCATCAATGCAGTGACCAGCATGCCCCCCCATCAACCAGCATGCCCCCCATCAATGCAGTGACCAGCATGCTCCCCATCAATGCAGTGACCAGCATGCCCCCCATCAACGTAGTGACCAGCATGCCCCCCATCAACGTAGTGACCAGCATGCCCCCCCCATTAATATAGTGACCAGCATGCCGTGTCCCCTTCTCATATACAGAAACATGTTGAAACATTTTGTAAAAATAAGGATTTCTTCTGCAAATAGGTTGGCATCAGATCAGACAATTACCAAAACCAATATCATCAGACACATGATCAAAAAATTCGGAAAAATAAGGTTTTCTTCTGCAAATAGGCCTGACAGTGGCATCAGAGCAGACAATTAACAAAAACCAATCTATATTATTCTACTTGTGACTCACACTCCCCTGAGCAGAAGGCTGATAAGCTGCAGAGCCGGCCGCAGTGAGGGAAGTCAAGTCCACAGTCAAGTAAGTGTTCCCCGCTCCTTCACGCGTCACGTCACGATATCAGGCAGAAGGGGGTCCCTCTGCTCTGCTCCACCCTCTTTGTTACCAGTACCACCCCCTGAGGCCTGGCTGTGCAGCATTGATTGGCCGCGCCGCAGAGCTGGGCTCAGCATCAGCCCGCTGCACGGCTGACAGTGCCGTGACTCAGTGACAGAATATATATATATATATATATATATATATATATATATATATACACACCCAAAAAAGATGCCTGCATTTAAAGTGTATATATGTTTTTTTTTTTGTTTTTTAACACCGCACTTACCCATCCAGTACACCGCAATTACAAACACAGACAAAAAAAAAAAAAAAATATATATATATATATATATATATATTTAGTATGTGTGTGTTTGTAATTGTGGTACATTTAATACTGGCTTGGTAAGTGCAGTGTTAAAAAAATCCTATATATATATATATGTATATATATATATATACACACACCTTTAGGTTAGGGCCCAAGAACTGTCCCTCTCTCACACAGTCTGATGCCATCACTCACTGTGTAAAAGAGAGACACTTACCAATCTCATACAGACACATCAAAAATTGTGTCAAAATAAGGATTACTTTTGCAGTCAGGCTGGCATAGTCACTTACCTTGCAGGCAGGCCTTGGGTGGTGTCTGCGGTGCGACTGCAATCAATAACCTAGGAGCCACAGAGAAATATATATTTAATGCCTGCACACGTAGTAAAATTTCAAGCTGCCGGGCCCCCATGTCCAATTGATAGGGCCCCGGCCCCCTCCTAGCGGTGTTGTCGTGTTTGTTTTTGTGCCCTTTCCTTACATGTAGGGATGCACCGAAATGAAAATTCTGGGCCGAAACAGAAACCGAAAATGCAGGATGCCCTTTGCCAAAAACCGAAAATTACTTTTTTCCCCCAAATGATTTTAAAATAGTAGGCAAGGTTAATTACCAGTGGTATTTGTTTAATGAAGCATGAGGAGGTTAATGTATTGCCACTGATGCATTAGTGACAGACCAGTGGCAGTTAATTAACCCCTTTGTGCTGCATTAGTGGCACCAGTGTCAGTTTTTGCACTGATACTGGTTGCACTTATGCAGCACAAAGGGGTTAATTAACTGCCACTGGTCCGTCACTAATGCATCAGTAGCAATACGTTAACCCCCTCATGCTGCATAATACAAATACCACTGGTAATTAACCTCACCCCCCCCCACAAAGAGTTAATGATGGCAATCTGCTTACTTGTGGGACAACCTTTTGTTATGTATATAATTGATGGGTAGTGTCAAGGCATGCTGGGATGTGTAGTTCTTGCGCAGCTAGAGGAGCAGCAGCTTATCCCCCATCATGCTGGTAGTAGACTGAATGAGATGGCTTTTACCTATGGGAACTTATGCTCTGCTATCTGTATAAAAACTTTGGAGTAGTGATGGGACCTGCTGGTATTTGTAGTTCTTCTGGAGCAGCCCTATGTACTTCCTTATTAGAGGATGCAGGTTGTAGACTAGAGAGAGAGAGAGAGATGCTTTTGACTTGGATCTAAAAGCAGGTTGTGCTGCTGCAATTAAACGGGGGTGAGCACCAATGCCAAGCTGCACTGGCTGTGATTGGAAATTTAATCTTTTTTTTTTTTTTGAAGGAAAAAAAAAAGGGGACAAAGTTTTTTATTTTTTTTATTTATTCATACTGGGGATAGGGGTGCTTTATTTATTGCAGCCTTTACCAGTGCTTCTCTGTTATTTGTAGCCTTTGAGGGTTAACCCTTGCTGCCTCCTATACACCTGTATAGGCTGCACTGTGACTGCACAAGTACATGTATGGCAGAGAGAGAGAGAGAGAAGAAAAACAACACAGCAGACAGCCACATGCCACATTATTTTCCTCCGCAGCGTACAGCACATGAAGGAAGGAGGTGGGTGGAGGGATTGAGTAAAAGGCGCAGAGGACGAGATCCTGCTCTGCTGTGCATGCTGGGTCTTCTCTCCGGGATGTCACTGGTTGCTAGATGCCATTCGGCCGGCAATCCTAGCAACCAGTGTAGCTCACAATGAAGCGCCCAGCGCCGGCAGAGGATCAGATCAGATCGGTCAGCAAAGATACCCAGAGATGACAGGGAAGTGAAGGGCTCAGTTTTTACACATAGTAGCGGCCATACATTTTCGGCATCTTTAACTTCTTATCGGCCGAAATGGGATAGGCTCATTTTCGGCCGAAAATATCGGTTGCCAAAATTTCGGTGCATCTCTACTTACATGGCACATGTTCTAGCAGTGACAGTGTGTAGCTGTTTTGAAAACAGCTAAACACACACTGTCACTAGCTGCTGCTAGAAAACATGTGCCATGCGGCATGCCAGTTTGCTTGTTACATGTGATGTGACAGCCAGGTGCACATTTTCAAGTTGAAAATGTGCACCTGGCTGTCACATCACATGTAACAAGCAAACTGGCATGCCGCATGGCACATGTTTTCTAGCAGCAGCCAGTGACAGTGTGTGTGTAGCGGTTTTGAAAACCGCTACACGGTCACTGCTAGAACATGTGCCATGTAAGGAAAGGGCACAAAAACAAACACGACAACACCGCTGGGATTTGTGGTTCTGGCATCCGGCAGAGCATGGTTCACTTCTGGCTTAGCAGCAGGCAGGCAGGCCGCAAGTGTAAAAAACAGATAACAGTCAGCTACAACACTGTCACAGCTAGAAAACCTGTGCCATGCCAGTTTGCTTGTTACATGTGATGTGACAGCCAGGTGCACATTTTCAACTTGAAAATGTGCACCTGGCTGTCACATCACATGTAACAAGCAAACTGGCATGGCACATGTTTTCTAGCAGTGCTGTGACAGTATGTAGCTTTTATCTGTTTTTTACACCTGTGGCCTGCCTGCTGCTAAGCCAGAAGTTCCAGACCAGAACACTGCTCTGCCGGAGGCCACCCAGAACCACAAATCCCAGCGGTGACAGTGGTGTGTGGTCTGTGGTGTTGTCACTGTGTTTGTAAATTGTGCTGCTGGCCTGCTGCCATTCTTTCCTTACCTGTTGTTGAGGCCTTGGCTCCTGTCCTGGTCGTGGGTGGTGGTGTTAATGCAGCTCCAGGGCAGGCACTAACTTGACTTGACACTCTGATCTCTGACGACTCATCCACACTCTGACTCACTGTCTCAGACTCAGACACACTATAAGTGTCTGTCTGCGGTGTGCGGCGCCGGCGACTTCTCACTTCCCGCTTCTTCCTGTGACAAGGCAGCATGGGGTCCCTGCCGGCCTCTAGCTCCACTCCCGGCCTTAGTCACATGACGGTTCACTTCACAGTCACACGGTCCACCCACCGACTCCACCCCCTCCTGAGCTACGCTGGAGCCTGGATGCCGCTGCGGAGCCGGCTGCAAGCTGAGCAAAGTTAGCAAGGAGTGGGGAGTCGGGGATAGCGGCCGGTGGGCGGCCAGATTGCCATAATGCGGGGTCCGGGCAGTCGGGGACAGTGGCGCGGCGGGAGGCCAGGTTGCGGTAATGCGGCGGCCGTGGCCCTCAGACTCCGCGGAATCGGCCGCGGAGGGGCAAGCAATGGCCGGACACTGTCTTCCATTATAATGCGCCCGGATTCGGAGCGGAGGCCTCGGCGGCCCACCGGGCATATGCCCGCTGTGCCCTATGGTCAGTCCGGCCCTGGTGTGAATGCCTAATGTACCTCTAGCCATCAAATACTACGTTCTTTGCTGTCAGTTAAACCCATGTGAGCTATTTTCTGGGGCCTATACAGGCCGACACAAACTTCTCAAAAAGAAAGCCAACGAATAAATGAAAAGCCAAAAGCCTACAGTACCTTGTATTCCCAGGCGGACTCCCATCCAGGTACTAACCAGGCCCGACCCTGCTTAGCTTCCGACATCAGGCACGTACAGAATCATGTGGCCGTAGGCGATCACCATTGCCACCCTTGACCTCTTTGAACTTGGCCATGGCAAGATGGCACCTCAGGAGAAAAAAAAGAAAGCCAACAAATAAAGGAAAAGCCAAAAGCCTACAGCACCTGGTATTCCCAGGCGGTCTCCCATCCAGGTACTAACCAGGCCCGACCCTGCTTAGCTTCTGAGATCAGACGAGATCGGCCATTTTCAGGGGATGTGGCCGTAGGCAATCACCCCTGCCAATAACAACAAAGAGCAGAGCCGCTCAGGTGTCAGTTCAATGGCTGGTGCTGGTCAGATCCGCCGTCCAAGCAATAGAAAATTCAAGAAAGTAGACCGCACTCAGGAAATGTAAGATGAAAACAATCAAAACTCCTTTATTCTTCTTCAGTACAGCAGACAGACAATACAATGCACATAACAGACATGTCGGGTTGACGCGTTTCACGATGTAGATCGCTTACTCATAACCACACACTATGGAACCGTGGAAGCCGACATACATTTGTAGGTAAACCAAAAAAGGGAGGTGACCGAAGAATGTAATTGCATGCACCTTGAATTGATTGATAAGAAACAGGTGTAGGTTCAGCAAGTCCACAGTTCCACAGTGAAAGACAATTAGATACAAAACTCCTTCACCACATAGGGGAATGGAGATATACATACAAACAATATAAAACCATATGTGTGACTAATACAAAGATATAATGCAATAGCTGAAAAAATAGGAACCAATAAATAAATGAGTCATACATGAGTGAATAAAAAACCCCATCGTTGAATGCTTTAAACTCTGGTGGCAAGGACTTATTATAATAAGAAACAAATATATGTAAAAAGTGGTTGTCCAATGTATGGAAAGGATCTCTCAGATGTAGTCAGTGGCTATATAAAAAATCATATATATGAAAAAGATAATTTATTGAAGCAACCTACCAGATCTTACACTGATATTAATCTAAAATAGGCTTTTTAGACACTTGGAGACCAAAAATAGAGTCATTTTGACCAAAAACATATTTTCAGGCCATTGGTTACCTAATGCAGTTATCGTGTCTAAAAGCGGCGTTTTGAGACTCTAAAAGACAAAAATACAGTCATTTTGGCTAATAAAAAGTTTTTCAGACCTTTGGTGACCAAATGCAGTTATTTTGACTAAAAAAGGCTTTTTAGACACTTTGAGACCAAAATAGTCATTTTGACCCAAACAAATGTTTCAGGCGATTGGTTACCAAATGCAATTATCTTGTCCAAAACTTGCTTTTTAAAACTCTAAAAGACGAAAATGCAGTCATTTTGACTAAATTGTTTTTTACAGACCATTGGTGACCAAATGCAGTTATATTGACTAAAAAATTGCTTTTAAGACACTTGGAGACCAAAATAGAGTCATTTTGACCAAAAACATTTTTTCAGGCCATTGGTTACCAATTGCAGTTATCTTGTCTAAATGCGGAGTTTTGAGACTCTAAAAGACAAAAATACAGTCATTTTTGCTAAAAAAGTTTTTCAGACCTTTGGTGACCAAATGCAGTTATTTTGACTAAAAAAGGCTTTTTAGACACTTGGAGACCAAAATATAGTCATTTTAACCAAAAACATTTTTCTGGCCTTTTGTTACGAAATGCAATTATCTTGTCTAAAACCGGCGTTTTAAGACTCTAAAAGACAAAAATACAGTAATTTTAGCTAAAAAAGTATTTCAGACCTTTGGTGACCAAATGCAGTTATTTTGACTAAAACAGGCTTTGAAGACCTAAATAGAGTCATTTTGACCAAAGACATTTTTTTAGGCCATTGGTTACCAAATGTAATTTATCTTGTCTAAAAGCGGCGTTTTGAGACTCTAAAAGACAAAAATACAGTCATTTTGGGTAAAAAAAGAATGTCAGACCTTTGGTGATCAAATGCAGTTATTTTGACTAAAATAGGCTTTTAAGGCACTTGGAGAGCAAAATAGAGTCATTTTGACCAAAAAAATGTTTTCAGGCCACTGGTTACGAAATGCGCAGTTATCTTGTCTAAAACCGGATTTTTAAGACTCTAAAAGACAAAAGTACAGTCATTTTGGCAAAAAAAGTTTTTCAGACCTTTGGTGACCAAATGCAGTTATTTTGACTAAAAAAGGCTTTTTAGACACTTGAAGACCAGAATCGAGTCATTCTGACCCAAAAAAATGTTTCAGGCCATTGGTTACCAAATGCAATTATCTTGTCCGAAAGCGGCTTTTTAAGACTATAAAAGAAAACCCTTTTTAGCCAAAATTACTGTATTTTTGTCTTTTAGAGTCTTAAAATGTCGCTTTTAGACAATATAACTGCATTTGGTAACCAATGGCCTGAAAAAATGATTTTGGTCAAAATGACTCTATTTTGGTCATACACTTGAAGACCAGAATCGAGTCATTCTGACCCAAAAAAAATGTTTCAGGCCATTGGTTACCAAATGCAATTATCTTGTCCGAAAGCGGCTTTTTAAGACTATAAAAGAAAACCCTTTTTAGCCAAAATTACTGTATTTTTGTCTTTAAGAGTCTTAAAACGCCGCTTTTAGACAAGATAACAGCATTTGGTAACCAATGGCCTGAAGAAATGTTTTTGGTCAAAAATGACTCTATTTTGGTCTCCCAAGTGTCTAAAAAGCCTTTTTTTAGTCAAAATAACTGTATTTGGTCACCAAAGGTCTGAAAACCTTTTTTAGCCAAAATGACTGTATATTTGTCTTTAAGAGTCTTAAAACACCGCTTTTAGACAAGATAAACTACATTTGGTAACCAATGGCCTGAAAAATGTTTTTGGTCAAAATGACTCTATTTAGGTCTCCAAGTGTCTAAAAAGCCCTTTTAGTCAAAATAACTAGGTTTGGTCACCAAAGGTCTGAAAAACTATTTTAGCCAAAATGACTGTATTTTTGTCTTTTAGAGTCTCAAAACTCCGCATTTAGACAAGATAATTGCATTTGGTAACCAATGGCCTGAAAACATGTTTTTGGTCAAAATGACTATTTTTGGTCTCCAAGTGTCTAAAAAGCCTATTTTAGTGAAAATAAATGCATTTGGTCACAAAAGGTCTAAAATACTTTTTTAGCTAAAATTACTCTATTTTTGTCTTTTAGAGTCTTAGAACGCTGGTTTTAGACAAGATAAACTACATTATGTAACCAATGGCCTGAAAAAATGTTTTTGGTCAAAATGACTCTATTTTGGTCTCCAAGTCTCTAAAAAGCCCTTTTTAGTCAAAATAACTACGTTTGGTCACCAAAGGTCTGAAAAGCTTTTTTAGCCAAAATGACTGTATTTTTGTCTTTTAGAGTCTTAAAAAGCCGGTTTTAGACAAGATAATTGCATTTCGTAACAAAAGGCCTGAAAAATGTTTTTGGTCAAAATGACTATATTTTGGTCTCCAAGTGTCTAAAAAGCCTTTTTAGTCAAAATAACTGCATTTGGTAACCAAAGGTCTGAAAAACTTTTTTTTAGCCAAGATGCCTGTATTTTTGTCTTTTAGAGTCTCAAAACGCCGCATTTAGAGTCTAAAAAGCCCTTTTTAGTCAAAATAACTGCATTTTGGTCACCGAAGGTCTGAAAAACTTTTTTAGCCAAAATGACTGTATTTTTGTCTTTTAGAGTCTCAAAACGCCGCTTTTAGACAAGATAACTGCATTTGGTAACCAATGGCCTGAAAACATGTTTTTGGTCAAAATTACTCTATTTTTGGTCTCCAAGTGTCTAAAAAGCCCTTTTAGTCAAAATAACTACGTTTGGTCACCAAAGGTCTGAAAAACTATTTTAGCCAAAATGACTGTATTTTTTACTTTTAGAGTCTGAAAACACCGCTTTTTAGACAAGATAAACTACATTTGGTAACCAATGGCCTGAAAAAATGTTTTTGGTCAAAATGACTCTATTTAGGTCTCCAAAGCCTGTTTTAGTCAAAATAACTGCATTTGGTCACCAAAGGTCTGAAATACTTTTTTAGCTAAAATTACTGTATTTTTGTCTTTTATAGTCTTAAAACGCCGGTTTTAGACAAGATAATTGCATTTCGTAACAAAAGGCCTGAAAAAATGTTTTTGGTCAAAATGACTATATTTTGGTCTCCAAGTCTCTAAAAAGCATTTTTTTGTCAAAATTACTTCATTTGGTCACCAAAGGTCTGAAACACTTTTTTAAGCCAAGATGCCTGTATTTTTCTCTTTTAGAGTCTTAAAACACCGCTTTTAGACAAGATAAACTACATTTGGTAACCGATTGCCTGAAAAAATGTTTTTGGTCAAAATGACTCTATTTTGGTCTCCAAGTGTCTAA
Source organism: Pelophylax lessonae (assembly GCF_965119305.1). NCBI lineage: Eukaryota > Metazoa > Chordata > Amphibia > Anura > Ranidae > Pelophylax > Pelophylax lessonae. The sequence goes on from NC_138772.1 coordinate 246,191,474, forward strand.
AAAGCCCTTTTTAGTCAAAATAACTACGTTTGGTCACCAAAGGTCTGAAAAAAAATTTAGTCAAAATGATTGTATTTTTGTCTATTAGAGTCTTAAAAAGCCGGTTTTGGACATGATAATTGCATTTGGTAACCAATCGCCTGAAACATTTGTTTGGGTCAAAATGACTCTATTTTGGTCTCCAAGTGTCTAAAAAGCCTTTTTAGGCCTCTTGCACACGATACTCCTGTTTGGGCATCTTGCGGCTTAAAAATGCTCAGTACAGCTTTTTGAGCTAAAATATAGCCCATTAGTTGTAATGTGCCTATGCACACAGGCGCGTAAACAAGCGCTGTGTATTCTTCAGTAAGAACAAAATAGAAAAATCTGCATTTTTGGTCAGTAATTTAAGCCTCAATACTCGCAAATACACTCGAATACACGCGAATACTCTCAAATACTCGCAAATACATACAAGAAAAAAGGTCTGGAAAAAAGTAGATGCTCAAACAGGAGTATTGTGTGCAAGAGGCCAAAAGGAGATGCTCAAACAGGAGTATCGTGTGCAAGAGGCCTTAATCAAAATAACTGCATTTGGTAATCAAAGGTCTGAAAAAAAATTTAGTCAAAATGACTATATTTTTGTCTGTTAGAGCCTTAAAATGCCGGTTTTAGACAAGATTTTAGACATTTGGCTCCAATGGCCTGAAAAAAATGTTTTGGTCAAAATGACTCTATTTTAGTCTCCAAGTGTCTAAAAAGCCTTTTTAGTCGCAATAAATGCATTTGGTCACCAAAGATCTGAAAAAAATTTAGTCAAATTGACTGTATTTTTGTCTTTTAGAGCCTTAAAAAGCCGGTTTAAGACAAGATTTGTCTAAAACCGGCCATTTGGGCTCCAATGGCCTGAAAATTATTTTTTAGTTAAAATGACTCGATTTTGGTCTTCAAGTGTCTAAAAAGCCTTCCTTTTTTAGTCAAAATAACTGCATTTGGTCACCAAAGGTATGAAAAACAAATTTAGTCAAATTGACTGTATTTTTGTCTTTTAGAGCCTTAAAACGCGTGTTTTAGGCACGATTTTAGACATTTGGGCTCAAATGGCCTGAAAGATTTTTTTGGTCAAAATGACTCTATTTTGGTCTCCAAGTGTCTAAAAAGCCTTTTTTAGTCAAAATATCTGCATTTGGTCACCAAAGGTCTGATAAAAAAATTAGTCAAAATGACTGCATTTTTGTCTTTTAGAGCCTTAAAAAGCCGGTTTTAGGCAAGATTTGTCTATAACTGGCCATTTGGGCTCCAATTGCCTGAAAAAAAATTCGGTCAAAATGACTCTGTTTTGGTCTCCAAGTGTCTAAAAAGCCTTTTTTAGTCACAATAAATGCATTTGGTCACCAAAGATCTGAAAAAAACTAGTCAAAATTAATGTATTTTTGTCTTTTAGTGTCTTAACCGCCTTATCGGTATCCCCGAGCGTGACTCGGGGTAGGAATTTTCTGCTATTAGCGGTATCCCCGAGTCACACTCGGGGTCAATGGGCAGAGCGTGCAGACAGCGCAGCGGAGCTTCTCTTACCTTATCCTGGCGATCCAGCGATGAGCTCTCATTGCTGTGACCGCCAGCCGAGATCTCCGCCGCTCGTCTGTCGGTATGATGACTTCCTAGTTCCGTTCCCTGAAGCAGCAATGCTGCATGGGAGCGGAACTAGGGAGGGAAATTCAAAAAAAAAAAAAAAAACGTTGCACAAAACACATAACACATTTTATATTATATATATGCATATATATATATATGCATATATATATGCATATTTATATATATATATGCATATATATATATATCTATATATATATATATGCATATCTATATCTATATATATATATCTATATATATATATATGCAAATATATATATATATATATACACATATATATATATATGTATGTATATATGTATATATATATATATATATATATATATATATATATATATATATATATATATGTATATATGTATATATATACCTATATACACACACACATATATATATATATATATATATCTATATACACACATATATATATGTATATAACGCATGAATTATAATCTAATCAATAATATAATTTTATTATATATATTATATATTAAATAATAAAATAATATTATCGATTATAATTCACTTGTTTGTGTTTCAAATTTATCACATCTGGGATGTCTACTAGAGTCTTGTTTTGGTCAGGTTTAAGTCAGTAATTACTAAGAATTGTAGGCCTATAATACATAACGCCAAATTTCCATGAAAAGAAATGTACCGCTTTTGGAACAGAATTCCTGACAGAATCATACCGCCAGGGAGGTTAAAAAGCCGGTTTTAGACCAGATTTGTCTAAAACTGGCCATTTGGGCTCCAATGGCCTGAAAAAACTTTTTTGGTCAAAATGACTCTATTTTTGTCTCCAAGTGTCTAAAAAGCCTTTTTTTGTCAAAATAACTGAATTTGGTCACCAAAGGTCTGAAAAATACTTTAGTCAAAATGACTGTATTTTTGTCTTTTAGAGCCTTAAAAAGGCGGTTTTAGACAAGATTTGTCTAAAACCGGCCATTTGGGCTCCAATGGCCTGAAATGAAATTTTCGGTCAAAATTACTCTGTTTTGGTCTCCAAGTGTCTAAAAATCGTTTTTTAGTCAAAATAACTGCATTTGGTCACCAAAGGTCAGAAAAAAAATTTCGTCAAAATGACTATATTTTTGTCTTTTAGAGCCTTAAAAAGCCGGTTTTAGACAAGATTTTAGACATTTGGCTCCAATGGCCTGAAAAAAATGTTTTGGTCAAAAATACTCTATTTTGGTCTCCAAGTGTCTAAAAACCTTTTGTTAGTCAAAATAACGGCATTTGGTCACCAAAGGTCTGAAAAAAATTTAGTCAAAATTACTGTATTGTTTGTCTTTTACAGCCCTAAAAAGCCGGTTTTAGACAAGATTTGTTTAAAACCGGCAATTTGGGCTCCAATGGCCTGAAAAAAATGTTTTGGTCAAAATGACTCTATTTTGGTCTCCAAGTGTCTAAAGACCTTTTGTTAGTCAAAATAACGGCATTTGGTCACCAAAGGTCTGAAACACAATTTAGTCAAAATGACTGTATTTTTGTCTTTTAGAGCCTTAAAAAGCCGGTTTAAGACAAGATTTGTCTAAAACCGGCCATTTGGGCTCCAATGGCCTGAAAATTATTTTTTAGTTAAAATGACTCTATTTCGGTCTCCAAGTGTATAAAAAGCCTTTTTAAGTCAAAATAACTGCATTTGGTCACCAAAGGTCTGAAAAAAATTAAGTCCAAATGACTATAATTTTCTGCTATTAGCGGTATCCCCGAGTCACACTCGGGGTCAATGGGCAGAGCGTGCAGACAGCGCAGCGGAGCTTCTCTTACCTTATCCTGGCGATCCAGCGATGAGCTCTCAGGAGTATTGTGTGCAAGAGGCCAAAAGGAGATGCTCAAACAGGAGTATCGTGTGCAAGAGGCCTTAATCAAAATAACTGCATTTGGTAATCAAAGGTCTGAAAAAAATTTAGATTTTTGTCTTTTAGAGCCTTAAAATGCCGGTTTTAGACAAGATTTTAGACCTTTGGCTCCAATGGCCTGAAAAAAATGTTTTGGTCAAAATGACTCTATTTTAGTCTCCAAGTGTCTAAAAAGCCTTTTTAGTCGCAATAAATGCATTTGGTCACCAAAGATCTGAAAACAATTTAGTCAAATTGACTGTATTTTTGTCTTTTAGAGCCTTAACCTCCCTGGCGGTATGATTCTTTTGGATTTTAGGTGCTGAAAGCGGTACCATTATTTTAGGTGCTGAAAGCATGTAATTCTTGTGAATGAGCAGCCCAAACCAACTGTATACATTTATTATACATATTATATATATATATATATATATGTATACATATATTATGTATACATATATTATATATATATATATATACGTATATATATATATATATATATATATATATATATATATATATATAATGTATACAGTTGGTTTGGGCTGCTCATTCACAAGAATTACGTGTGTATATATATATATATATATATATATATATATATATATATATATATATATATACGTGTGTATATATATATATATATATATATATATATATATATATATATATATATATATATATATATATATATATATATATATATACATATATATGTATATATATATATAATATGTGTGTGTATATATATATATATATATATATATATATGTATATGTGTATATATATACGTATATATATATATATATATATACTGTATATATATGTATATATATATATATACTGTATATATATGTATATATATATATATACATATATTTACATAAAAAGTACAGTAAAACTGCAGGAAAGGGCACTGGGGGGTAATGTAATGTGATTTTATTTTATTTTGAACGATATCAGTGTGTTTGGTGCATTTTACATTCGAATTTGCCGCCGGTTCCACCCCCCGGCGGACGTCACGTCGCCGGAGACGGAAGCCGGGGCTCGCAGACGATCGGGAGAGAGCTCCGCCGCCGCACACCGCTCGCAGACATCGCTGGATCCCGGAGAAAAGGTAAGTAAAACCTCCTCCAGCATCCAGCGATCTTCCTAGCGCTACCCCGAGTGTGACTCGGGGTTACCGCTTTTGGCACTAAAATCTTACCCCGAGTCACACTCGGGAATACCGCTAGGAAGGTTAAAAAGCTGGTTTAAGACAAGATTTGTCTAAAACCGGCCATTTGGGCTCCAATGGCCTGAAAATTATTTTTTAGTTAAAATGACTCGATTTTGGTCTCCAAGTGTCTAAAAAGCCTTCCTTTTTTAGTGAAAATAACTGCATTTGGTCACCAAAGGTATGAAAAACAAATTTAGTCAAATTGACTGTATTTTTGTCTTTTAGAGCCTTAAAACGCGGGTTTTAGGCACGATTTTAGACATTTGGGCTCAAATGGCCCGAAAGATTTTTTTGGTCAAAATGACTCTATTTTGGTCTCCAAGTGTCTAAAAAGCCTTTTTTAGTCAAAATAATTGCATTTGGTCACCAAAGGTCTGATAAAAAAAAATAGTCAAAATGACTGTATTTTTGTCTTTTAGAGCCTTAAAAAGCCGGTTTTTGGCCTCTTGCACTTGTACAATACTCCTGTTTGAGCATCTACTTTTTTCCAGACCTTTTTTCTTGTATGTATTTGCGAGTATTTGAGAGTATTCGCGAGTATTGAGGCTTAAATTACTGACCAAAAATGCAGATTTTTCTATTTTGTTCTTACTGAAAAATACACAGTGCTTGTTTACGCGCCTGTGTGCATAGGCACATTACAATTAATGGGCTATATTTTAGCTCAAAAAGCTGTACTGAGCATTTTTAAGCCGCAAGATGCCCAAACAGGAGTATCGTGTGCAAGAGGCCTTAGACAAGATTTGTCTATAACTGGCCATTTGGGCTCCAATTGCCTGAAAAAAAATTTGGTCAAAATGACTCTATTTTGGTCTCCAAGTGTCTAAAAAGCCTTTTTAGGCCTCTTGCACACGATACTCCTGTTTGGGCATCTTGCGGCTTAAAAATGCTCAGTACAGCTTTTTGAGCTAAAATATAGCCCATTAATTGTAATGTGCCTATGCACACAGGCGCGTAAACAAGCGCTGTGTATTCTTCAGTAAGAACAAAATAGAAAAATCTGCATTTTTGGTCAGTAATTTAAGCCTCAATACTCGCAAATACACTCGAATACACGCGAATACTCTCAAATACTAGCAAATACATACAAGAAAAAAGGTCTGGAAAAAAGTAGATGCTTAAACAGGAGTATTGTGTGCAAGAGGCCAAAAGGAGATGCTCAAACAGGAGTATCGTGTGCAAGAGGCCTTAATCAAAATAACTGCATTTGGTAATCAAAGGTCTGAAAAAAAATTTAGTCAAAATGACTATATTTTTGTCTTTTAGAGCCTTAAAATGCCGGTTTTAGACAAGATTTTAGACATTTGGCTCCAATGGCCTGAAAAAAATGTTTTGGTCAAAATGACTCTATTTTAGTCTCCAAGTGTCTAAAAAGCCTTTTTAGTCACAATAAATGCATTTGGTCACCAAAGATCTGAAAAAAAATTTAGTCAAATTGACTGTATTTTTGTCTTTTAGAGCCTTGAAAAGCCGGTTTTAGACAAGATTTTAGATATTTGGGCTCCAATGGCCTGAAATTTTTTTGTTAAAATGACTCTATTTTGGTCTCCAAGTGTCTAAAAAAGCCTTTTTTAGTATAAATAACTGCATTTGGTCACCAAAGGTCTGAAAATAATTAGTCAAAATGACTGTATTTTTGTCTTTTAGAGCCTTAAAAAGACAGTTTTAGACAAGAGTCGTCTAAAACCGGCCATTTGGGCTCCAATGGCCTGAGAAATTTTTTTGGTAAAAATGACTCAATTTTGGTCTCCAAGTGTCTAAAAAGCCTTTTTTAGTCAAAATAACTGCATTTCGTCACCAAAGGTCTAAAAAAATTTAGTCAAAGTGACTTTATTTTTGTCTTTTAGAGCCTTAACCACTATTTACGTCGGCAGTAAGCCCCTCACAGGCAAAGTGATGTTGATCTACGTTGCTAGCCTGTTAGGGTCTAGGGAGCGAGCGCGCGCCCCGGAGGCGAGCTCCCGCGTGGTCATGGATCCCCCGCAGGTGTCCCCCGATGTCCGCCGGTCACTCTGCGATCCGACAGAGGGAGAAAGTCAGGCGACTGATGTAAACAAGCCCCCTGTCATTCTCCCCTGTGTAGAAACAGTGATCATATGGTTCTACTATGTAGGACCGTTGATCACTGTTCCTACAGCTCAAGCCACAGCCAATCACAGTTAGAATCACGCCCCTAGGGACACACACAGCCCCTCCCTCTCAAAAAAAGTTAACCCCTTCACTGCCAGTGTAATTTTACAGTAACAGTGCATATGTATAGCACTGATTACTGTAGAAATGTCACTGGTAACCCCGAAAGTGTCAAAAATGTCAGTCAAGGGTCCGATCTGTCTGCCTCAATTTTGCAGTACCGCTAAAAAAATCGCAGATCGCCGCCATTACACGTTGAAAAAAAACCAACAAAAATTACAAAAATCTTTCCCTTTGTTAGTAAACGCGATAACTTTTGCGCACACCAATCAAAATACGCTTTTTGCAATTTTTTTACCAAACATGTAGCATAAACAAATTGGCCGAAAATGTTAAAAAACTTTGATTTTTACATTTTTTTGGTGAATTTCATATAAAAAAATGTGAAAAATATTGCTATTTTTGCAAAATTGACGCTCTTTTTTTGTTTATAGCGCATGATCAAAAAATCGCACAGGTGATCTTTTAGAACCTTTGAAAAGCCGGTTTTAGACAAGATTTTAGATTTTTGGGCTCCAATGGCCTGAAATTTTTTTTGTTAAAATGACTCTATTTTGGTCTCCAAGTGTCTAAAAAAGCCTTTTTTTTCAAAATAACTGAATTTGGTCACCAAAGGTCTGAAAAATACTTTAGTCAAAATGACTGTATTTTTGTCTTTTAGAGCCTTAAATAGCCGGTTTTAGACAAGATTTTAGACATTTGGCTCCAATGGCCTGAACAAAATGTTTTGGTCAAAAATACTCTATTTTGGTCTCCAAGTGTCTAAAAACCTTTTGTTAGTCAAAATAACGGCATTTGGTCACTAAAGGTCTGAAAAAAAATTTAGTCAAAATTACTGTATTTTTTGTCTTTTACAGCCTTAAAAAGACGGTTTTAGACAAGATTTGTTTAAAACCGGCCATTTGGGCTCCAATGGCCTGAAAAAAATGTTTTGGTCAAAATGACTCTATTTTGGTCTCCAAGTGTCTAAAAACCTTTTGTTAGTCAAAATAACGGCATTTGGTCACCAAAGGTCTGAAAAAAAATTTAGTCAAAATGACTATATTTTTGTCTTTTAGAGCCTTAAAATGCCGGTTTAAGACAAGATTTGTCTAAAACCGGCCATTTGGGCTCCAATGGCTTGAAAATTATTTTTTTAGTTAAAATGACTCTATTTTGGTCTCCAAGTGTCTAAAAAGCCTTTTTAAGTCAAAATAACTGCATTTGGTCACCAAAGGTCTGAAAAAAAACTTAAGTCCAAATGACTATATTTTTTTCTTTGAGAGCCTTAAAAAGCCGGTTCTAGGCACGATTTTAGACATTTGGGCTTAAATGGCCTGAAAGATTTTTTTGGTCAAAATGACTCTATTTTGGTCTCCAAGTGTTTAAAAAGCCTTTTTTAGTCAAAATAACTGCATTTGGTCACCAAAGGTCTGAAAAAAACTTAGTCAAAATGACTGTATTTTTGTCTTTTAGAGCCTTAAAAAGCCGGTTTTAGACCAGATTTGTCTAAAACCGGCCATTTGGGCTCCAATGGCCTGAAAATTTTTTTTGGTCAAAATGACTCTATTTTGGTCTCCAAGTGTCTAAAAGGCCTTTTTTTTGTCAAAATAACTGAATTTGGTCACCAAAGGTCTGAAAAATACTTTAGTCAAAATGACTGTATTTTTGTCTTTTAGAGCCTTAAAAATCCGGTTTTAGACAAGAGTTGTCTAAAACCGGCCATTTGGGCTCCAATGGCATGAAAAAATGTTTTTGGTCAAAATGACTCAATTTTGGTCTCCAAGTGTCTAAAAAGCCTTTTTTAGTCAAAATAACTGCATTTCGTCACCAAAGGTCTAAAAAAAAAATTAGTCAAAGTGTCTTTATTTTTGTCTTTTAGAGCCTTAACCACTTGCCGACTGCCGCACGACTATTTACGTCGGCATCTATTTTGGTCTCCAAGTGTCTAAAAACCTTTTGTTAGTCAAAATAACGGCATTTGGTCACCAAAGGTCTGAAAAACAATTTAGTCAAAATGACTGTATTTTTGTCTTTTAGAGCCTTAAAAAGCCGGTTTAAGACAAGATTTGTCTAAAACCGGCCATTTGGGCTCCAATGGCCTGAAAATATTTTTTAGTTAAAATGACTCTATTTCGGTCTCCAAGTGTCTAAAAAGCCTTTTTAAGTCAAAATAACTGCATTTGGTCACCAAAGGTCTGAAAAAAATTAAGTCCAAATGACTATATTTATTTCTTTGAGAGCCTTAAAAAGCCGGTTTTAGACAAGATTTTAGACATTTGGCTAGAATGGCCTGAAAAAAATGTTTTGGTCAAAAATACTCTATTTTGGTCTCCAAGTGTCTAAAAACCTTTTGTTAGTCAAAATAACGGCATTTGGTCACCAAAGGTCTGAAAAAAATTTAGTCAAAATGACTGTATTTTTTGTCTTTTAGAGCCTTAAAAAGCTGGTTTTAGACAAGATTTGTCTAAAACCGGCCATTTGGGCTCCAATGGCCTGAAAATAAATTTTCGGTCAAAATTACTCTGTTTTGGTCTCCAAGTGTCTAAAAATCGTTTTTTAGTCAAAATAACTGCATTTGGTCACCAAAGGTCAGAAAAAAAATTTCGTCAAAATGACTATATTTTTGTCTTTTAGAGCCTTAAAAAGCCGGTTTTAGACAAGATTTTAGACATTTGGCTCCAATGGCCTGAAAAAAAATGTTTTGGTCAAAAATACTCTATTTTGGTCTCCAAGTGTCTAAAAACCTTTTGTTAGTCAAAATAACGGCATTTGGTCACCAAAGGTCTGAAAAAAAAATTAGTCAAAATTACTTTATTTTTTGTCTTTTACAGCCTTAAAAAGCCGGTTTTAGACAAGATTTGTTTAAAACCGGCAATTTGGGCTCCAATGGCCTGAAAAAAATGTTTTGGTCAAAATGACTCTATTTTGGTCTCCAAGTGTCTAAAAACTTTTGTTAGTCAAAATAACGGCATTTGGTCACCAAAGGTCTGAAAAACAATTTAGTCAAAATGACTGTATTTTTGTCTTTTAGAGCCTTAAAAAGCCGGTTTAAGACAAGATTTGTCTAAAACCGGCCATTTGATCTCCAATGGCCTGAAAATTATTTTTTAGTTAAAATGACTCTATTTTGGTCTCCAAGTGTCTAAAAACCTTTTGTTAGTCAAAATAACGGCATTTGGTCACCAAAGGTCTGAAAAAAATTTAGTCAAAATGACTGTATGTTTTGTCTTTTAGAGCCTTAAAAATCCGGTTTTAGACAAGAGTTGTCTAAAACCGGCCATTTGGGCTCCAATGGCATGAAAAAATGTTTTTGGTCAAAATGACTCAATTTTGGTCTCCAAGTGTCTAAAAAGCCTTTTTTAGTCAAAATAACTGCATTTCGTCACCAAAGGTCTGAAAAAAAATGTAGTCAAAATTAATGTATTTTTGTCTTTTAGTGTCTTAAAAAGCCGGTTTTAGACCAGATTTGTCTAAAACCGACCATTTGGGCTCCAATGGCCTGAAAAAAACTTTTTGGTCAAAATGACTCTATTTTGGTCTCCAAGTGTCTAAAAAGCCTTTTTTAGTCAAAATAACTGCATTTGGTCACCAAAGGTCTGAAAAATACTATAGTCAAAATGACTATATTTTTGTCTTTTAAAGCCTTAAAAAGCCGGTTTTAGACAAGATTTTAGACATTTGGCTCCAATGGCCTGAAAAAAATGTTTTGGTCAGAAATACTCTATTTTGGTCTCCAAGTGTCTAAAAACCTTTTGTTAGTCAAAATAACGGCATTTGGTCACCAAAGGTCTGAAAAAAAAAACTAGTCAAAATTACTGTATTTTTGTCTTTTAGAGCCTTAAAAAGCCGGTTTAAGACAAGATTTGTCGAAAACCGGCCATTTGGGCTCCAATGGCCTGAAAATTATTTTTTAGTTAAAATGACTCTATTTCGGTCTCCAAGTGTCTAAAAAGCCTTTTTAAGTCAAAATAACTGCATTTGGTCACCAAAGGTCTGAAAAAAATTAAGTCCAAATGACTATATTTTTTCTTTGAGAGCCTTAAAAAGCCGGTTTTAGGCACGATTTTAGACATTTGGCTAAAATGGCCTGGAAAAAAATGTTTTGGTCAAAAATACTCTATTTTGGTCTCCAAGTGTCTAAAAACCTTTTGTTAGTTAAAATAACGGCATTTGGTCACCAAAGGTCTGAAAAAAATTTAGTCAAAATGACTGTATGTTTTGTCTTTTAGAGCCTTAAAAATCCGGTTTTAGACAAGAGTTGTCTAAAACCGGCCATTTGGGCTCCAATGGCATGAAAAAATGTTTTTGGTCAAAATGACTCAATTTTGGTCTCCAAGTGTCTAAAAAGCCTTTTTTAGTCAAAATAACTGCATTTCGTCACCAAAGGTCTAAAAAAAAATTAGTCAAAGTGTCTTTATTTTTGTCTTTTAGAGCCTTTAACCACTTGCCGACTGCCGCACGACTATTTACGTCGGCATCTATTTTGGTCTCCAAGTGTCTAAAAACCTTTTGTTAGTCAAAATAACGGCATTTGGTCACCAAAGGTCTGAAAAACAATTTAGTCAAAATGACTGTATTTTTGTCTTTTAGAGCCTTAATAAGCCGGTTTAAGACAAGATTTGTCTAAAACCGGCCATTTGGGCTCCAATGGCCTGAAAATATTTTTTAGTTAAAATGACTCTATTTCGGTCTCCAAGTGTCTAAAAAGCCTTTTTAAGTCAAAATAACTGCATTTGGTCACCAAAGGTCTGAAAAAATTAAGTCCAAATGACTATATTTTTTTCTTTGAGAGCCTTAAAAAGCCGGTTTTAGACAAGATTTTAGACATTTGGCTAGAATGGCCTGAAAAAAATGTTTTGGTCAAAAATACTCTATTTTGGTCTCCAAGTGTCTAAAAACCTTTTGTTAGTCAAAATAACGGCATTTGGTCACCAAAGGTCTGAAAAAAATTTAGTCAAAATGACTGTATTTTTTGTCTTTTAGAGCCTTAAAAAGCTGGTTTTAGACAAGATTTGTCTAAAACCGGCCATTTGGGCTCCAATGGCCTGAAAAGAAATTTTCGGTCAAAATTACTCTGTTTTGGTCTCCAAGTGTCTAAAAATCGTTTTTTAGTCAAAATAACTGCATTTGGTCACCAAAGGTCAAAAAAAAAATTTCGTCAAAATGACTATATTTTTGTCTTTTAGAGCCTTAAAAAGCCGGTTTTAGACAAGATTTTAGACATTTGGCTCCAATGGCCTGAAAAAAAATGTTTTGGTCAAAAATACTCTATTTTGGTCTCCAAGTGTCTAAAAACCTTTTGTTAGTCAAAATAACGGCATTTGGTCACCAAAGGTCTGAAAAAAAATTAGTCAAAATTACTGTATTTTTTGTCTTTTACAGCCTTAAAAAGCCGGTTTTAGACAAGATTTGTTTAAAACCGGCAATTTGGGCTCCAATGGCCTGAAAAAAATGTTTTGGTCAAAATGACTCTATTTTGGTCTCCAAGTGTCTAAAAACCTTTTGTTAGTCAAAATAACGGCATTTGGTCACCAAAGGTCTGAAAAACAATTTAGTCAAAATGACTGTATTTTTGTCTTTTAGAGCCTTAAAAAGCCGGTTTAAGACAAGATTTGTCTAAAACCGGCCATTTGGGCTCCAATGGCCTGAAAATTATTTTTTAGTTAAAATGACTCTATTTCGGTCTCCAAGTGTCTAAAAAGCCTTTTTAAGTCAAAATAACTGCATTTGGTCACCAAAGGTCTGAAAAAATTAAGTCCAAATGACTATATTTTTTTCTTTGAGAGCCTTAAAAAGCCGGTTTTAGGCACGATTTTAGACATTTGGCTAAAATGGCCTGAAAAAAATGTTTTGGTCAAAAATACTCTATTTTGGTCTCCAAGTGTCTAAAAACCTTTTGTTAGTCAAAATAACGGCATTTGGTCACCAAAGGTCTGAAAAAGAAAATTAGTCAAAATTACTGTATTTTTTGTCTTCTACAGCCTTAAAAAGCCGGTTTTAGACAAGATTTGTTTAAAACCGGCCATTTGGGCTCGATTGGCCTGAAAAAAATGTTTTGGTCAAAATGACTCTATTTTGGTCTCCAAGTGTATAAAAACCTTTCGTTAGTCAAAATAACGGCATTTCGCCACCAAAGGTCTAAAAAAATTTAGTCAAAGTGACTTTATTTTTGTCTTTTAGAGCCTTAACCACTATATACGTCGGCAGTAAGCCCCTCACAGGCAAAGTGATGTTGATCTACGTTGCTAGCCTGTTAGGGTCTAGGGAGCGAGCGCGCGCCCCGGAGGCGAGCTCCCGCGTGGTCATGGATCCCCCGCACGTGTCCCCCGATGTCTGCCGGTCACTTGGCGATCCGACAGAGGGAGAAAGTCAGGCGACTGATGTAAACAAGCCCCCTGTCATTCTCCCCTGTGTAGAAACAGTGATCATACGGTTCTACTATGTAGGACCGTTGATCACTGTTCCTACAGCTCAAGCCACAGCCAATCACAGTTAGAATCACGCCCCTAGGGACACACACAGCCCCTCCCTCTCAAAAAAAGTTAACCCCTTCACTGCCAGTGTAATTTTACAGTAACAGTGCATATGTATAGCACTGATTACTGTAGAAATGTCACTGGTAACCCCGAAAGTGTCAAAAATGTCAGTCAAGGGTCCGATCTGTCTGCCGCAATTTTGCAGTACCGCAAAAAAAAATCGCAGATCGCCGCCATTACACGTTGAAAAAAAACCAACAAAAATTACAAAAAATCTTTCCCTTTGTTAGTAAACGCGATAACTTTTGCGCACACCAATCAAAATACGCTTTTTGCGATTTTTTTACCAAACATGTAGCATAAACAAATTGGCCGAAAATGTTAAAAAACTTTGATTTTTACATTTTTTTGGTGAATTTCATATAAAAAAATGTGAAAAATATTGCTATTTTTGCAAAATTGACGCTCTTTTTTTGTTTATAGCGCATGATCAAAAAATCGCACAGGTGATCTTTTAGAGCCTTGAAAAGCCGGTTTTAGACAAGATTTTAGATTTTTGGGCTCCAATGGCGTGAAATTTTTTTTGTTAAAATGACTCTATTTTGGTCTCCAAGTGTCGAAAAAAGCCTTTTTTAGTATAAATGAATGCATTTGGTCACCAAAGGTCTGAAAAAAAGCTAGTCAAAATTAATGTATTTTAGTCTTTTAGTGTCTTAAAAAGCCGGTTTTAGACCAGATTTGTCTCCAATGGCCTGAAAAAAAATTTTTGGTCAAAATGACTCTATTTTGGTCTCCAAGTGTCTAAAAAGCCTTTTTTTTCAAAATAACTGAATTTGGTCACCAAAGGTCTGAAAAATACTTTAGTCAAAATGACTGTATTTTTGTCTTTTAGAGCCTTAAAAAGCCGGTTTTAGACAAGATTTTAGACATTTGGCTCCAATGGCCTGAAAAAAATGTTTTGGTCAAAAATACTCTATTTTGGTCTCCAAGTGTCTAAAAACCTTTTGTTAGTCAAAATAACGGCATTTGGTCACCAAAGGTCTGAAAAAAATTTAGTCAAAATTACTGTATTTTTTGTCTTTTACAGCCTTAAAAAGACGGTTTTAGACAAGATTTGTTTAAAACCGGCCATTTGGGCTCCAATGGCCTGAAAAAAATGTTTTGGTCAAAATGACTCTATTTTGGTCTCCAAGTGTCTAAAAACCTTTTTTTTCAAAATAACTGAATTTGGTCACCAAAGGTCTGAAAAATACTTTAGTCAAAATGACTGTATTTTTGTCTTTTAGAGCCTTAAAAAGCCGGTTTTAGACAAGATTTTAGACATTTGGCTCCAATGGCCTGAAAAAAATGTTTTGGTCAAAAATACTCTATTTTGGTCTCCAAGTGTCTAAAAACCTTTTGTTAGTCAAAATAACGGCATTTGGTCACCAAAGGTCTGAAAAAAAATTTAGTCAAAATGACTATATTTTTGTCTTTTAGAGCCTTAAAAAGCCGGTTTAAGACAAGATTTGTCTAAAACCGGCCATTTGGGCTCCAATGGCTTGAAAATTATTTTTTTAGTTAAAATGACTCTATTTTGGTCTCCAAGTGTCTAAAAAGCCTTTTTTAGTCAAAATATCTGCATTTGGTCACCAAAGGTCTGATAAAAAAATTAGTCAAAATGACTGCATTTTTGTCTTTTAGAGCCTTAAAAAGCCGGTTTTAGACAAGATTTGTCTATAACTGGCCATTTGGGCTCCAATTGCCTGAAAAAAATTCGGTCAAAATGACTCTATTTTGGTCTCCAAATGTCTAAAAAGCCTTTTTTAGTCACAATAAATAAATTTGGTCACCAAAGATCTGAAAAAAAATAGTCAAAATTAATGTATTGTTGTCTTTTAGTGTCTTAAAAAGCCGGTTTTAGACCAGATTTGTCTAAAACCGGCCATTTGGGCTCCAATGGCCTGAAAAAAATTTTTGGTCAAAATGACTCTACTTTGGTCTTCAAGTGTCTAAAAAGCCTTTTTTTGTCAAAATAACTGAATTTGGTCACCAAAGGTCTGAAAAATACTTTAGTCAAAATGACTGTATTTTTGTCTTTTAGAGCCTTAAAAAGCCGGTTTTAGACAAGATTTGTCTAAAACCGGCCACAATGGCCTGAAAAGAAATTTTCGGTCAAAATTACTCAGTTTTGGTCTCCAAGTGTCTAAAAATCGTTTTTTAGTCAAAATAACTGCATTTGGTCACCAAAGGTCAGAAAAAAAAATTTCGTCAAAATGACTATATTTTTGTCTTTTAGAGCCTTAAAAAGCCGGTTTTAGACAAGATTTTAGACATTTGGCTCCAATGGCCTGAAAAAAATGTTTTGGTCAAAAATACTCTAGTTTGGTCTCCAAGTGTCTAAAAACCTTTTGTTAGTCAAAATGACGGCATTTGGTCACCAAAGGTCTGAAAAAAAATTAGTCAAAATTACTGTATTTTTTGTCTTTTACAGCCTTAAAAAGCCGGTTTTAGACAAGATTTGTTTAAAACCGGCAATTTGGGCTCCAATGGCCTGAAAAAAATGTTTTGGTCAAAATGACTCTATTTTGGTCTCCAAGTGTCTAAAAACTTTTGTTAGTCAAAATAACAGCATTTGGTCACCAAAGGTCTGAAAAACAAACTTAGTCAAAATGACTGTATTTTTGTCTTTTAGAGCCTTAAAAAGCCGGTTTAAGACAAGATTTGTCTAAAACCGGCCATTTGGGCTCCAATGGCCTGAAAATTATTTTTTAGTTAAAATGACTCTATTTCGGTCTCCAAGTGTCTAAAAAGCCTTTTTAAGTCAAAATAACTGCATTTGGTTACCAAAGGTCTGAAAAAATTAAGTCCAAATGACTATATTTTTTTTTTGAGAGCCTTAAAAAGCCGGTTTTAGGCACGATTTTAGACATTTGGCTAAAATGGCCTGAAAAAAATGTTTGGTCAAAAATACTCTATTTTGGTCTCCAAGTGTCTAAAAACCTTTTGTTAGTCAAAATAACGGCATTTGGTCACCAAAGGTCTGAAAAAAATTTAGTCAAAATGACTGTATTTTTTGTCTTTTAGAGCCTTAAAAAGCCGGTTTTAGACAAGAGTTGTCTAAAACCGGCCATTTGGGCTCCAATGGCATGAAAAATTTTTTTTGGTCAAAATGACTCAATTTTGGTCTCCAAGTGTCTAAAAAGCCTTTTTAGTCAAAATAACTGCATTTCGTCACCAAAGGTCTAAAAAAAAAATTAGTCAAAGTGTCTTTATTTTTGTCTTTTAGAGCCTTAACCACTTGCCGACTGCCGCACGACTATTTACGTCGGCATCTATTTTGGTCTCCAAGTGTCTAAAAACCTTTTGTTAGTCAAAATAACGGCATTTGGTCACCAAAGGTCTGAAAAACAATTTAGTCAAAATGACTGTATTTTTGTCTTTTAGAGCCTTAAAAAGCCGGTTTAAGACAAGATTTGTCTAAAACCGGCCATTTGGGCTCCAATGGCCTGAAAATATTTTTTAGTTAAAATGACTCTATTTCGGTCTCCAAGTGTCTAAAAAGCCTTTTTAAGTCAAAATAACTGCATTTGGTCACCAAAGGTCTGAAAAAAATTAAGTCCAAATGACTATATTTTTTTCTTTGAGAGCCTTAAAAAGCCGGTTTTAGACAAGATTTTAGACATTTGGCTAGAATGGCCTGAAAAAAATGTTTTGGTCAAAAATACTCTATTTTGGTCTCCAAGTGTCTAAAAACCTTTTGTTAGTCAAAATAACGGCATTTGGTCACCAAAGGTCTGAAAAAAATTTAGTCAAAATGACTGTATTTTTTGTCTTTTAGAGCCTTAAAAAGCTGGTTTTAGACAAGATTTGTCTAAAACCGGCCATTTGGGCTCCAATGGCCTGAAAATAAATTTTCGGTCAAAATTACTCTGTTTTGGTCTCCAAGTGTCTAAAAATCGTTTTTTAGTCAAAATAACTGCATTTGGTCACCAAAGGTCAGAAAAAAAATTTCGTCAAAATGACTATATTTTTGTCTTTTAGAGCCTTAAAAAGCCGGTTTTAGACAAGATTTGTTTAAAACCGGCAATTTGGGCTCCAATGGCCTGAAAAAAATGTTTTGGTCAAAATGACTCTATTTTGGTCTCCAAGTGTCTAAAAACTTTTGTTAGTCAAAATAACGGCATTTGGTCACCAAAGGTCTGAAAAACAATTTAGTCAAAATGACTGTATTTTTGTCTTTTAGAGCCTTAAAAAGCCGGTTTAAGACAAGATTTGTCTAAAACCGGCCATTTGATCTCCAATGGCCTGAAAATTATTTTTTAGTTAAAATGACTCTATTTTGGTCTCCAAGTGTCTAAAAACCTTTTGTTAGTCAAAATAACGGCATTTGGTCACCAAAGGTCTGAAAAAAATTTAGTCAAAATGACTGTATGTTTTGTCTTTTAGAGCCTTAAAAATCCGGTTTTAGACAAGAGTTGTCTAAAACCGGCCATTTGGGCTCCAATGGCATGAAAAAATGTTTTTGGTCAAAATGACTCAATTTTGGTCTCCAAGTGTCTAAAAAGCCTTTTTTAGTCAAAATAACTGCATTTCGTCACCAAAGGTCTGAAAAAAAATGTAGTCAAAATTAATGTATTTTTGTCTTTTAGTGTCTTAAAAAGCCGGTTTTAGACCAGATTTGTCTAAAACCGACCATTTGGGCTCCAATGGCCTGAAAAAAACTTTTTGGTCAAAATGACTCTATTTTGGTCTCCAAGTGTCTAAAAAGCCTTTTTTAGTCAAAATAACTGCATTTGGTCACCAAAGGTCTGAAAAATACTATAGTCAAAATGACTATATTTTTGTCTTTTAAAGCCTTAAAAAGCCGGTTTTAGACAAGATTTTAGACATTTGGCTCCAATGGCCTGAAAAAAATGTTTTGGTCAGAAATACTCTATTTTGGTCTCCAAGTGTCTAAAAACCTTTTGTTAGTCAAAATAACGGCATTTGGTCACCAAGGGTCTGAAAAAAAAAACTAGTCAAAATTACTGTATTTTTGTCTTTTAGAGCCTTAAAAAGCCGGTTTAAGACAAGATTTGTCTAAAACCGGCCATTTGGGCTCCAATGGCCTGAAAATTATTTTTTAGTTAAAATGACTCTATTTCGGTCTCCAAGTGTCTAAAAAGCCTTTTTAAGTCAAAATAACTGCATTTGGTCACCAAAGGTCTGAAAAAAATTAAGTCCAAATGACTATATTTTTTCTTTGAGAGCCTTAAAAAGCCGGTTTTAGGCACGATTTTAGACATTTGGCTAAAATGGCCTGGAAAAAAATGTTTTGGTCAAAAATACTCTATTTTGGTCTCCAAGTGTCTAAAAACCTTTTGTTAGTTAAAATAACGGCATTTGGTCACCAAAGGTCTGAAAAAAATTTAGTCAAAATGACTGTATGTTTTGTCTTTTAGAGCCTTAAAAATCCGGTTTTAGACAAGAGTTGTCTAAAACCGGCCATTTGGGCTCCAATGGCATGAAAAAATGTTTTT
Organism: Pelophylax lessonae; assembly: GCF_965119305.1. Classification (NCBI taxonomy): domain Eukaryota; kingdom Metazoa; phylum Chordata; class Amphibia; order Anura; family Ranidae; genus Pelophylax; species Pelophylax lessonae. The sequence goes on from NC_138772.1 coordinate 246,210,318, forward strand.
GGTCAAAATGACTCAATTTTGGTCTCCAAGTGTCTAAAAAGCCTTTTTTAGTCAAAATAACTGCATTTCGTCACCAAAGGTCTAAAAAAAAATTAGTCAAAGTGTCTTTATTTTTGTCTTTTAGAGCCTTTAACCACTTGCCGACTGCCGCACGACTATTTACGTCGGCATCTATTTTGGTCTCCAAGTGTCTAAAAACCTTTTGTTAGTCAAAATAACGGCATTTGGTCACCAAAGGTCTGAAAAAAATTTAGTCAAAATGACTGTATTTTTTGTCTTTTAGAGCCTTAAAAAGCTGGTTTTAGACAAGATTTGTCTAAAACCGGCCATTTGGGCTCCAATGGCCTGAAAAGAAATTTTCGGTCAAAATTACTCTGTTTTGGTCTCCAAGTGTCTAAAAATCGTTTTTTAGTCAAAATAACTGCATTTGGTCACCAAAGGTCAGAAAAAAAATTTCGTCAAAATGACTATATTTTTGTCTTTTAGAGCCTTAAAAAGCCGGTTTTAGACAAGATTTTAGACATTTGGCTCCAATGGCCTGAAAAAAAATGTTTTGGTCAAAAATACTCTATTTTGGTCTCCAAGTGTCTAAAAACCTTTTGTTAGTCAAAATAACGGCATTTGGTCACCAAAGGTCTGAAAAAAAATTAGTCAAAATTACTGTATTTTTTGTCTTTTACAGCCTTAAAAAGCCGGTTTTAGACAAGATTTGTTTAAAACCGGCAATTTGGGCTCCAATGGCCTGAAAAAAATGTTTTGGTCAAAATGACTCTATTTTGGTCTCCAAGTGTCTAAAAACCTTTTGTTAGTCAAAATAACGGCATTTGGTCACCAAAGGTCTGAAAAACAATTTAGTCAAAATGACTGTATTTTTGTCTTTTAGAGCCTTAAAAAGCCGGTTTAAGACAAGATTTGTCTAAAACCGGCCATTTGGGCTCCAATGGCCTGAAAATTATTTTTTAGTTAAAATGACTCTATTTCGGTCTCCAAGTGTCTAAAAAGCCTTTTTAAGTCAAAATAACTGCATTTGGTCACCAAAGGTCTGAAAAAATTAAGTCCAAATGACTATATTTTTTTCTTTGAGAGCCTTAAAAAGCCGGTTTTAGGCACGATTTTAGACATTTGGCTAAAATGGCCTGAAAAAAATGTTTTGGTCAAAAATACTCTATTTTGGTCTCCAAGTGTCTAAAAACCTTTTGTTAGTCAAAATAACGGCATTTGGTCACCAAAGGTCTGAAAAAGAAAATTAGTCAAAATTACTGTATTTTTTGTCTTTTACAGCCTTAAAAAGCCGGTTTTAGACAAGATTTGTTTAAAACCGGCCATTTGGGCTCGATTGGCCTGAAAAAAATGTTTTGGTCAAAATGACTCTATTTTGGTCTCCAAGTGTATAAAAACCTTTCGTTAGTCAAAATAACGGCATTTCGCCACCAAAGGTCTAAAAAAATTTAGTCAAAGTGACTTTATTTTTGTCTTTTAGAGCCTTAACCACTATATACGTCGGCAGTAAGCCCCTCACAGGCAAAGTGATGTTGATCTACGTTGCTAGCCTGTTAGGGTCTAGGGAGCGAGCGCGCGCCCCGGAGGCGAGCTCCCGCGTGGTCATGGATCCCCCGCACGTGTCCCCCGATGTCTGCCGGTCACTTGGCGATCCGACAGAGGGAGAAAGTCAGGCGACTGATGTAAACAAGCCCCCTGTCATTCTCCCCTGTGTAGAAACAGTGATCATACGGTTCTACTATGTAGGACCGTTGATCACTGTTCCTACAGCTCAAGCCACAGCCAATCACAGTTAGAATCACGCCCCTAGGGACACACACAGCCCCTCCCTCTCAAAAAAAGTTAACCCCTTCACTGCCAGTGTAATTTTACAGTAACAGTGCATATGTATAGCACTGATTACTGTAGAAATGTCACTGGTAACCCCGAAAGTGTCAAAAATGTCAGTCAAGGGTCCGATCTGTCTGCCGCAATTTTGCAGTACCGCAAAAAAAAATCGCAGATCGCCGCCATTACACGTTGAAAAAAAACCAACAAAAATTACAAAAAATCTTTCCCTTTGTTAGTAAACGCGATAACTTTTGCGCACACCAATCAAAATACGCTTTTTGCGATTTTTTTACCAAACATGTAGCATAAACAAATTGGCCGAAAATGTTAAAAAACTTTGATTTTTACATTTTTTTGGTGAATTTCATATAAAAAAATGTGAAAAATATTGCTATTTTTGCAAAATTGACGCTCTTTTTTTGTTTATAGCGCATGATCAAAAAATCGCACAGGTGATCTTTTAGAGCCTTGAAAAGCCGGTTTTAGACAAGATTTTAGATTTTTGGGCTCCAATGGCGTGAAATTTTTTTTGTTAAAATGACTCTATTTTGGTCTCCAAGTGTCGAAAAAAGCCTTTTTTAGTATAAATGAATGCATTTGGTCACCAAAGGTCTGAAAAAAAGCTAGTCAAAATTAATGTATTTTAGTCTTTTAGTGTCTTAAAAAGCCGGTTTTAGACCAGATTTGTCTCCAATGGCCTGAAAAAAATTTTTTGGTCAAAATGACTCTATTTTGGTCTCCAAGTGTCTAAAAAGCCTTTTTTTCAAAATAACTGAATTTGGTCACCAAAGGTCTGAAAAATACTTTAGTCAAAATGACTGTATTTTTGTCTTTTAGAGCCTTAAAAAGCCGGTTTTAGACAAGATTTTAGACATTTGGCTCCAATGGCCTGAAAAAAATGTTTTGGTCAAAAATACTCTATTTTGGTCTCCAAGTGTCTAAAAACCTTTTGTTAGTCAAAATAACGGCATTTGGTCACCAAAGGTCTGAAAAAAATTTAGTCAAAATTACTGTATTTTTTGTCTTTTACAGCCTTAAAAAGACGGTTTTAGACAAGATTTGTTTAAAACCGGCCATTTGGGCTCCAATGGCCTGAAAAAAATGTTTTGGTCAAAATGACTCTATTTTGGTCTCCAAGTGTCTAAAAACCTTTTGTTAGTCAAAATAACGGCATTTGGTCACCAAAGGTCTGAAAAAAAATTTAGTCAAAATGACTATATTTTTGTCTTTTAGAGCCTTAAAAAGCCGGTTTAAGACAAGATTTGTCTAAAACCGGCCATTTGGGCTCCAATGGCTTGAAAATTATTTTTTTAGTTAAAATGACTCTATTTTGGTCTCCAAGTGTCTAAAAAGCCTTTTTTAGTCAAAATATCTGCATTTGGTCACCAAAGGTCTGATAAAAAAATTAGTCAAAATGACTGCATTTTTGTCTTTTAGAGCCTTAAAAAGCCGGTTTTAGACAAGATTTGTCTATAACTGGCCATTTGGGCTCCAATTGCCTGAAAAAAATTCGGTCAAAATGACTCTATTTTGGTCTCCAAATGTCTAAAAAGCCTTTTTTAGTCACAATAAATAAATTTGGTCACCAAAGATCTGAAAAAAAATAGTCAAAATTAACCGGTTGCCGACCGCCGCACGACTATATACTGCGGCGGTCAGCCCCGGCCAGGCAGAGTGACGTATCGGTACGTCACTCGCCTGTCACTGACTTGCGAGCCTATAGCGAGCGGGCGCGCGCCCGCCGAGGCGCGCGCCCGCCGCGGCTCGTTCACAGGCAAGTCAGTGCGTGTGACCGGCGGACTCGATGTCCGCCGGCCACACTACGATCGCTCCTGTGAAGGGAGAAAGACAGAGCAGCTTGTGTAAACAAGCTGCCTGTCAGTTCTCCCTGTGTAAAAGTAAAGATCTGACCGTTCTACTATGTAGAACGGTGGATCTTTGCTTTTACACCAATAGCAATGTCCCTACACAGTAGAAAGCACGCCCCTAGGACACACTTAACCCCTCCCTTCCCAATAAAGTTAACCCCTTCCCTGCCAGTGTCATTTTTGCAGTAACAGTGCATATGTATAGCACTGATTACTGCAGTAATGTCACTGGTAACCCCAAAAGTGTCAAAAATGTCAGTCAAGGGTCCGATCTGTCCGCCGCAATGTCGCAGTACCGAAAAAAAAATCGCAGATCGCCGCCATTACGCGTTAAAAAAAAAAACACCAAAAATGACAAAAATCTTTCTCTTTGTTAGTAAACGCGATAACTTTTGCGCAAACCAATCAAAATACGCTTTTTGCGATTTTTTTTACCAAACATAGGTAGCATAAAACAAATTGGCCGAAAAATGTTAAAAAATTTTGATTTTTACTTTTTTTTTTGGGGAATTTCATATAAAAAAATGTGAAAAATATTGTTATTTTTGCAAAATTTACGCTCTTTTTTTGTTTATAGCGCGTGATCAAAAAATCGCACAGGTGATCAAATACCACCAAAAGAAAGCTCTGTTTGTGGGAAAAAAAGGACGTCAAATTCGTTTAGGTACAGCGTCGCACGACCGCGCAATTGTCCGTTAAAGTCACGCAGTAAAAAATCGCAAAAAAACCCCTGGTCCTTTAGCAGCCAAATCCTCCGGGGCTTAAGTGGTTAATGTATTGTTGTCTTTTAGTGTCTTAAAAAGCCGGTTTTAGACCAGATTTGTCTAAAACCGGCCATTTGGGCTCCAATGGCCTGAAAAAAATTTTTGGTCAAAATGACTCTACTTTGGTCTTCAAGTGTCTAAAAAGCCTTTTTTTGTCAAAATAACTGAATTTGGTCACCAAAGGTCTGAAAAATACTTTAGTCAAAATGACTGTATTTTTGTCTTTTAGAGCCTTAAAAAGCCGGTTTTAGACAAGATTTGTCTAAAACCGGCCACAATGGCCTGAAAAGAAATTTTCGGTCAAAATTACTCAGTTTTGGTCTCCAAGTGTCTAAAAATCGTTTTTTAGTCAAAATAACTGCATTTGGTCACCAAAGGTCAGAAAAAAAAATTTCGTCAAAATGACTATATTTTTGTCTTTTAGAGCCTTAAAAAGCCGGTTTTAGACAAGATTTTAGACATTTGGCTCCAATGGCCTGAAAAAAATGTTTTGGTCAAAAATACTCTAGTTTGGTCTCCAAGTGTCTAAAAACCTTTTGTTAGTCAAAATGACGGCATTTGGTCACCAAAGGTCTGAAAAAAAATTAGTCAAAATTACTGTATTTTTTGTCTTTTACAGCCTTAAAAAGCCGGTTTTAGACAAGATTTGTTTAAAACCGGCAATTTGGGCTCCAATGGCCTGAAAAAAATGTTTTGGTCAAAATGACTCTATTTTGGTCTCCAAGTGTCTAAAAACTTTTGTTAGTCAAAATAACAGCATTTGGTCACCAAAGGTCTGAAAAACAAACTTAGTCAAAATGACTGTATTTTTGTCTTTTAGAGCCTTAAAAAGCCGGTTTAAGACAAGATTTGTCTAAAACCGGCCATTTGGGCTCCAATGGCCTGAAAATTATTTTTTAGTTAAAATGACTCTATTTCGGTCTCCAAGTGTCTAAAAAGCCTTTTTAAGTCAAAATAACTGCATTTGGTCACCAAAGGTCTGAAAAAATTAAGTCCAAATGACTATATTTTTTTTTTGAGAGCCTTAAAAAGCCGGTTTTAGGCACGATTTTAGACATTTGGCTAAAATGGCCTGAAAAAAATGTTTTGGTCAAAAATACTCTATTTTGGTCTCCAAGTGTCTAAAAACCTTTTGTTAGTCAAAATAACGGCATTTGGTCACCAAAGGTCTGAAAAAAATTTAGTCAAAATGACTGTATTTTTTGTCTTTTAGAGCCTTAAAAAGCCGGTTTTAGACAAGAGTTGTCTAAAACCGGCCATTTGGGCTCCAATGGCATGAAAAATTTTTTTTGGTCAAAATGACTCAATTTTGGTCTCCAAGTGTCTAAAAAGCCTTTTTAGTCAAAATAACTGCATTTCGTCACCAAAGGTCTAAAAAAAAAATTAGTCAAAGTGTCTTTATTTTTGTCTTTTAGAGCCTTAACCACTTGCCGACTGCCGCACGACTATTTACGTCGGCAGTAAGCCCCTCACAGGCAAAGTGATGTTGATCTACGTTGCTAGCTTGTGAGGGTCTAGGGAGCGAGCTCGCGCCCCCGGAGGCGCGCTCCTGCGTGGTCACGGATCCCCCGCACGTGTGACCGGCGGACCCGATGTTCGCCGGTCACTCGGCGATTGTCACTGCAGAGGGAGAAAGTCAGGTGACTGATATAAACAAACCGCCTGTCATTCTCCCCTGTGTAGAAACAGTGATCATACGGTTCTACTATGTAGGACCGTTGATCACTGTTCCTACAGCTCAAGCCACAGCCAATCACAGTTAGAATCATGCCCCGAGGGACACACACAGCCCCTCCCTCTCAAGAAAAGTTAACCCCCTTCACTGCCAGTGTAATTTTACAGTAACAGTGCATATGTATAGCACTGATTACTGTAGAAATGTCACTGGTAACCCTAAAAGTGTCAAAAATGTCAGTCAAGGGTCCGATCTGTCTGCCGCAATTTTGCAGTACCGCAAAAGAAATCGCAGATTACGCGTTGAAAAAAAAACTACAAAAATGACAAAAATCTTTCCCTTTGTTAGTAAACGCGATAACTTTTGCGCAAACCAATCAAAATACGCTTTTTTTTACCAAACATATGTAGCATAAAACAAATTGGCCGAGAATGTTAAAAAAAATTTTATTTTCACATTTTTTGGGGGAATTTCATATAAAAAAAATGTGAAAAATATTGCTATTTTTGCAAAATTGACGCTCTTTTTTTGTTTATAGCGCATGATCAAAAAATCGCACAGGTGATCAAATACCACCAAAAGAAAGCTCTGTTTGTGGGAAAAAAAGGAAGTCAAATTTGTTTAGGTACAGCGTCGCACGACCGCGCAATTGTCCGTTAAAGTCAACGCAGTGCCAAATTGCAAAATAGGCCCTGGTCAGGAAGGGGGTCAAATCTTCCGGGGGTTAAGTGGTTAAATAGCCGGTTTTAGACACGATTTGTCTAAAACCGGCCATTTGAGTTTCAATGGCCTGAAAAAAATGTGTGGTCAAAATGACTCTATATTGGTCTCCAAGTGTCTAAAAAGCCTTTTTTAGTCAAAATAACTGCATTTGGTCACCAAAGGTCTGATAAAAAAATTGTCAAGATGACTGTATTTTTGTCTTTTAGAGCCTTAAAAAGCCGGTTTTAGACAAGATTTGTCTATAACTGGCCATTTGGGCTCCAATTGCCTGAAAAAAAAACGGTCAAAATGACTCTATTTTGGTCTCCAAGTGTCTAAAAAGCCTTTTTTAGTCAAAATAACTGCATTTGGTAACCAAAGGTCTGAAAAAAATGTAGTCAAAATTACTATATTTTTGTCTTTTAGAGCCTTAAAAAGCCGGTTTTAGACAAGATTTTAGACATTTGGCTCCAATGGCCTGAAAAAAATGTTTTGGTCAAAATTAATCTATTTTGGTCTCCAAGTGTCTAAAAAGCCTTTTTAGTCAAAATAACTGCATTTGGTCACCAAAGATCTGAAAAAAAATTTAGTCAAATTGACTGTATTTTTGTCTTTTAGTGCCTTGAAAAGCCGGTTTTAGACAAGATTTTAGATTTTTGGGCTCCAATGGCCTGAAAATTTTTTTCGTTAAAATGACTCTATTTTGGTCTCCAAGTGTCTAAAAAAGTCTTTTTTAGTATAAATAAATGCATTTGGTCAGCAAAGGTCTGAAAAAATTAGTCAAAATTAATGTATTTTTGTCTTTTAGTGTCTTAAAAAGCCAGTTTTAGACCAGATTTGTCTAAAACCGGCCATTTGGGCTCCAATGGCCTGAAAAAATTTTTTGGGTCAAAATGACTCTATTTTGGTCTCCAAGTGTCTAAAAAGCCTTTTTTAGTCAAAATAACTGCATTTGGTCACCAAAGGTCTGAAAAATACTATAGTCAAAATGACTATATTTTTGTCTTTTAAAGCCTTAAAAAGCCGGTTTTAGACAAGATTTTAGACATTTGGCTCCAAAGGCCTGAAAAAAATGTTTTGGTCAGAAATACTCTATTTTGGTCTCCAAGTGTCTAAAAACCTTTTGTTAGTCAAAATAACGGCATTTGGTCACCAAAGGTCTGAAAAAAAAATTAGTCAAAATTACTGTATTTTTTGTCTTTTACAGCCTTAAAAAGCCGGTTTTAGACAAGATTTGTTTAAAACCGGCCATTTGGGCTCGATTGGCCTGAAAAAAATGTTTTGGTCAAAATGACTCTATTTTGGTCTCCAAGTGTATAAAAACCTTTCGTTAGTCAAAATAACGGCATTTCGCCACCAAAGGTCTAAAAAAATTTAGTCAAAGTGACTTTATTTTTGTCTTTTAGAGCCTTAACCACTATATACGTCGGCAGTAAGCCCCTCACAGGCAAAGTGATGTTGATCTACGTTGCTAGCCTGTTAGGGTCTAGGGAGCGAGCGCGCGCCCCGGAGGCGAGCTCCCGCGTGGTCATGGATCCCCCGCACGTGTCCCCCGATGTCTGCCGGTCACTTGGCGATCCGACAGAGGGAGAAAGTCAGGCGACTGATGTAAACAAGCCCCCTGTCATTCTCCCCTGTGTAGAAACAGTGATCATACGGTTCTACTATGTAGGACCGTTGATCACTGTTCCTACAGCTCAAGCCACAGCCAATCACAGTTAGAATCACGCCCCTAGGGACACACACAGCCCCTCCCTCTCAAAAAAAGTTAACCCCTTCACTGCCAGTGTAATTTTACAGTAACAGTGCATATGTATAGCACTGATTACTGTAGAAATGTCACTGGTAACCCCGAAAGTGTCAAAAATGTCAGTCAAGGGTCCGATCTGTCTGCCGCAATTTTGCAGTACCGCAAAAAAAAAAATCGCAGATCGCCGCCATTACACGTTGAAAAAAAACCAACAAAAATTACAAAAAATCTTTCCCTTTGTTAGTAAACGCGATAACTTTTGCGCACACCAATCAAAATACGCTTTTTGCGATTTTTTTACCAAACATGTAGCATAAACAAATTGGCCGAAAATGTTAAAAAACTTTGATTTTTACATTTTTTTGGTGAATTTCATATAAAAAAATGTGAAAAATATTGCTATTTTTGCAAAATTGACGCTCTTTTTTTGTTTATAGCGCATGAACAAAAAATCGCACAGGTGATCTTTTAGAGCCTTGAAAAGCCGGTTTTAGACAAGATTTTAGATTTTTGGGCTCCAATGGCCTGAAATTTTTTTTGTTAAAATGACTCTATTTTGGTCTCCAAGTGTCGAAAAAAGCCTTTTTTAGTATAAATAAATGCATTTGGTCACCAAAGGTCTGAAAAAAGCTAGTCAAAATTAATGTATTTTAGTCTTTTAGTGTCTTAAAAAGCCGGTTTTAGACCAGATTTGTCTCCAATGGCCTGAAAAAAAATTTTTGGTCAAAAAGTGTCTAAAAAGCCTTTTTTTTCAAAATAACTGAATTTGGTCACCAAAGGTCTGAAAAATACTTTAGTCAAAATGACTGTATTTTTGTCTTTTAGAGCCTTAAAAAGACGGTTTTAGACAAGATTTGTTTAAAACCGGCCATTTGGGCTCCAATGGCCTGAAAAAAATGTTTTGGTCAAAATGACTCTATTTTGGTCTCCAAGTGTCTAAAAACCTTTTGTTAGTCAAAATAACGGCATTTGGTCACCAAAGGTCTGAAAAAAAATTTAGTCAAAATGACTATATTTTTGTCTTTTAGAGCCTTAAAAAGCCGGTTTAAGACAAGATTTGTCTAAAAACGGCCATTTGGGCTCCAATGGCTTGAAAATTATTTTTTTAGTTAAAATGACTCTATTTTGGTCTTCAAGTGTCTAAAAAGCCTTTTTTAGTCAAAATATCTGCATTTGGTCACCAAAGGTCTGATAAAAAAATTAGTCAAAATGACTGCATTTTTGTCTTTTAGAGCCTTAACCACTTAAGCCCCGGAGGATTTGGCTGCTAAAGGACCAGGGGTTTTTTTGCGATTTTTTACTGCGTGACTTTAACGGACAATTGCGCGGTCGTGCGACGCTGTACCTAAACGAATTTGACGTCCTTTTTTTCCCACAAACAGAGCTTTCTTTTGGTGGTATTTGATCACCTGTGCGATTTTTTGATCACGCGCTATAAACAAAAAAAGAGCGTAAATTTTGCAAAAATAACAATATTTTTCACATTTTTTTATATGAAATTCCCCCAAAAAAAAAGTAAAAATCAAAATTTTTTAACATTTTTCGGCCAATTTGTTTTATGCTACCTATGTTTGGTAAAAAAAATCGCAAAAAGCGTATTTTGATTGGTTTGCGCAAAAGTTATCGCGTTTACTAACAAAGAGAAAGATTTTTGTCATTTTTGGTGTTTTTTTTTTTAACGCGTAATGGCGGCGATCTGCGATTTTTTTTTGGGTACTGCGACATTGCGGCGGACAGATCGGACCCTTGACTGACATTTTTGACACTTTTGGGGTTACCAGTGACATTACTGCAGTAATCAGTGCTATACATATGCACTGTTACTGCAAAAATGACACTGGCAGGGAAGGGGTTAACTTTATTGGGAAGGGAGGGGTTAAGTGTGTCCTAGGGGCGTGCTTTCTACTGTGTAGGGACATTGCTATTGGTGTAAAAGCAAAGATCAACCGTTCTACATAGTAGAACGGTCAGATCTTTACTTTTACACAGGGAGAACTGACAGGCAGCTTGTTTACACAAGCTGCTCTGTCTTTCTCCCTTCACAGGAGCGATCGTAGTGTGGCCGGCGGACATCGAGTCCGCCGGTCACACGCACTGACTTGCCTGTGAACGAGCCGCGGCGGGCGCGCGCCTCGGCGGGCGCGCGCTCGCTCGCTATAGGCTCGCAAGTCAGTGACAGGCGAGTGACGTACCGATACGTCACTCTGCCTGGCCGGGGCTGACCGCCGCAGTATATAGTCGTGCGGCGGTCGGCAACCGGTTAAAAAGCCGGTTTTAGACAAGATTTGTCTATAACTGGCCATTTGGGCTCCAATTGCCTGAAAAAATTCGGTCAAAATGACTCTATTTTGGTCTCCAAATGTCTAAAAAGCCTTTTTTAGTCACAATAAATAAATTTGGTCACCAAAGATCTGAAAAAAATAGTCAAAATTAATGTATTGTTGTCTTTTAGTGTCTTAAAAAGCCGGTTTTAGACCAGATTTGTCTAAAACCGGCCATTTGGGCTCCAATGGCCTGAAAAAATTTTTTGGTCAAAATGACTCTACTTTGGTCTCCAAGTGTCTAAAAAGCCTTTTTTGTCAAAATAACTGAATTAGGACACCAAAGGTCTGAAAAATACTTTAGTCAAAATGACTGTATTTTTGTCTTTTAGAGCCTTAAAAAGCCGGTTTTAGACAAGATTTGTCTAAAACCGGCCACAATGGCCTGAAAAGAAATTTTCGGTCAAAATTACTCTGTTTTGGTCTCCAAGTGTCTAAAAATCGTTTTTTAGTCAAAATAACTGCATTTGGTCACCAAAGGTCAGAAAAAAAATTTCGTCAAAATGACTATATTTTTGTCTTTTAGAGCCTTAAAAAGCCGGTTTTAGACAAGATTTTAGACATTTGGCTCCAATGGCCTGAAAAAAATGTTTTGGTCAAAAATACTCTAGTTTGGTCTCCAAGTGTCTAAAAACCTTTTGTTAGTCAAAATGACGGCATTTGGTCACCAAAGGTCTGAAAAAAAAATTAGTCAAAATTACTGTATTTTTTGTCTTTTACAGCCTTAAAAAGCCTGTTTTAGACAAGATTTGTTTAAAACCGGCAATTTGGGCTCCAATGGCCTGAAAAAAATGTTTTGGTCAAAATGACTCTATTTTGGTCTCCAAGTGTCTAAAAACTTTTGTTAGTCAAAATAACAGCATTTGGTCACCAAAGGTCTGAAAAACAAACTTAGTCAAAATGACTGTATTTTTGTCTTTTAGAGCCTTAAAAAGTCGGTTTAAGACAAGATTTGTCTAAAACCGGCCATTTGGGCTCCAATGGCCTGAAAATTATTTTTTAGTTAAAATGACTCTATTTCGGTCTCCAAGTGTCTAAAAAGCCTTTTTAAGTCAAAATAACTGCATTTGGTCACCAAAGGTCTGAAAAAATTAAGTCCAAATGACTATATTTTTTTCTTTGAGAGCCTTAAAAAGCCGGTTTTAGGCACGATTTTAGACATTTGGCTAAAATGGCCTGAAAAAAATGTTTTGGTCAAAAATACTCTATTTTGGTCTCCAAGTGTCTAAAACCTTTTGTTAGTCAAAATAACGGCATTTGGTCACCAAAGGTCTGAAAAAAATTCAGTCAAAATGACTGTATTTTTTGTCTTTTAGAGCCTTAAAAAGCCGGTTTTAGACAAGAGTTGTCTAAAACCGGCCATTTGGGCTCCAATGGCATGAAAAATTTTTTTGGTCAAAATGACTCAATTTTGGTCTCCAAGTGTCTAAAAAGCCTTTTTAGTCAAAATAACTGCATTTCGTCACCAAAGGTCTAAAAAAAAATTAGTCAAAGTGTCTTTATTTTTGTCTTTTAGAGCCTTAACCACTTGCCGACTGCCGCACGACTATTTACGTCGGCAGTAAGCCCCTCACAGGCAAAGTGATGTTGATCTACGTTGCTAGCTTGTGAGGGTCTAGGGAGCGAGCGCGCGCCCCCGGAGGCGCGCTCCCGCGTGGTCACGGATCCCCCGCACGTGTGACCGGCGGACCCGATGTTCTCCGGTCACTCGGCGATTGTCACTGCAGAGGGAGAAAGTCAGGTGACTGATATAAACAAGCCGCCTGTCATTCTCCCCTGTGTAGAAACAGTGATCATACGGTTCTACTATGTAGGACCGTTGATCACTGTTCCTACAGCTCAAGCCACAGCCAATCACAGTTAGAATCATGCCCCGAGGGACACACACAGCCCCTCCCTCTCAAAAAAAGTTAACCCCCTTCACTGCCAGTGTAATTTTACAGTAACAGTGCATATGTATAGCACTGATTACTGTAGAAATGTCACTGGTAACCCCAAAAGTGTCAAAAATGTCAGTCAAGGGTCCGATCTGTCTGCCGCAATTTTGCAGTACCGCAAAAGAAATCGCAGATCGCCGCCATTACGCGTTGAAAAAAAAACTACAAAAATGACAAAAATCTTTCCCTTTGTTAGTAAACGCGATAAATTTTGCGCAAACCAATCAAAATACGCTTTTTTTTACCAAACATATGTAGCATAAAACAAATTGGCCGAAAATGTTAAAAAAATTTTGATTTTCACATTTTTTGGGGGAATTTCATATAAAAAAATGTGAAAAATATTGCTATTTTTGCAAAATTTACGCGCTTTTTTTGTTTATAGCGCATGATCAAAAAATCGCACAGGTGATCAAATACCACCAAAAGAAAGCTCTGTTTGTGGGAAAAAAAGGAAGTCAAATTTGTTTAGGTACAGCGTCGCACGACCGCGCAATTGTCCGTTAAAGTCAACGCAGTGCCAAATTGCAAAATAGGCCCTGGTCAGGAAGGGGGTCAAATCTTCCGGGGCTTAAGTGGTTAAATAGCCGGTTTTAGACACGATTTGTCTAAAACCGGCCATTTGAGTTTCAATGGCCTGAAAAAAATGTTTGGTCAAAATGACTCTATATTGGTCTCCAAGTGTCTAAAAAGCCTTTTTTAGTCAAAATAACTGCATTTGGTCACCAAAGGTCTGATAAAAAAAATTGTCAAGATGACTGTATTTTTGTCTTTTAGAGCCTTAAAAAGCCGGTTTTAGACAAGATTTTAGACATTTGGCTCCAATGGCCTGAAAAAAATGTTTTGGTCAAAATGAATCTATTTTGGTCTCCAAGTGTCTAAAAAGCCTTTTTAGTCAAAATAACTGCATTTGGTCACCAAAGATCTGAAAAAAATTTAGTCAAATTGACTGTATTTTTGTCTTTTAGTGCCTTGAAAAGCTGGTTTTAGACAAGATTTTAGATTTTTGGGCTCCAATAGCCTGAACATTTTTTTTGTTAAAATGACTCTATTTTGGTCTCCAAGTGTCTAAAAAAAGTATTTTTTAGTATAAATAAATGCATTTGGTCAGCAAAGGTCTGAAAAAATTAGTCAAAATTAATGTATTTTTGTCTTTTAGTGTCTTAAAAAGCTGGTTTTAGACCAGATTTGTCTAAAACCGGCCATTTGGGCTCCAATGGCCTGAAAAAAACTTTTTGGTCAAAATGACTCTATTTTGGTCTCCAAGTGTCTAAAAAGCCTTTTTTAGTCAAAATAACTGCATTTGGTCACCAAAGGTCTGAAAAATACTATAGTCAAAATGACTATATTTTTGTCTTTTAAAGCCATAAAAAGCCGGTTTTAGACAAGATTTTAGACATTTGGCTCCAATGGCCTGAAAAAAATGTTTTGGTCAGAAATACTCTATTTTGGTCTCCAAGTGTCTAAAAGCCTTTTGTTAGTCAAAATAACGGCATTTGGTCACCAAAGGTCTGAAAAAAAATAATTAGTCAAAATTACTGTATTTTTTGTCTTTTACAGCCTTAAAAAGCCGGTTTTAGACAAGATTTGTTTAAAACCGGCCGTTTGGGCTCCAATGGCCTGAAAAAAATGTTTTGGTCAAAATGACTCTATTTTGGTCTCCAAGTGTCTAAAAACCTTTTGTTAGTCAAAATAACGGCATTTGGTCACCAAAGGTCTGAAAAAAAATTTAGTCAAAATGACTATATTTTTGTCTTTTAGAGCCTTAAAAAGCCGGTTTAAGACAAGATTTGTCTAAAACCGGCCATTTGGGCTCCAACGACTTGAAAATTATTTTTTTAGTTAAAATGACTCTATTTTGGTCTCCAAGTGTCTAAAAAGCCTTTTTAAGTCAAAATAACTGCATTTGGTCACCAAAGGTCTGAAAAAAAATTAAGTCCAAATGTCTATATTTTTTTCTTTGAGAGCCTTAAAAAGCCGGTTTTAGGCACGATTTTAGACATTTGGGCTTAAATGGCCTGAAAGATTTTTTTGGTCAAAATGACTCTATTTTGGTCTCCAAGTGTCTAAAAAGCCTTTTTTAGTCAAAATATCTGCATTTGGTCACCAAAGGTCTGATAAAAAAATTAGTCAAAATGACTGCATTTTTGTCTTTTAGAGCCTTAAAAAGCCGGTTTTAGACAACATTTTAGACATTTGGCTCCAATGGCCTGAAAAAAATGTTTTGGTCAAAAATACTCTAGTTTGGTCTCCAAGTGTCTAAAAACGGCATTTGGTCACCAAAGGTCTGAAAAAAAATTAGTCAAAATTACTGTATTTTTTGTCTTTTACAGCCTTAAAAAGCCGGTTTTAGACAAGATTTGTTTAAAACCGGCAATTTGGGCTCCAATGGCTTGAAAAAAATGTTTTGGTCAAAATGACTCTATTTTGGTCTCCAAGTGTCTAAAAACTTTTGTTAGTCAAAATAACGGCATTTGGTCACCAAAGGTCTGAAAAACAAACTTAGTCAAAATGACTGTATTTTTGTCTTTTAGAGCCTTAAAAAGCCGGTTTAAGACAAGATTTGTCTAAAACCGGCCATTTGGGCTCCAATGGCCTGAAAATTATTTTTTAGTTAAAATGACTCTATTTCGGTCTCCAAGTGTCTAAAAAGCCTTTTTAAGTCAAAATAACTGCATTTGGTCACCAAAGGTCTGAAAAAAATTAAGTCCAAATGACTATATTTTTTCTTTGAGAGCCTTAAAAAGCCGGTTTTAGGCACGATTTTAGACATTTGGCTAAAATGGCCTGGAAAAAAATGTTTTGGTCAAAAATACTCTATTTTGGTCTCCAAGTGTCTAAAAACCTTTTGTTAGTCAAAATAACGGCATTTGGTCACCAAAGGTCTGAAAAAAATTTAGTCAAAATGACTGTATTTTTTGTCTTTTAGAGCCTTAAAAATCCGGTTTTAGACAAGAGTTGTCTAAAACCGGCCATTTGGGCTCCAATGGCATGAAAAAATGTTTTTGGTCAAAATGACTCAATTTTGGTCTCCAAGTGTCTAAAAAGCCTTTTTTAGTCAAAATAACTGCATTTCGTCACCAAAGGTCTAAAAAAAAAATTAGTCAAAGTGTCTTTATTTTTGTCTTTTAGAGCCTTAACCACTTGCCGACTGCCGCACGAGTTTTTACGTCAGCAGTAAGCCCCTCACAGGCAAAGTGATGTTGATCCACGTTGATAGCTTGTGAGGGTCTAGGGAGCGAGCGCGCGCCCCCGGAGGCACGCTCCCGCGTGGTCACGGATCCCCCGCACGTGTGACCGGCGGACCCGATGTTCGCCGGTCACTCGGCGATCGTCACTGCAGAGGGAGAAAGTCAGGCGACTGATGTAAACAAGCCACCTGTCATTCCCCCCTGTGTAGAAACAGTGATCATACGGTTCTACTATGTAGGACCGTTGATCACTGTTCCTACAGCTCAAGCCACAACCAATCACAGTTAGAATCACGCCCCGAGGGACACACACAGCCCCTCCCTCTCAAAAAAAAGTTAACCCCCTTCACTGCCAGTGTAATTTTACAGTAACAGTGCATATGTATAGCACTGATTACTGTAGAAATGTCACTGGTAACCCCAAAAGTGTCAAAAATGTCAGTCAAGGGTCCGATCTGTCTGCCGCAATTTTGCAGTACCGCAAAAAAAATCGCAGATCGCCGCCATTACGCGTTGAAAAAAAAACTACAAAAACGACAAAAATCTTTCCCTTTGTTAGTAAACGCGATAACTTTTGCGCAAACCAATCAAAATACGCTTTTTTTTTACCAAACATATGTAGCATAAAACAAATTGGCCAAAAATGTTAAGAAATTTTGATTTTCACATTTTTTGGGGGAATTTCATATAAAAAATGTGAAAAATATTGCTATTTTTGCAAAATTGACGCTCTTTTTTTGTTTATAGCGCATGATCAAAAAATCGCACAGGTGATCAAATACCACCAAAAGAAAGCTCTGTTTGTGGGAAAAAAAGGAAGTCAAATTTGTTTAGGTACAGCGTCGCACGACTGCGCAATTGTCCGTTAAAGTCAACGCAGTGCCGAATCGCAAAATAGGCCCTGGTCAGGAAGGGGGTCAAATCTTCCAGGGGTTAAGTGGTTAAATAGCCGGTTTTAGACACGATTTGTCTAAAACTGGCCATTTGAGTTTCAATGGCCTGAAAAAAATGTTTGGTCAAAATGACTCTATTTTGGTCTCCAAGTGTCTAAAAAGCCTTTTTTAGTCAAAATAACTGCATTTGGTCACCAAAGGTCTGAAAAAAATGTAGTCAAAATTACTATATTTTTGTCTTTTAGAGCCTTAAAAAGCCGGTTTTAGACAAGATTTTAGACATTTGGCTCCAATGGCCTGAAAAAAATGTTTTGGTCAAAATGACTATTTTGGTCTCCAAGTGTCTAAAAAGCCTTTTTAGTCAAAATAACTGCATTTGGTCACCAAAGATCTGAAAAAAAATGTAGTCAAATTGACTGTATTTTTGTCTTTTAGTGCCTTGAAAAGCCGGTTTTAGACAAGATTTTAGATTTTTGGGCTCCAATGGCCTGAAAATTTTTTTTGTTAAAATGACTCTATTTTGGTCTCCAAGTGTCTAAAAAAGTCTTTTTTAGTATAAATAAATGCATTTGGTCAGCAAAGGTCTGAAAAAATTAGTCAAAATTAATGTTTTTTTGTCTTTTAGTGTCTTAAAAAGCCGGTTTTAGACCAGATTTGTCTAAAACCGGCCATTTGGGCTCCAATGGCCTGAAAAAAACTTTTTGGTCAAAATGACTCTATTTTGGTCTCCAAGTGTCTAAAAAGCCTTTTTTAGTCAAAATAACTGCATTTGGTCACCAAAGTTCTGAAAAATACTTTAGTCAAAATGACTATATTTTTGTCTTTTAAAGCCTTAAAAAGCCGGTTTTAGACAAGATTTTAGACATTTGGCTCCAATGGCCTGAAAAAAATGTTTTGGTCAAAAAAACTCTATTTTGGTCTCCAAGTGTCTAGAAAATCTTTTGTTAGTCAAAATAACGGCATTTGGTCACCAAAGGTCTGAAAAAAATTTAGTCAAAATTACTGTATTTTTTGTCTTTTACAGCCTTAAAAAGCCGGTTTTAGACAAGATTTGTTTTAAACCGGCCATTTGGGCTCGATTGGCCTGAAAAAAATGTTTTGGTCAAAATGACTCTAATGTGGTCTCCAAGTGTCTAAAAACCTTTCGTTAGTCAAAATAACGGCATTTGGTCACCAAAGGTCTGAAAAACAATTTAGTCAAAATGACTGTATTTTTGTCTTTTAGAGCCTTAAAAAGCCGGTTTAAGACAAGATTTGTCTAAAACCAGCCATTTTGGGCTCCAATGGCCTGAAAATAATTTTTTAGTTAAAATGACTGTATTTTGGTCTCCAAGTGTCTAAAAAGGCTTTTTAAGTCAAAATAACTGCATTTGGTCACTAAAGGTCTGAAAAAAAATTAAGTCCAAATGACTATATTTTTTTCTTTTAGAGCCTTAAAAAGCCGGTTTTAGACAAGATTTTAGACATTTGGCTCCAATAGCCTGAAAAAATTTTTTTGGGTCAAAATGACTCGATTTTGGCCTCCAAGAGTCTAAAAAGCCTTCCTTTTTTAGTCAAAATAACTGCATTTGGTCACCAAAGGTATGAAAAACACATTTAGTCAAATTGACTGTATTTTTGTCTTTTAGAGCCTTAAAAGGCGGGTTTTAGGCACGATTTTAGACATTTGGGCTCAAATGGCCTGAAAGATTTTTTTGGTCAAAATGACTCTATTTTGGTCTCCACGTGTCTAAAAAGCCTTTTTTAGTCAAAATAACTGCATTTGGTCACCAAAGGTCTGATAAAAAAAATTAGTCAAAATGACTGTATTTTTGTCTTTTAGAGCCTTAAAAAGACGGTTTTAGACAAGATTTGTCTATAACTGGCCATTTGGGCTCCAATTGCCTGAAAAAAATTCGGTCAAAATGACTCTATTTTGGTCTCCAAGTGTCTAAAAAGCCTTTTTAGTCAAAATAACTGCATTTGGTAACCAAAGGTCTGAAAAAAATTTAGTCAAAATGAGTATATTTTTGTCTTTTAGAGCCTTAAAATGCCGGTTTTAGACAAGATTTTAGACATTTGGCTACAATGGCCTGAAAAAAATGTTTTGGTCAAAATGACTCTATTTTGGTCTCCAAGTGTCTAAAAAGCCTTTTTAGTCACAATAAATGCATTTGGTCACCAAAGATCTGAAAAACATTTAGTCAAATTGACTGTATTTTTGTCTTTTAGAGCCTTGAAAAGCCGGTTTTAGACAAGATTTTAGATATTTGGGCTCCAATGGCCTGAAAATTTTTTTGTTAAAATGACTCTATTTTGGTCTCCAAGTGTCTAAAAAAGCCTTTTTTAGTATAAATAACTGCATTTGGTCACCAAAGGTCTGAAAAAAATTAGTCAAAATGACTGTATTTTTGTCTTTTAGAGCCTTAAAAAGCCGGTTTTAGATAAGAGTTGTCTAAAACCGGCCATTTGGGCTCCAATGGCCTGAAAAAAATTTGTTGGCAAAAATGACTCAATTTTGGTCTCCAAGTGTCTAAAAAAGCCTTTTTTAGTCAAAATAACTGCATTTTGTCACCAAAGGTCTAAAAAAATTAGTCAAAGTGACTTTATTTTTGTCTTTTAGAGCCTAAACCACTTGCCGACTGCCGCACGACTATTTACGTCGGCAGTAAGCCCCTCACAGGCAAAGTGATGTTGATCTATAGAATATAAACAAATCCGCGCTAAGGATGTCAGAGGATAAATTAAATGTGTGCACAGGTAAGCTGCAGCCTCACTTAAAATATAGCCAAAAGGCTATATAAATATGTATGTAAATATGAAGTGGTGGCGCTGCTTATAAAGTGCAAATAGGTATATATAGATATATAAAATGAAAAGAATATAAAATGTAGAAACACAGATGTGATTGAGGAATAAAAATATAAATATAAATGGTGGATATGTAAATAGTGCCACAATATAGTGAAAATCCAACATAAAATGGTATTGGGAATGAGTTAATATGGAATATATGAAAAAATATAAAAAAGTAAAATGAAGTACAATATAAATAACCACCAAAGTGCGTAATATAAAGTGCAAAGTACTACAATATATATATCCTAGTATATACCTAAAATAATAATATCAGCATGTTGCAATAAAATGGTAAGAGAATAACTTAAAATAATAATACATAGGTGATGGTATAATATGAAAAAGTGTGCAAAAAGTGCAACAATTAAACTGGGTGTGCGGGAAACTTTTCCGGAAAAATAAATAAGAGTGCGGGAAACTATTTTTTCAAAGTGCAGCTAGAAGTGATGTGATCTAAATTCATGTGATAAATAAGTCCGTATAATAGTAAAGGTGCAAACAATATTATGGGCAAGCTAGATGTGCGAAGAAATATGAACTCCAAGGTGAAAATAAGAAATGGTATTCAATCAGATCAGCTGATAAAATAAGTCCATATATAGATGATTGTGCCCCGAGGAGTGGTGAATGAATAAGTATCCTGCGGTGACCCCCAAGGTGGGTGACTGGCGAGTGGCGGGGAAACCTCTAGTAGAAAAACCTACTCACCAGATGTACCTACCCCACACAGGGGTATAGGGCAGGTACTGTAGAAATATCCTGTTGGTCCTGGCTCTGGGTAGTAGTTCCCTTCCTGGGGGAGATGTAGTATAGGGTCCGCAGGGATATCCTAAAGTGGGATCCTATCCGATAGTAGGATATCCAACGATCCGTGGGGTGAACTGATATGGCCACTCAAAGGTATGTGGATGGAAGGATCATATAAATAGAAAAGAACTCGATAGTGTAATACCGTTTTTAAAGTTTATTCCTTCCAGCAGTAACATAAAAATGGGTACTCACATAGATAAAATCAGTAAACAGCGAGGTAGTGGCGTCCCGGAACGCAATGCGTTCCAACTGGAGACCGGAACCGGAAGTGACGTGACGGCGCTGTACGCGTTTCGTCATGTGAAGACGCTGCAGAAGACGTCACATGACGAAACGCGTACAGCGCCGTCACGTCACTTCCGGTTCCGGTCTCCAGTTGGAACGCATTGCGTTCCGGGACGCCACTACCTCGCTGTTTACTGATTTTATCTATGTGAGTACCCATTTTTATGTTACTGCTGGAAGGAATAAACTTTAAAAACTGTATTACACTATCGAGTTCTTTTCTATTTATATGATCCTTCCATCCACATACCTTTGAGTGGCCATATCAGTTCACCCCACCGATCGTTGGATATCCTACTATCGGATAGGATCCCACTTTAGGATATCCCTGCGGACCCTATACTACATCTCCCCCAGGAAGGGAACTACTACCCAGAGCCAGGACCAACAGGATATTTCTACAGTACCTGCCCTATACCCCTGTGTGGGGTAGGTACATCTGGTGAGTAGGTTTTTCTACTAGAGGTTTCCCCGCCACTCGCCAGTCACCCACCTTGGGGGTCACCGCAGGATACTTATTCATTCACCACTCCTCGAGGCACAATCATCTATATATGGACTTATTTTATCAGCAGATCTGATTGAATACCATTTCTTATTTTCACCTTGGAGTTCATATTTCTTCGCACATCTAGCTTGCCCATAATATTGTTTGCACCTTTACTATTATACGGACTTATTTATCACATGATGTTGATCTATGTTGCTAGCCTGTGAGGGTCTAGGGAGCGAGCGCACGCCCCCGGAGGCGAGCTCCCGCGTGGTCTTGGATCCTTGCACGTGTGACCGGCAGACACGATGTCCGCCGGTCACTCGGCGATCGTCACTGCAGAGGGAGAAAGTCAGGCGACTGATGTAAACAAGCCGCCTGTCATTCTCCCCTGTGTAGAACCAGTGATCATACGGTTCTACTATGTAGGACCGTTGATCACTGTTCCTACAGCTCAAGCCACAGCCAATCACAGTTAGAATCACGCCACTAGGGACACACACAGCCCCTCCCTCTAAAAAAAAGTTAACCCCTTCACTGCCAGTGTAATTTTACTGGTACAGTGCATATGTATAGCACTAATTACTGTAGAAATGTCACTGGTAACCCCAAAAGTGTCAAAAATGTCAGTCAAGGGTCCGATCTGTCTGCCGCAATTTTGCAGTACCGCAAAAAAAATCGCAATTACGCGTTGAAAAAAAACCCAACAAAAATGACAAAAATCTTTCCCTTTGTTAGTAAACGCGATAACTTTTGCGCAAACCAATCAAAATATGCTTTTTGCGATTTTTTTTTACCAAACATATGTAGCATAAACAAATTGGCCAAAAATGTTAAAAAACTTTGATTTTTACATTTTTTTGGTGAATTTCATATAAAAAAATGTGAAAAATATTGCTATTTTTGCAAAATTGACGCTCTTTTTTTGTTTATAGCGCATGATCAAAAAATCGCACAGGTGATCTTTTAGAGCCTTGAAAAGCCGGTTATAGACAAGATTTTAGATTTTTGGGCTCCAATGGCCTGAAATTTTTTTGTTAAAATGACTCTATTTTGGTCTCCAAGTGTCTAAAAAAGCCTTTTTTAGTATAAATAAATGCATTTGGTCACCAAAGGTCTGAAAAAAAACTAGTCAAAATTAATGTATTTTTGTCTTTTAGTGTCTTAAAAAGCCGGTTTTAGACCAGATTTGTCTAAAACCGGCCATTTGGGCTCCAATGGCCTGAAAAATTTTTTTGGTCAAAATGACTCTATTTTGGTCTCCAATTGTCTAAAAAGCCTTTTTTCCAAAATAACTGAATTTGGTCACCAAAGGTCTGAAAAATACTTTAGTCAAAATTACTGTATTTTTGTCTTTTAGAGCCTTAAAAAGCCGGTTTTAGACAAGATTTTAGACATTTGGCTCCAATGGCCTGAAAAAAATGTTTCGGTCAAAAATACTCTATTTTGGTCTCCAAGTGTCTAAAAACCTTTTGTTAGTCAAAATAACGGCATTTGGTCACCAAAGGTCTGAAAAAAAATGTAGTCAAAATTACTGTATTTTTTGTCTTTTACAGCCTTAAAAAGACGGTTTTAGACAAGATTTGTTTAAAACCGGCCATTTGGGCTCCAATGGCCTGAAAAAAATGTTTTGGTCAAAATGACTCTATTTTGGTCTCCAAGTGTCTAAAAACCTTTTGTTAGTCAAAATAACGGCATTTGGTCACCAAAGGTCTGAAAAAAAATTTAGTCAAAATGACTTTATTTTTTTCTTTGAGAGCCTTAAAAAGCCGGTTTTAGACAAGATTTTAGACATTTGGCTCCAATAGCCTGAAGAAATTTTTTGGGTCAAAATGACTCGATTTTGGTCTCCAAGTGTCTAAAAAGCCTTCCTTTTTTAGTCAAAATAACTGCATTTGGTCACCAAAGGTATGAAAAACAAATTTAGTCAAATTGACTGTATTTTTGTCTTTTAGAGCCTTAAAACGCGGGTTTTAGGCACGATTTTAGACATTTGGGCTCAAATGGCCTGAAAGATTTTTTTGGTCAAAATGTCTCTATTTTGGTCTCCAAGTGTCTAAAAAGCCTTTTTTAGTCAAAATATCTGCATTTGGTCACCAAAGGTCTGATAAAAAAAATTAGTCAAAATGACTGCATTTTTGTCTTTTAGAGCCTTAACCACTTGCCGACCGCCGCACGACTATCTACGTCGGCGGTCAGCCCCTCACAGGCAAACTAACGTAGGGCTACGTTGCTTGCTTGTGAGGGTCTAGGGAGCGAGCGCGCGCCCCCGGAGGCGCGCTCCCGCTCCCGCGTGGTCACGGACCCCCCCGCGCGTGTGACCAGCGGACCCGATGTCCGCCGGCCACTCGGCGATGGGGGGGGGAGAGGGAGAATGTCAGGCAGCTTGTGTAAACAAACTGCCTGTCATTCTCCTCGCTGCAAAGACACTGATAAAACGGATCTGGTATGTAGATCCGTTGATCAGTGTCCTTACAGCTAGAGCCACAGCCAATCACAGTAGAAACCACGCCCCTAGGGACACACACAGCCCCTCCCTTCCAAATAAAGTTAACCCCTTCACTACCAGTGTATTTTTACAGTAACAGTGCATATGTATAGCACTGATTACTGTAGAAATGTCACTGGTAACCCCAAAAGTGTCAAAAATGTCAGTCAAGGGTCCGATCTGTCCGCCGCAATGTCGCAGTACCGCAAAAAAAATCGCAGATCGCCGCCATTACGCGTTAAAAAAAAAACAACAAAAATGACAAAAATCTTTCCCTTTGTTAGTAAACGCGATAACTTTTGCGCAAACCAATCAAAATACGCTTTTTGCGATTTTTTTTACCAAACATAGGTAGCATAAAACAAATTGGCCGAAAATTTTTAAAAATTTTGATTTTTACATTTTTTTTTGGGGGAATTTCATATAAAAAAATGTGAAAAATATTGCTATTTTTGCAAAATTGACGCTCTTTTTTTGTTTATAGCGCGTGATCAAAAAATCGCACAGGTGATCAAATACCACCAAAAGAAAGCTCTGTTTGTGGGAAAAAAAGGACGTCAAATTCGTTTAGGTACAGCGTCGCACGACCGCGCAATTGTGCGTTAAATTCACGCAGTGCCGAATCGCAAAATACCCCCTGGTCGGAATGGGGGTAAAATCTTCCGGGGCTTAAGTGGTTAAAAAGCCGATTTTAGACAAGATTTGTCTATAACTGGCCATTTGGGCTCCAATTGCCTGAAAAAACATTCGGTCAAAATGACTCTATTTTGGTCTCCAAGTGTCTAAAAAGCCTTTTTTAGTCACAATAAATGCATTTGGTCACCAAAGATCTGAAAAAAACTAGTCAAAATTAATGTATTTTTGTCTTTTAGTGTCTTAAAAAGCCGGTTTTAGACCAGATTTGTCTAAAACCGGCCATTTGGGCTCCAATGGCCTGAAAATTTTTTTTGGTCAAAATGACTCTATTTTGGTCTCCAAGTGTCTAAAAAGCCTTTTTTGTCAAAATAACTGAATTTGGTCACCAAAGTTCTGAAAAATACTTTAGTCAAAATGACTGTATTTTTGTCTTTTAGAGCCTTAACCACTTGCCGACCGAGTACGGTAATAGTACTGCGGCAAAGTGGTTCGTTATCATCTGATGACGTAGTATTAACGTCGTCAGACACTCCCCCTTCTGGGCGGCGCTTGCGCGCCGCCGGAGGCTCGCTCCCGCTGTTTTCATTCACAGCGGGAGTCGGGCCAGGGGAGGAGCAGCGGCGATCGCCGCTGCTCTGCCCCAATCGCCGGGGATCTAGTGTGGAGATCCGCCCGCTGTGTGTAAACACAGCGGGCGGATCTCCATAGTGACAGGGAGTGACAGATCGGACTGTTCAGCATAGCTGGACATCCGATCTGTCCATGACTCACTCAGTCACCTCCCCCCCCCACACGTCAGTAAGCACCAGGCATACATTAACCCCTCCCTCTCCAATAAAATTAACCCCTTCCCTGCCAGTGTCATTTTTACAGTAACAGTGCATATATATAGCACTGATTACTGCAGTAATGTCACTGGTAACCCCAAAAGTGTCAAAAATGTCAGTCAAGGGTCCGATCTGTCCGCCGCAATGTCGCAGTCCCACAAAAAAAATCGCAGATCGCCGCCATTACGCGTTAAAAAAAAAACACCAAAAATGACAGAAATCTTTCCCTTTGTTAGTAAACGCAATAACTTTTGCGCAAACCAATCAAAATACGCTTATTGTGATTTTTTTACCAAACATAGGTAGCAGAAAACAAATTGGCCAAAAATTTTTTAAAAAATTGGTTTTTACATCTTTTTTGGGGGGAATTTCATATAAAAAAATGTTAAAAATATTGTTATTTTTTCAAAATAAACGCCCTTTTTTTTTTTTGTAGCGCAAAAAGTAAAAATCGCACAGGTGATCAAATACCACCAAAAGAAAGCTCTGTTTGTGGGAAAAAAAGGACGTAAATTTCGTTTGGGTACGGCGTCGCACGACCGCGCAATTGTCAGTTGAAGTCGCACATCGCCGAATCGCAAAAAGTGGCCTGGACGGAAGACAGCAAAATCCTCCGGTGGTAAAGTGGTTAAAAAGCCGGTTTTAGACAAGATTTGTCTAAAACCGGCCATTTGGGCTCCAATGGCCTGAAAAGAAATTTTCGGTCAAAATTACTCTGTTTTGGTCTCCAAGTGTCTAAAAATCGTTTTTTAGTCAAAATAACTGCATTTGGTCACCAAAGGTCAGAAAAAAAATTTCGTCAAAATGACTATATTTTTGTCTTTTAGAGCCTTAAAAAGCCGGTTTTAGATAAGATTTTAGACATTTGGCTCCAATGGCCTGAAAAAAATGTTTTGGTCAAAAATACTCTATTTTGGTCTCCAAGTGTCTAAAAACCTTTTGTTAGTCAAAATAACGGCATTTGGTCACCAAAGTTCTGAAAAAAAAATTAGTCAAAATTACTGTATTTTTTGTCTTTTACAGCCTTAAAAAGCCGGTTTTAGACAAGATTTGTTTAAAACCGGCAATTTGGGCTCCAATGGCCTGAAAATTATTTTTTAGTTAAAATGACTCTATTTCGGTCTCCAAGTGTCTAAAAAGCCTTTTTAAGTCAAAATAACTGCATTTGGTCACCAAAGGTCTGAAAAAAATTAAGTCCAAATGACTATATTTTTTCTTTGAGAGCCTTAAAAAGCCGGTTTTAGGCACGATTTTAGACATTTGGCTAAAATGGCCTGAAAAAAATGTTTTGGTCAAAAATACTCTATTTTGGTCTCCAAGTGTCTAAAAACCTTTTGTTAGTCAAAATAACGGCATTTGGTCACCAAAGGTCTGAAAAAAATTTAGTCAAAATGACTGTATTTTTTGTCTTTTAGAGCCTTAAAAATCCGGTTTTAGACAAGAGTTGTCTAAAACCGGCCATTTGGGCTCCAATGGCATGAAAAAATGTTTTTGGTCAAAATGACTCAATTTTGGTCTCCAAGTGTCTAAAAAGCCTTTTTTAGTCAAAATAACTGCATTTCGTCACCAAAGGTCTAAAAAAAAAAAATTAGTCAAAGTGTCTTTATTTTTGTCTTTTAGAGCCTTAACCACTTGCAGACTGCCGCACGACTATTTACGTCTGCAGTAAGCCCCTCACAGGCAAAGTGATGTTGATCTACGTTGCTAGCTTGTGAGGGTCTAGGGAGCGAGCGCGCGCCCCCGGAGGCGCGCTCCCGCGTGGTCACAGATCCCCCGCACGTGTGACCGGCGGACCCGATGTTCGCTGGTCACTCGGCGATCGTCACTGCAGAGGGAGAAAGTCAGGCGACTGATGTAAACAAACCGCCTTTCATTCTCCCCTGTGTAGAAACAGTGATCATACGGTTCTACTATGTAGGACCGTTGATCACTGTTCCTACAGCTCAAGCCACAACCAATCACAGTTAGAATGACGCCCCGAGGGACACACACAGCCCCTCCCTCTCAAAAAAAGTTAACCCCCTTCACTGCCAGTGTAATTTTACAGTAACAGTGCATATGTATAGCACTGATTACTGTAGAAATGTCACTGGTAACCCCAAAAGTGTCAAAAATGTCAGTCAAGGGTCCGATCTGTCTGCCGCAATTTTGCAGTACCGCAAAAAAATCGCAGATCGCCGCCATTACGCGTTGAAAAAAAAATAAAAAAAACAACAAAAATCTTTCCCTTTGTTAGTAAACGCGATAACTTTTGCGCAAACCAATCAAAATACGCTTTTTTTTTACCAAACATATGTAGCATAAAACAAATTGGCCGAAAATGTTAAAAAATTTTGATTTTCACATTTTTTTGGGGAATTTCATGTAAAAAAATGTGAAAAATATTGCTATTTTTGCAAAATTGACGCATTTTTTGTTTATAGCGCATGATCAAAAAATCGCACAGGTGATCAAATACCACCAAAAGAAAGCTCTGTTTGTGGGAAAAAAAGGAAGTCAAATTTGTTTAGGTACAGCGTCGCACGACCGCGCAATTGTCCGTTAAAGTCAACGCAGTGCCGAATCGCAAAATAGGCCCTGGTCAGGAAGGGGGTCAAATCTTCCGGGGGTTAAGTGGTAAATAGCCGTTTTTCGACACGATTTGTCTAAAACCGGCCATTTGAGTTTCAATGGCCTGAAAAAAATGTTTGGTCAAAATGACTCTATTTTTGTCTCCAAGTGTCTAAAAAGCCTTTTTTAGTCAAAATAACTGCATTTGGTCACCAAAGGTCTGATAAAAAAAATTGTCAAGATGACTGTATTTTTGTCTTTTAGAACCTTAAAAAGCCGGTTTTAGACAAGATTTGTCTATAACTGGCCATTTGGGCTCCAATTGCCTGAAAAAAAATCGGTCAAAATGACTCTATTTTGGTCTCCAAGTGTCTAAAAAGCCTTTTTTAGTCAAAATAACTGCATTTGGTAACCAAAGGTCTGAAAAAAAATGTAGTCAAAATTACTATATTTTTGTCTTTAAGAGCCTTAAAAAGCCGGTTTTAGACAAGATTTTAGACATTTGGCTCCAATGGCCTGAAAAAAATGTTTTGGTCAAAATGACTCTATTTTGGTCTCCAAGTGTCTAAAAAGCCTTTTTAGTCAAAATAACTGCATTTGGTCACGAAAGATCTGAAAAAAAATTTAGTCAAATTGACTGTATTTTTGTCTTTTAGTGCCTTGAAAAGCCGGTTTTAGACAAGATTTGTCTAAAACCGGCCATTTGGGCTCCAATGGCCTGAAAAGAAATTTTCGGTCAAAATTACTCTGTTTTGGTCTCCAAGTGTCTAAAAATCGTTTTTTAGTCAAAATAACTGCATTTGGTCACCAAAGGTTAGAAAAAAATTTCGTCAAAATGACTATATTTTTGTCTTTTAGAGCCTTAAAAAGCCGGTTTTAGACAAGATTTTAGACATTTGGCTCCAATGGCCTGAAAAAAATGTTTTGGTCAAAAATACTCTATTTTGGTCTCCAAGTGTCTAAAAACCTTTTGTTAGTCAAAATAACGGCATTTGGTCACCAAAGGTCTGAAAAAAAATTAGTCAAAATTACTGTATTTTTTGTCTTTTACAGCCTTAAAAAGCCGGTTTTAGACAAGATTTGTTTAAAACCGGCAATTTGGTCTCCAATGGCCTGAAAAAATGTTTTGGTCAAAATGACTCTATTTTGGTCTCCAAGTGTCTAAAAACCTTTTGTTAGTCAAAATAACGGCATTTGGTCACCAAAGGTCTGAAAAACAATTTAGTCAAAATGACTGTATTTTTGTCTTTTAGAGCCTTAAAAAGCCGGTTTAAGACAAGATTTGTCTAAAACCGGCCATTTGGGCTCCAATGGCCTGAAAATTATTTTTTAGTTAAAATGACTCTATTTCGGTCTCCAAGTGTCTAAAAAGCCTTTTTAAGTCAAAATAACTGCATTTGGTCACCAAAGGTCTGAAAAAATTAAGTCCAAATGACTATATTTTTTTCTTTGAGAGCCTTAAAAAGCCGGTTTTAGGCACGATTTTAGACATTTGGCTAAAATGGCCTGAAAAAAATGTTTTGGTCAAAAATACTCTATTTTGGTCTCCAAGTGTCTAAAAACCTTTTGTTAGTCAAAATAACGGCATTTGGTCACCAAAGGTCTGAAAAAAATTTAGTCAAAATGACTGTATTTTTTGTCTTTTAGAGCCTTAAAAAGCCGGTTTTAGACAAGAGTTGTCTAAAACCGGCCATTTGGGCTCCAATGGCATGAAAAATTTTTTTTGGTCAAAATGACTCAATTTTGGTCTCCAAGTGTCTAAAAAGCCTTTTTAGTTAAAATAACTGCATTTCGTCACCAAAGGTCTAAAAAAAAAATTAGTCAAAGTGTCTTTATTTTTGTCTTTTAGAGCCTTAACCACTTGCCGACTGCCGCACGACTATTTACGTCGGCAGTAAGCCCCTCACAGGCAAAGTGATGTTGATCTACGTTGCTAGCTTGTGAGGGTCTAGGGAGCGAGCGCGCGCCCCCGGAGGCGCGCTCCCGCGTGGTCACGGATCCCCCGCACGTGTGACCGGCAGACCCGATGTTCGCCGGTCACTCGGCGATTGTCACTGCAGAGGGAGAAAGTCAGGTGACTGATATAAACAAGCCGCCTGTCATTCTCCCCTGTGTAGAAACAGTGATCATACGGTTCTACTATGTAGGACCGTTGATCACTGTTCCTACAGCTCAAGCCACAGCCAATCACAGTTAGAATCACGCCCCGAGGGACACACACAGCCCCTCCCTCTCAAAAAAAGTTAACCCCCTTCACTGCCAGTGTAATTTTACAGTAACAGTGCATATGTATAGCACTGATTACTGTAGAAATGTCACTGGTAACCCCAAAAGTGTCAAAAATGTCAGTCAAGGGTCCGATCTGTCTGCCGCAATTTTGCAGTACCGCAAAAGAAATCGCAGATCGCCGCCATTACGCGTTGAAAAAAAAACTACAAAAATGACAAAAATCTTTCCCTTTGTTAGTAAACGCGATAACTTTTGCGCAAACCAATCAAAATACGCTTTTTTTTTACCAAACATATGTAGCATAAAACAAATTGGCCGAAAATGTTAAAAAAATTTTGATTTTCACATTTTTTGGGGGAATTTCATATAAAAAAATGTGAAAAATATTGCTATTTTTGCAAAATTGACGCTCTTTTTTTGTTTATAGCGCATGATCAAAAAATCGCACAGGTGATCAAATACCACCAAAAGAAAGCTCTGTTTGTGGGAAAAAAAGGAAGTCAAATTTGTTTAGGTACAGCGTCGCACGACCGCGCAATTGTCCGTTAAAGTCAACGCAGTGCCAAATTGCAAAATAGGCCCTGGTCAGGAAGGGGGTCAAATCTTCCGGGGGTTAAGTGGTTAAATAGCCGGTTTTAGACACGATTTGTCTAAAACCGGCCATTTGAGTTTCAATGGCCTGAAAAAAATGTTTGGTCAAAATGACTCTATTTTGGTCTCCAAGTGTCTAAAAAGCCTTTTTTAGTCAAAATAACTGCATTTGGTCACCAAAGGTCTGATAAAAAAAATTGTCAAGATGACTGTATTTTTGTCTTTTAGAGCCTTAAAAAGCCGGTTTTAGACAAGATTTGTCTATAACTGGCCATTTGGGCTCCAATTGCCTGAAAAAAAAACGGTCAAAATGACTCTATTTTGGTCTCCAAGTGTCTAAAAAGCCTTTTTTAGTCAAAATAACTGCATTTGGTAACCAAAGGTCTGAAAAAAAATGTAGTCAAAATTACTATATTTTTGTCTTTTAGAGCCTTAAAAAGCCGGTTTTAGACAAGATTTTAGACATTTGGCTCCAATGGCCTGAAAAAATGTTTTGGTCAAAATGAATCTATTTTGGTCTCCAAGTGTCTAAAAAGCCTTTTTAGTCAAAATAACTGCATTTGGTCACCAAAGATCTGAAAAAAAATTTAGTCAAATTGACTGTATTTTTGTCTTTTAGTGCCTTGAAAAGTCGGTTTTAGACAAGATTTTAGATTTTTGTGCTCCAATGGCCTGAAAATTTTTTTGTTAAAATGACTCTATTTTGGTCTCCAAGTGTCTAAAAAAGTCTTTTTTAGTATAAATAAATTTATTTGGTCAGCAAAGGTCTGAAAAAATTAGTCAAAATTAATGTATTTTTGTCTTTTAGTGTCTTAAAAAGCCGGTTTTAGACCAGATTTGTCTAAAACTGGCCATTTGGGCTCCAATGGCCTGAAAAAAACTTTTTGGTCAAAATGACTCTATTTTGGTCTCCAAGTGTCTAAAAAGCCTTTTTTAGTCAAAATAACTGCATTTGGTCACCAAAGGTCTGAAAAATACTATAGTCAAAATGACTATATTTTTGTCTTTTAAAGCCTTAAAAAGCCGGTTTTAGACAAGATTTTAGACATTTGGCTCCAATGGCCTGAAAAAAATGTTTTGGTCAGAAATACTCTATTTTGGTCTCCAAGTGTCTAAAAACCTTTTGTTAGTCAAAATAACGGCATTTGGTCACCAAAGGTCTGAAAAAAAAATTAGTCAAAATTACTGTATTTTTTGTCTTTTACAGCCTTAAAAAGCCGGTTTTAGACAAGATTTGTTTAAAACCGGCCATTTGGGCTCGATTGGCCTGAAAAAAATGTTTTGGTCAAAATGACTCTATTTTGGTCTCCAAGTGTATAAAATCCTTTCGTTAGTCAAAATAACGGCATTTCGTCACCAAAGGTCTAAAAAAATTTAGTCAAAGTGACTTTATTTTTGTCTTTTAGAGCCTTAACCACTATATACGTTGGCAGTAAGCCCCTCACAGGCAAAGTGATGTTGATCTACGTTGCTAGCCTGTTAGGGTCTAGGGAGCGAGCGCGCGCCCCGGAGGCGAGCTCCCGCGTGGTCATGGATCCCCCGCACGTGTCCCCCGATGTCCGCCGGTCACTTGGCGATCCGACAGAGGGAGAAAGTCAGGCGACTGATGTAAACAAGCCCCCTGTCATTCTCCCCTGTGTAGAAACAGTGATCATACGGTTCTACTATGTAGGACCGTTGATCACTGTTCCTACAGCTCAAGCCACAGCCAATCACAGTTAGAATCACGCCCCTAGGGACACACACAGCCCCTCCCTCTCAAAAAAAGTTAACCCCTTCACTGCCAGTGTAATTTTACAGTAACAGTGCATATGTATAGCACTGATTACTGTAGAAATGTCACTGGTAACCCCGAAAGTGTCAAAAATGTCAGTCAAGGGTCCGATCTGTCTGCCGCAATTTTGCAGTACTGCAAAAAAAAAAAAATCGCAGATCGCCGCCATTACACGTTGAAAAAAAACCAACAAAAATTACAAAAAATCTTTCCCTTTGTTAGTAAACGCGATAACTTTTGCGCACACCAATCAAAATATGCTTTTTGCGATTTTTTTACCAAACATGTAGCATAAACAAATTGGCTGAAAATGTTAAAAAACTTTGATTTTTACATTTTTTTGGTGAATTTCATATAAAAAAATGTGAAAAATATTGCTATTTTTGCAAAATTGACGCTCTTTTTTTGTTTATAGCGCATGATCAAAAAATCGCACAGGTGATCTTTTAGAGCCTTGAAAAGCCGGTTTTAGACAAGATTTTAGATTTTTGGGCTCCAATGGCCTGAAATTTTTTTGTTAAAATGACTCTATTTTGGTCTCCAAGTGTCGAAAAAAGCCTTTTTTAGTATAAATAAATGCATTTGGTCACCTAAGGTCTGAAAAAAAGCTAGTCAAAATTAATGTATTTTAGTCTTATTTAGTGTCTTAAAAAGCCGGTTTTAGACCAGATTTGTCTCCAATGGCCTGAAAAAAATTTTTTGGTCAAAATGACTCTATTTTGGTCTCCAAGTGTCTAAAAAGCCTTTTTTTTCAAAATAACTGAATTTGGTCACCAAAGGTCTGAAAAATACTTTAGTCAAAATGACTGTATTTTTGTCTTTTAGAGCCTTAAAAAGCCGGTTTTAGACAAGATTTTAGACATTTGGCTCCAATGGCCTGAAAAAAATGTTTTGGTCAAAAATACTCTATTTTGGTCTCCAAGTGTCTAAAAACCTTTTGTTAGTCAAAATAACGGCATTTGGTCACCAAAGGTCTGAAAAAATTTAGTCAAAATTACTGTATTTTTTGTCTTTTACAGCCTTAAAAAGACGGTTTTAGACAAGATTTGTTTAAAACCGGCCATTTGGGCTCCAATGGCCTGAAAAAAATGTTTTGGTCAAAATGACTCTATTTTGGTCTCCAAGTGTCTAAAAACCTTTTGTTAGTCAAAATAACGGCATTTGGTCACCAAAGGTCTGAAAAAAAATTTAGTCAAAATGACTATATTTTTGTCTTTTAGAGCCTTAAAAAGCCGGTTTAAGACAAGATTTGTCTAAAACCGGCCATTTGGGCTCCAATGGCTTGAAAATTATTTTTTTAGTTAAAATGACTCTATTTTGGTCTCCAAGTGTCTAAAAAGCCTTTTTAAGTCAAAATAACTGCATTTGGTCACCAAAGGTCTGAAAAAAAATTAAGTCCAAATGTCTATATTTTTTTCTTTGAGAGCCTTAAAAAGCCGGTTTTAGGCACGATTTTAGACATTTGGGCTTAAATGGCCTGAAAGATTTTTTTGGTCAAAATGACTCTATTTTGGTCTCCAAGTGTCTAAAAAGCCTTTTTTAGTCAAAATATCTGCATTTGGTCACCAAAGGTCTGATAAAAAAATTAGTCAAAATGACTGCATCTTTGTCTTTTAGAGCCTTAAAAAGCCGGTTTTAGACAAGATTTGTCTATAACTGGCCATTTGGGCTCCAATTGCCTGAAAAAAAATTCGGTCAAAATGACTCTATTTTGGTCTCCAAATGTCTAAAAAGCCTTTTTTAGTCACAATAAATGCATTTGGTCACCAAAGATCTGAAAAAAAATAGTCAAAATTAATGTATTGTTGTCTTTTAGTGTCTTAAAAAGCCGGTTTTAGACCAGATTTGTCTAAAACCGGCCATTTGGGCTCCAATGGCCTGAAAAATTTTTTTGGTCAAAATGACTCTACTTTGGTCTCCAAGTGTCTAAAAAGCCTTTTTTTGTCAAAATAACTGAATTTGGTCACCAAAGGTCTGAAAAATACTTTAGTCAAAATGACTGTATTTTTGTCTTTTAGAGCCTTAAAAAGCCGGTTTTAGACAAGATTTGTCTAAAACCGGCCACAATGGCCTGAAGAGAAATTTTCAGTCAAAATTACTCTGTTTTGGTCTCCAAGTGTCTAAAAATCGTTTTTTAGTCAAAATAACTGCATTTGGTCACCAAAGGTCAGAAAAAAAATTTCGTCAAAATGACTATATTTTTGTCTTTTAGAGCCTTAAAAAGCCGGTTTTAGACAAGATTTTAGACATTTGGCTCCAATGGCCTGAAAACAATGTTTTGGTCAAAAATACTCTAGTATGGTCTCCAAGTGTCTAAAAACCTTTTGTTAGTCAAAATAACGGCATTTGGTCACCAAAGGTCTGAAAAAAAATTAGTCAAAATTACTGTATTTTTTGTCTTTTACAGCCTTAAAAAGCCGGTTTTAGACAAGATTTGTTTAAAACCGGCAATTTGGGCTCCAATGGCCTGAAAAAAATGTTTTGGTCAAAATGACTCTTTTTTGGTCTCCAAGTGTCTAAAAACTTTTGTTAGTCAAAATAACGGCATTTGGTCACCAAAGGTCTGAAAAACAAACTTAGTCAAAATGACTGTATTTTTGTCTTTTAGAGCCTTAAAAAGCCGGATTCAAGACAAGATTTGTCTAAAACCGGCCATTTGGGCTCCAATGGCCTGAAAATTATTTTTTAGTTAAAATGACTCTATTTCGGTCTCCAAGTGTCTAAAAAGCCTTTTTAAGTCAAAATAACTGCATTTGGTCACCAAAGGTCTGAAAAAAATTAAGTCCAAATAACTATATTTTTTCTTTGAGAGCCTTAAAAAGCCGGTTTTAGGCACGATTTTAGACATTTGGCTAAAATGGCCTGGAAAAAAATGTTTTGGTCAAAAATACTCTATTTTGGTCTCCAAGTGTCTAAAAACCTTTTGTTAGTCAAAATAACGGCATTTGGTCACCAAAGGTCTGAAAAAAAATTAGTCAAAATGACTGTATTTTTTGTCTTTTAGAGCCTTAAAAATCCGATTTTAGACAAGAGTTGTCTAAAGCCGGCCATTTGGGCTCCAATGGCATGAAAAAATGTTTTTGGTCAAAATGACTCAATTTTGGTCTCCAAGTGTCTAAAAAGCCTTTTTTTAGTCAAAATAACTGCATTTCGTCACCAAAGGTCTAAAAAAAAAATTAGTCAAAGTGTCTTTATTTTTGTCTTTTAGAGCCTTAACCACTTGCCGACTGCCGCACGAGTTTTTACGTCGGCAGTAAGCCCCTCACAGGCAAAGTGATGTTGATCTACGTTGCTAGCTTGTGAGGGTCTAGGGAGCGAGCGCGCACCCCCGGAGGCACGCTCCTGCGTGGTCACGGATCCCCCGCACGTGTGACCGGCGGACCCGATGTTCGCCGGTCACTCGGCGATCGTCACTGCAGAGGGAGAAAGTCAGGCGACTGATGTAAACAAGCCACCTGTCATTCTCCCCTGTGTAGAAACAGTGATCATACAGTTCTACTATGTAGGACCGTTGATCACTGTTCCTACAGCTCAAGCCACAACCAATCACAGTTAGAATCACGCCCCGAGGGACACACACGGCCCCTCCCTCTCAAAAAAAGTTAACCCCCTTCACTGCCAGTGTAATTTTACAGTAACAGTGCATATGTATAGCACTGATTACTGTAGAAATGTCACTGGTAACCCCAAAAGTGTCAAAAATGTCAGTCAAGGGTCCGATCTGTCTGCCGCAATTTTGCAGTACCACAAAAAAAATCGCAGATCGCCGCCATTACGCGTTGAAAAAAAAACTACATAAACAACAAAAATCTTTCCCTTTGTTAGTAAACGCGATAACTTTTGCGCAAACCAATCAAAATACGCTTTTTTTTTTACCAAACATATGTAGCATAAAACAAATTGGCCGAAAATGTTAAAAAATTTTGATTTTCACATTTTTTTGGGGAATTTCATGTAAAAAAATGTGAAAAATATTGCTATTTTTGCAAAATTGACGCTTTTTTTGTTTATAGCGCATGATCAAAAAATCGCACAGGTGATCAAATACCACCAAAAGAAAGCTCTGTTTGTGGGAAAAAAAGGAAGTCAAATTTGTTTAGGTACAGCGTCGCACGACCGCGCAATTGTCCGTTAAAGTCAACGCAGTGCCGAATCGCAAAATAGGCCCTGGTCAGGAAGGGGGTCAAATCTTCCGGGGGTTAAGTGGTAAATAGCCGGTTTTAGACACGATTTGTCTAAAACCGGCCATTTGAGTTTCAATGGCCTGAAAAAAATGTTTGGTCAAAATGACTCTATTTTTGTCTCCAAGTGTCTAAAAAGCCTTTTTTAGTCAAAATAACTGCATTTGGTCACCAAAGGTCTGATAAAAAAAATTGTCAAGATGACTGTATTTTTGTCTTTTAGAGCCTTAAAAAGCCGGTTTTAGACAAGATTTGTCTATAACTGGCCATTTGGGCTCCAATTGCCTGAAAAAAAATCGGTCAAAATGACTCTATTTTGGTCTCCAAGTGTCTAAAAAGCCTTTTTTAGTCAAAATAACTGCATTTGGTAACCAAAGGTCTGAAAAATAATGTAGTCAAAATTATTATATTTTTGTCTTTTAGAGCCTTAAAAAGCCGGTTTTAGACAAGATTTTAGACATTTGGCTCCAATGGCCTGAAAAAAATGTTTTGGTCAAAATGACTCTATTTTGGTCTCCAAGTGTCTAAAAAGCCTTTTTAGTCAAAATAACTGCATTTGGTCACGAAAGATCTGAAAAAAAATTTAGTCAAATTGACTGTATTTTTGTCTTTTAGTGCCTTGAAAAGCCGGTTTTAGACAAGATTTTAGATTTTTGGGCTCCAATGGCCTGAAATTTTTTTTGTTAAAATGACTCTATTTTGGTCTCCAAGTGTCTAAAAAATGACTCAATTTTGGTCTCCAAGTGTCTAAAAAAGCCTTTTTTAGTCAAAATATAACTGCATTTTGTCACCAAAGGTCTAAAAAAATTAGTCAAAGTGACTTTATTTTTGTCTTTTAGAGCCTAAACCACTTGCCGACTGCCGCACGACTATTTACGTCGGCAGTAAGCCCCTCACAGGCAAAGTGATGTTGATCTATGTTGCTAGCCTGTGAGGGTCTAGGGAGCGAGCGCACGCCCCCGGAGGCGAGCTCCCGCGTGGTCTTGGATCCTTGCACATGTGACCGGCGGACCCGATGTCCGCCGGTCACTCGGCGATCGTCACTGCAGAGGGAGAAAGTCAGGCGACTGATGTAAACAAGCCACCTGTCATTCTCCCCTGTGTAGAAACAGTGATCATACGGTTCTACTATGTAGGACCGTTGATCACTGTTCCTACAGCTCAAGCCACAGCCAATCACAGTTAGAATCACGCCCCTAGGGACACACACAGCCCCTCCCTCTCAAAAAAGTTAACCCCTTCACTGCCAGTGTAATTTTACTGGTACAGTGCATATGTATAGCACTAATTACTGTAGAAATGTCACTGGTAACCCCGAAAGTGTCAAAAATGTCAGTCAAGGGTCCGATCTGTCTGCCGCAATTTTGCAGTACCGCAAAAAAAATCGCAATTACGTGTTGAAAAAAAACCCAACAAAAATGACAAAAATCTTTCCCTTTGTTAGTAAACGCGATAACTTTTGCGCAAACCAATCAAAATATGCTTTTTGCGATTTTTTTACCAAACATATGCAGCATAAACAAATTGGCCGAAAATGTTAAAAAACTTTGATTTTTACATTTTTTTGGTGAATTTCATATAAAAAAATGTGAAAAATATTGCTATTTTTGCAAAATTGACGCTCTTTTTTTTGTTTATAGCGCATGATCAAAAAATCGCACAGGTGATCTTTTAGAGCCTTGAAAAGCCGGTTTTAGACAAGATTTTAGATTTTTGGGCTCCAATGGCCTGAAATTTTTTTGTTAAAATGACTCTATTTTGGTCTCCAAGTGTCTAAAAAAGCCTTTTTTAGTATAAATAAATGCATTTGGTCACCAAAGGTCTGAAAAAAACTAGTCAAAATTAATGTATTTTTGTCTTTTAGTGTCTTAAAAAGCCGGTTTTAGACCAGATTTGTCTAAAACCGGCCATTTGGGCTCCAATGGCCTGAAAAATTTTTTTGGTCAAAATGACTCTATTTTGGTCTCCAAGTGTCTAAAAGGCCTTTTTTTCCAAAATAACTGAATTTGGTCACCAAAGGTCTGAAAAATACTTTAGTCAAAATTACTGTATTTTTGTCTTAGAGCCTTAAAAAGCCGGTTTTAGACAAGATTTTAGACATTTGGCTCCAATGGCCTGAAAAAAATGTTTTGGACAAAAATACTCTATTTTGGTCTCCAAGTGTCTAAAAACCTTTTGTTAGTCAAAATAACGGCATTTGGTCACCAAAGGTCTGAAAAAAAATGTAGTCAAAATTACTGTATTTTTTGTCTTTTACAGCCTTAAAAAGACGGTTTTAGACAAGATTTGTTTAAAACCGGCCATTTGGGCTCCAATGGCCTGAAAAAAAATGTTTTGGTCAAAATGACTCTATTTTGGTCTCCAAGTGTCTAAAAACCTTTTGTTAGTCAAAATAACGGCATTTGGTCACCAAAGGTCTGAAAAAAAATTTAGTCAAAATGACTGTATTTTTTGTCTTTTAGAGCCTTAAAAAGCCGGTTTTAGACAAGATTTTAGACATTTGGCTCCAATAGCCTGAAGAAATTTTTTGGGTCAAAATGACTCGATTTTGGTCTCCAAGTGTCTAAAAAGCCTTCCTTTTTTAGTCAAAATAACTGCATTTGGTCACCAAAGGTATGAAAAACAAATTTAGTCAAATTGACTGTATTTTTGTCTTTTAGAGCCTTAAAACGCGGGTTTTAGGCACGATTTTAGACATTTGGGCTCAAATGGCCTGAAAGATTTTTTTGGTCAAAATGACTCTATTTTGGTCTCCAAGTGTCTAAAAAGCCTTTTTTAGTCAAAATATCTGCATTTGGTCACCAAAGGTCTGATAAAAAAAAATTAGTCAAAATGACTGCATTTTTGTCTTTTAGAGCCTTAAAAAGCCGATTTTAGACAAGATTTGTCTATAACTGGCCATTTGGGCTCCAATTGCCTGAAAAAACATTCGGTCAAAATGACTCTATTTTGGTCTCCAAGTGTCTAAAAAGCCTTTTTTAGTCACAATAAATGCATTTGGTCACCAAAGATCTGAAAAAAACTAGTCAAAATTAATGTATTTTTGTCTTTTAGTGTCTTAAAAAGCCGGTTTTAGACCAGATTTGTCTAAAACCGGCCATTTGGGCTCCAATGGCCTGAAAAAAACTTTTTGGTCAAAATGACTCTATTTTGGTCTCCAAGTGTCTAAAAAGCCTTTTTTAGTCAAAATAACTGCATTTGGTCACCAAAGGTCTGAAAAATACTTTAGTCAAAATGACTATATTTTTGTCTTTTAAAGCCTTAAAAAGCCGGTTTTAGACAAGATTTTAGACATTTGGCTCCAATGGCCTGAAAAAAATGTTTTGGTCAGAAATACTCTATTTTGGTCTCCAAGTGTCTAAAAAATCTTTTGTTAGTCAAAATAACGGCATTTGGTCACCAAAGGTCTGAAAAAAATTTAGTCAAAATTACTGTATTTCTTGTCTTTTACAGCCTTAAAAAGCCGGTTTTAGACAAGATTTGTTTAAAACCGGCCATTTGGGCTCGATTGGCCTGAAAAAAATGTTTTGGTCAAAATGACTCTATTTTGGTCTCCAAGTGTCTAAAAACCTTTCGTTAGTCAAAATAACGGCATTTGGTCACCAAAGGTCTGAAAAAAATTTAGTCAAAATTACTGTATTTCTTGTCTTTTACAGCCTTAAAAAGCCGGTTTTAGACAAGATTTGTTTAAAACCGGCCATTTGGGCTCGATTGGCCTGAAAAAAATGTTTTGGTCAAAATGACTCTATTTTGGTCTCCAAGTGTCTAAAAACCTTTCGTTAGTCAAAATAACGGCATTTGGTCACCAAAGGTCTGAAAAACAATTTAGTCAAAATGACTATATTTTTGTCTTTTAGAGCCTTAAAAAGCCGGTTTAAGACAAGATTTGTCTAAAACCAGCCATTTTGGGCTCCAATGGCCTGAAAATAATTTTTTAGTTAAAATGACTGTATTTTGGTCTCCAAGTGTCTAAAAAGGCTTTTTAAGTCAAAATAACTGCATTTGGTCACTAAAGGTCTGAAAAAAAATTAAGTCCAAATGACTATATTTTTTTCTTTTAGAGCCTTAAAAAGCCGGTTTTAGACAAGATTTTAGACATTTGGCTCCAATAGCCTGAAAAAATTTTTTTGGGTCAAAATGACTCGATTTTGGCCTCCAAGAGTCTAAAAAGC
The DNA here is from genome assembly GCF_965119305.1 of Pelophylax lessonae. Taxonomy (NCBI): domain Eukaryota; kingdom Metazoa; phylum Chordata; class Amphibia; order Anura; family Ranidae; genus Pelophylax; species Pelophylax lessonae. Next base: position 246,251,120 of record NC_138772.1, read on the forward strand.
CTTCCTTTTTTAGTCAAAATAACTGCATTTGGTCACCAAAGGTACACATTTAGTCAAATTGACTGTATTTTTGTCTTTTAGAGCCTTAAAACGCGGGTTTTAGGCACGATTTTAGACATTTGGGCTCAAATGGCCTGAAAGATTTTTTTGGTCAAAATGACTCTATTTTGGTCTCCACGTGTCTAAAAAGCCTTTTTTAGTCAAAATAACTGCATTTGGTCACCAAAGGTCTGATAAAAAAAATTAGTCAAAATGACTGTATTTTTGTCTTTTAGAGCCTTAAAAAGACGGTTTTAGACAAGATTTGTCTATATCTGGCCATTTGGGCTCCAACTGCCTGAAAAAAATTCGGTCAAAATGACTCTATTTTGGTCTCCAAGTGTCTAAAAAGCCTTTTTAGTCAAAATAACTGCATTTGGTAACCAAAGGTCTGAAAAAAAATTTAGTCAAAATGACTATATTTTTGTCTTTTAGAGCCTTAAAATGCCGGTTTTAGACAAGATTTTAGACATTTGGCTACAATGGCCTGAAAAAAATGTTTTGGTCAAAATGACTCTATTTTCGTCTCCAAGTGTCTAAAAAGCCTTTTTAGTCACAATAAATGCATTTGGTCACCAAAGATCTGAAAAACATTTAGTCAAATAGACTGTATTTTTGTCTTTTAGAGCCTTGAAAAGCCGGTTTTAGACGAGATTTTAGATATTTGGGCTCCAATGGCCTGAAAATTTTTTTGTTAAAATGACTCTATTTTGGTCTCCAAGTGTCTAAAAAAGCCTTTTTTAGTATAAATAACTGCATTTGGTCACCAAAGGTCTGAAAAAAATAGTCAAAATGACTGTATTTTTGTCTTTTAGAGCCTTAAAAAGCCGGTTTTAGATAAGAGTTGTCTAAAACCGGCCATTTGGGCTCCAATGGCCTGAAAAAAATTTGTTGGTAAAAATGACTCAATTTTGGTCTCCAAGTGTCAAAAAAGCCTTTTTTAGTCAAAATAACTGCATTTTGTCACCAAAGGTCTAAAAAAATTAGTCAAAGTGACTTCATTTTTGTCTTTTAGAGCCTAAACCACTTGCCGACTGCCGCACGACTATTTACGTCGGCAGTAAGCCCCTCGCAGGCAAAGTGATGTTGATCTATGTTGCTAGCCTGTGAGGGTCTAGGGAGCGAGCGCACGCCCCCGGAGGCGAGCTCCCGCGTGGTCTTGGATCCTTGCACGTGTGACCGGCAGACCCGATGTCCGCCAGTCACTCGGCGATCGTCACTGCAGAGGGAGAAAGTCAGGCGACTGATGTAAACAAGCCGCCTGTCATTCTCCCCTGTGTAGAAACAGTGATCATACGGTTCTACTATGTAGGACCGTTGATCACTGTTCCTACAGCTCAAGCCACAGCCAATCACAGTTAGAATCACGCCCCTAGGGACACACACAGCCCCTGCCTCGGGCTTAAATGGCCTGAAAGATTTTTTTTGTCAAAATGACTCTATTTTGGTCTCCAAGTGTCTAAAAGCCTTTTTTAGTCAAAATAACTGCATTTGGTCACCAAAGGTCTGAAAAAAAATTAGTCAAAATTACTGCATTTTTGTCTTTTAGAGCCTTAAAAAGCCGGTTTTAGACCAGATTTGTCTAAAACCGGCCATTTGGGCTCCAATGGCCTGAAAACTTTTTTTGGTCAAAATGACTCTATTTTGGTCTCCAAGTGTCTAAAAGGCCTTTTGTTGTCAAAATAACTGAATTTGGTCACCAAAGGTCTGAAAAATACTTTAGTCAAAATGACTGTATTTTTGTCTTTTAGATCCTTAAAAAGCCAGTTTTAGACAAGATTTGTCTAAAACCGGCCATTTGGGCTCCAATGGCCTGAAAAGAAATTTTCGGTCAAAATTACTCTGTTTTGGTCTCCAAGTGTCTAAAAATCGTTTTTTAGTCAAAATAACTGCATTTGGTCACCAAAGGTCAGAAAAAAAATTTCGTCAAAATGACTATATTTTTGCCTTTTAGAGCCTTAAAAAGCCGGTTTTAGACAAGATTTTAGACATTTGGCTTAAATGGCCTGAAAAAAATGTTTTGGTCAAAAATACTCTATTTTTGTCTCCAAGTGTCTAAAAACCTTTTGTTAGTCAAAATAACGGCATTTGGTCACCAAAGGTCTGAAAAAAATTTAGTCAAAATGACTGTATTTTTTGTCTTTTAGAGCCTTAAAAAGCCGGTTTTAGACAAGAGTTGTCTAAAACCGGCCATTTGGGCTCCAATGGCATGAAAAATTTTTTTGGTCAAAATGACTCAATTTTGGTCTCCAAGTGTCTAAAAAGCCTTTTTAGTCAAAATAACTGCATTTCGTCACCAAAGGTCTGAAAAAAATTAGTCAAAGTGTCTTTATTTTTGTCTTTTAGAGCCTTAACCACTTGCCGACTGCCGCACGACTATTTACGTCGGCAGTAAGCCCCTCACAGGCAAAGTGATGTTGATCTACGTTGCTAGCTTGTGAGGGTCTAGGGAGCGAGCGTGCGCCCCTGGAGGCGCGCTCCCGCGTGGTCACGAATCCCCCGCACGTGTAACCGGCGGACCCGATGTTCGCCGGTCACTCGGCGATTGTCACTGCAGAGGGAGAAAGTCAGGTGACTGATGTAAACAAGCCGCCTGTCATTCTCCCCTGTGTAGAAACAGTGATCATACGGTTCTACTATGTAGGACCGTTGATCACTGTTCCTACAGCTCAAGCCACAGCCAATCACAGTTAGAATCATGCCCCGAGGGACACACACAGCCCCTCCCTCTCAAAAAAAGTTAACCCCCTTCACTGCCAGTGTAATTTTACAGTAACAGCGCATATGTATAGCACTGATTACTGTAGAAATGTCACTGGTAACCCCAAAAGTGTCAAAAATGTCAGTCAAGGGTCCGATCTGTCTGCCGCAATTTTGCAGTACCGCAAAAAAAATCGCAGATCGCCGCCATTACGCGTTGAAAAAAAAACTACAAAAATGACAAAAATCTTTCCCTTTGTTAGTAAACGCGATAACTTATGCGCAAACCAATCAAAATACGCTTTTTTTACCAAACATATGTAGCATAAAACAAATTTGGCGAAAATGTTAAAAAAATTTTGATTTTCACATTTTTTGGGGGAATTTCATATAAAAAATGTGAAAAATATTGCTATTTTTGCAAAATTGACGCTCTTTTTTTGTTTATAGCGCATGATCAAAAAATTGCACAGGTGATCAAATACCACCAAAAGAAAGCTCTGTTTGTGGGAAAAAAAGGAAGTCAAATTTGTTTAGGTACAGCGTCGCACGACCGCGCAATTGTCCGTTAAAGTCAACGTAGTGCCAAATTGCAAAATAGGCCCTGGTCAGGAAGGGGGTCAAATCTTCCGGGGGTTAAGTGGTTAAATAGCCGGTTTTAGACACGATTTGTCTAAAACCGGCCATTTGAGTTTCAATGGCCTGAAAAAAATGTTTGGTCAAAATGACTCTATTTTGGTCTCCAAGTGTCTAAAAAGCCTTTTTTAGTCAAAATAACTGCATTTGGTCACCAAAGGTCTGATAAAAAAAATTGTCAAGATGACTGTATTTTTGTCTTTTAGAGCCTTAAAAAGCCGGTTTTAGACAAGATTTGTCTATAACTGGCCATTTGGGCTCCAATTGCCTGAAAAAAAAACGGTCAAAATGACTCTATTTTGGTCTCCAAGTGTCTAAAAAGCCTTTTTTAGTCAAAATAACTGCATTTGGTAACCAAAGGTCTGAAAAAAAAAAATGTAGTCAAAATTACTATATTTTTGTCTTTTAGAGCCTTAAAAAGCCGGTTTTAGACAAGATTTTAGACATTTGGCTCCAATGGCCTGAAAAAAATGTTTTGGTCAAAATGAATCTATTTTTGTCTCCAAGTGTCTAAAAAGCCTTTTTAGTCAAAATAACTGCATTTGGTCACCAAAGATCTGAAAAAAAATTTAGTCAAATTGACTGTATTTTTGTCTTTTAGTGCCTTGAAAAGCCGGTTTTAGACAAGATTTTAGATTTTTGGGCTACAATGGCCTGAAATTTTTTTTTGTTAAAATGACTCTATTTTGGTCTCCAAGTGTCTAAAAAAGTCTTTTTCAGTATAAATAAATGCATTTGGTCAGCAAAGGTCTGAAAAAATTAGTCAAAATTAATGTATTTTTGTCTTTTAGTGTCTTAAAAAGCTGGTTTTAGACCAGATTTGTCTAAAACCGGCCATTTGGGCTCCAATGGCCTGAAAAAAACTTTTTGGTCAAAATGACTCTATTTTGGTCTCCAAGTGTCTAAAAAGCCTTTTTTAGTCAAAATAACTGCATTTGGTCACCAAAGGTCTGAAAAATACTATAGTCAAAATGACTATATTTTTGTCTTTTAGGGCTATATTTTAGCTCAAAAAGCTGTACTGAGCAATTTTTAAGCTGCAAGATGCCCAAACAGGAGTATCGTGTGCAAGAGGCCTTAGACAAGATTTGTCTATAACTGGCCATTTGGGCTCCAATGGCCTGAAAAAAAATTTGGTCAAAATGACTCTATTTTGGTCTCCAAGTGTCTAAAAAGCCTTTTTAGGCCTCTTGCACACGATACTCCTGTTTGGGCATCTTGCGGCTTAAAAATGCTCAGTACAGCTTTTTGAGCTAAAATATAGCCCATTAATTGTAATGTGCCTATGCACACAGGCGCGTAAACAAGCGCTGTCTATTCTTCAGTAAGAACAAAATAGAAAAATCTGCATTTTTAGTCAGTAATTTAAGCCTCAATACTCGCAAATACACTCGAATACACGCGAATACTCTCAAATACTCGCAAATACATACAAGAAAAAAGGTCTGGAAAAAAGTAGATGCTCAAACAGGAGTATTGTGTGCAAGAGGCCAAAAGGAGATGCTCAAACAGGAGGTCTTAATCAAAATAACTGCATTTGGTAATCAAAGGTCTGAAAAAAAATTTAGTCAAAATGACTATATTTTTGTCTTTTAGAGCCTTAAAATGCCGGTTTTAGACAAGATTTTAGACATTTGGCTCCAATGGCCTGAAAAAAATGTTTTGGTCAAAATGACTCTATTTTAGTCTCCAAGTGTCTAAAAAGCCTTTTTAGTCGCAATAAATGCATTTGGTCACCAAAGATCTGAAAACAATTTAGTCAAATTGACTGTATTTTTGTCTTTTAGAGCCTTAAAAAGCTGGTTTAAGACAAGATTTGTCTAAAACCGGCCATTTGGGCTCCAATGGCCTGAAAATTATTTTTTAGTTAAAATGACTCGATTTTGGTCTCCAAGTGTCTAAAAAGCCTTCCTTTTTTAGTCAAAATAACTGCATTTGGTCACCAAAGGTATGAAAAACAAATTTAGTCAAATTGACTGTATTTTTGTCTTTTAGAGCCTTAAAACGCGGGTTTTAGGCACGATTTTAGACATTTGGGCTCAAATGGCCTGAAAGATTTTTTTGGTCAAAATTACTCTATTTTGGTCTCCAAGTGTCTAAAAAGCCTTTTTTAGTCAAAATATCTGCATTTGGTCACCAAAGGTCTGATAAAAAAATTAGTCAAAATGACTGCATTTTTGTCTTTTAGAGCCTTAAAAAGCCGGTTTTAGACAACATTTTAGACATTTGGCTCCAATGGCCTGAAAAAAATGTTTTGGTCAAAAATACTCTAGTTTGGTCTCCAAGGCTTTTTAGACACTTGGAGACCAAAATAGAGTCATTTTGACCGTTTTTTTTTTCAGGCAATTGGAGCCCAAATGGCCAGTTATAGACAAATCTTGTCTAAAACCGGCTTTTTAAGGCTCTAAAAGACAAAAATACAGTCATCTTGACAATTTTTTTTATCAGACCTTTGGTGACCAAATGCAGTTATTTTGACTAAAAAAGGCTTTTTAGACACTTGGAGACCAAAATAGAGTCATTTTGACCAAACATTTTCTTCAGGCCATTGAAACTCAAATGGCCGGTTTTAGACAAATCGTGTCTAAAACCGGCTATTTAACCACTTAACCCCCGGAAGATTTGACCCCCTTCCTGACCAGGGCCTATTTTGCAATTTGGCACTGCGTTGACTTTACCGGACAATTGCGCGGTCGTGCGACGCTGTACCTAAACAAATTTGACTTCCTTTTTTCCCACAAACAGAGCTTTCTTTTGGTGGTATTTGATCACCTGTGCAATTTTTTGATCATGCGCTATAAACAAAAAAAGAGCGTCAATTTTGCAAAAATAGCAATATTTTTCACATTTTTTATATGAAATTCCCCCAAAAAATGTGAAAATCAAAATTTTTTTAACATTTTCGCCAAATTTGTTTTATGCTACATATGTTTGGTAAAAAAAGCGTATTTTGATTGGTTTGCGCATAAGTTATCGCGTTTACTAACAAAGGGAAAATATTTGTCATTTTTGTAGTTTTTTTTTCAACGCGTAATGGCGGCGATCTGCGATTTTTTTTGCGGTACTGCAAAATTGCGGCAGACAGATCGGACCCTTGACTGACATTTTTGACACTTTTGGGGTTACCAGTGACATTTCTACAGTAATCAGTGCTATACATATGCACTGTTACTGTAAAATTACACTGGCAGTGAAGGGGGTTAACTTTTTTTGAGAGGGAGGGGCTGTGTGTGTCCCTCGGGGCATGATTCTAACTGTGATTGGCTGTGGCTTGAGCTGTAGGAACAGTGATCAACGGTCCTACATAGTAGAACCGTATGATCACTGTTTCTACACAGGGGAGAATGACAGGCGGCTTGTTTACATCAGTCACCTGACTTTCTCCCTCTGCAGTGACAATCGCCGAGTGACCGGCGAACATCGGGTCCGCCGGTTACACGTGCGGGGGATCCGTGACCACGCGGGAGCGCGCCTCCAGGGGCGCGCGCTCGCTCCCTAGACCCTCACAAGCTAGCAACATAGATCAACATCACTTTGCCTGTGAGGGGCTTACTGCCGACGTAAATAGTCGTGCGGCAGTCGGCAAGTGGTTAAGGCTCTAAAAGACAAAAATAAAGACACTTTGACTAATTTTTTTCAGACCTTTGGTGACGAAATGCAGTTATTTTGACTAAAAAGGCTTTTTAGACACTTGGAGACCAAAATTGAGTCATTTTGACCAAAAAAAATTTTTCATGCCATTGGAGCCCAAATGGCCGGTTTTAGACAACTCTTGTCTAAAACCGGCTTTTTAAGGATCTAAAAGACAAAAAATACAGTCATTTTGACTAAATTTTTTTCAGACCTTTGGTGACCAAATGCCGTTATTTTGACTAACAAAAGGTTTTTAGACACTTGGAGACCAAAATAGAGTATTTTTGACCAAAACATTTTTTTCAGGCCATTTAAGCCAAATGTCTAAAATCTTGTCTAAAACCGGCTTTTTAAGGCTCTAAAAGACAAAAATATAGTCATTTTGACGAAATTTTTTTTCTGACCTTTGGTGACCAAATGCAGTTATTTTGACTAAAAAACGATTTTAAGACACTTGGAGACCAAAACAGAGTAATTTTGACCGAAAATTTCTTTTCAGGCCATTGGAGCCCAAATGGCCGGTTTTAGACAAATCTTGTCTAAAACTGGCTTTTTAAGGATCTAAAAGACAAAAATACAGTCATTTTGACTAAAGTATTTTTCAGACCTTTGGTGACCAAATTCAGTTATTTTGACAAAAAAAGGCCTTTTAGACACTTGGAGACCAAAATAGAGTCATTTTGACCAAAAAAAGTTTTCAGGCCATTGGAGCCCAAATGGCCGGTTTTAGACAAATCTGGTCTAAAACCGGCTTTTTAAGGCTCTAAAAGACAAAAATGCAGTAATTTTGACAAATTTTTTTTCAGACCTTTGGTGACCAAATGCAGTTATTTTGACTAAAAAAGGCTTTTAGACACTTGGAGACCAAAATAGAGTCATTTTGACCAAAAAAATCTTTCAGGCCATTTAAGCCCAAATGTCTAAAATCGTGCCTAGAACCGGCTTTTTAAGGCTCTCAAAGAAAAAAATATAGTCATTTGGACTTAAGTTTTTTTTCAGACCTTTGGTGACCAAATGCAGTTATTTTGACTTAAAAAGGCTTTTTAGACACTTGGAGACCAAAATAGAGTCATTTTAACTAAAAAAAATAATTTTCAAGTCATTGGAGCCCAAATGGCCGGTTTTAGACAAATCTTGTCTTAAACCGGCTTTTTAAGGCTCTAAAAGACAAAAATATAGTCATTTTGACTAAATTTTTTTTCAGACCTTTGGTGACCAAATGCCGTTATTTTGACTAACAAAAGGTTTTTAGACACTTGGAGACCAAAATAGAGTCATTTTGACCAAAACATTTTTTTCAGGCCATTGGAGCCCAAACGGCCGGTTTTAAACAAATCTTGTCTAAAACCGGCTTTTTAAGGCTGTAAAAGACAAAAAATACAGTAATTTTGACTAATTATTTTTTTTCAGACCTTTGGTGACCAAATGCCGTTATTTTGACTAACAAAAGGTTTTTAGACACTTGGAGACCAAAATAGAGTATTTCTGACCAAAACATTTTTTTCAGGCCATTGGAGCCAAATGTCTAAAATCTTGTCTAAAACCGGCTTTTTAAGGCTTTAAAAGACAAAAATATAGTCATTTTGACTATAGTATTTTTCAGACCTTTGGTGACCAAATGCAGTTATTTTGACTAAAAAAGGCTTTTTAGACACTTGGAGACCAAAATAGAGTCATTTTGACCAAAAAGTTTTTTTCAGGCCATTGGAGCCCAAATGGCCGGTTTTAGACAAATCTGGTCTAAAACCGGCTATTTAACCACTTAACCCCCGGAAGATTTGACCCCCTTCCTGACCAGGGCCTATTTTGCAATTTGGCACTGCGTTGACTTTAACGGACAATTGCGCGGTCGTGCGACGCTGTACCTAAACAAATTTGACTTCCTTTTTTTCCCACAAACAGAGCTTTCTTTTGGTGGTATTTGATCACCTGTGCGATTTTTTGATCATGCGCTATAAACAAAAAAAGAGCGTAAATTTTGCAAAAATAGCAATATTTTTCAAATTTTTTTATATGAAATTCCCCCAAAAAATGTGAAAATCAAAATTTTTTTAACATTTTCGGCCAATTTGTTTTATGCTACATATGTTTGGTAAAAAAAAGCGTATTTTGATTGGTTTGCGCAAAATTTATCGCGTTTACTAACAAAGGGAAAGATTTTTGTCATTTTTGTAGTTTTTTTTTCAACGCGTAATGGCGGCGATCTGCGATTTCTTTTGCGGTACTGCAAAATTGCGGCAGACAGATCGGACCCTTGACTGACATTTTTGACACTTTTGGGGTTACCAGTGACATTTCTAAGTAATCAGTGCTATACATATGCACTGTTACTGTAAAATTACACTGGCAGTGAAGGGGGTTAACTTTTTTTGAGAGGGAGGGGCTGTGTGTGTCCCTCGGGGCATGATTCTAACTGTGATTGGCTGTGGCTTGAGCTGTAGGAACAGTGATCAACGGTCCTACATAGTAGAACCGTATGATCACTGTTTCTACACAGGGGAGAATGACAGGCGGCTTGTTTATATCAGTCACCTGACTTTCTCCCTCTGCACTGACAATCGCCGAGTGACCGGCGAACATCGGGTCCGCCGGTCACACGTGCGGGGGATCCGTGACCACGCGGGAGCGCGCCTCCGGGGGCGCGCGCTCGCTCCCTAGACCCTCACAAGCTAGCAACGTAGATCAACATCACTTTGCCTGTGAGGGGCTTACTGCCGACGTAAATAGTCGTGCGGCAGTCGGCAAGTGGTTAAGGCTCTAAAAGACAAAAATAAAGACACTTTGACTAATTTTTTTTAGACCTTTGGTGACGAAATGCAGTTATTTTGACTAAAAAGGCTTTTTAGACACTTGGAGACCAAAATTGAGTCATTTTGACCAAAAAAAATTTTTCATGCCATTGGAGCCCAAATGGCCGGTTTTAGACAACTCTTGTCTAAAACCGGCTTTTTAAGGCTCTAAAAGACAAAAAATACAGTCATTTTGACTAAATTTTTTTCAGACCTTTGGTGACCAAATGCCGTTATTTTGACTAACAAAAGGTTTTTAGACACTTGGAGACCAAAATAGAGTATTTTTGACCAAAACATTTTTTTCAGGCCATTTTAGCCAAATGTCTAAAATCGTGCCTAAAACCGGCTTTTTAAGGCTCTCAAAGAAAAAAATATAGTCATTTGGACTTAATTTTTTCAGACCTTTGGTGACCAAATGCAGTTATTTTGACTTAAAAAGGCTTTTTAGACACTTGGAGACCGAAATAGAGTCATTTTAACTAAAAAATAATTTTCAGGCCATTGGAGCCCAAATGGCCGGTTTTAGACAAATCTTGTCTTAAACCGGCTTTTTAAGGCTCTAAAAGACAAAAATACAGTCATTTTGACTAAGTTTGTTTTTCAGACCTTTGGTGACCAAATGCTGTTATTTTGACTAACAAAAGTTTTTAGACACTTGGAGACCAAAATAGAGTCATTTTGACCAAAACATTTTTTTCAGGCCATTGGAGCCCAAATTGCCGGTTTTAAACAAATCTTGTCTAAAACAGGCTTTTTAAGGCTGTAAAAGACAAAAAATACAGTAATTTTGACTAATTTTTTTTTCAGACCTTTGGTGACCAAATGCCGTCATTTTGACTAACAAAAGGTTTTTAGACACTTGGAGACCAAACTAGAGTATTTTTGACCAAAACATTTTTTTCAGGCCATTGGAGCCCAAACGGCCGGTTTTAAACAAATCTTGTCTAAAACCGGCTTTTTAAGGCTGTAAAAGACAAAAAATACAGTAATTTTGACTAATTATTTTTTTTCAGACCTTTGGTGACCAAATGCCGTTATTTTGACTAACAAAAGGTTTTTAGACACTTGGAGACCAAAATAGAGTATTTCTGACCAAAACATTTTTTTCAGGCCATTGGAGCCAAATGTCTAAAATCTTGTCTAAAACCGGCTTTTTAAGGCTTTAAAAGACAAAAATATAGTCATTTTGACTATAGTATTTTTCAGACCTTTGGTGACCAAATGCAGTTATTTTGACTAAAAAAGGCTTTTTAGACACTTGGAGACCAAAATAGAGTCATTTTGACCAAAAAGTTTTTTTCAGGCCATTGGAGCCCAAATGGCCGGTTTTAGACAAATCTGATCTAAAACCAGCTTTTTAGGACACTAAAAGACAAAAATACATTAATTTTGACTAATTTTTTCAGACCTTTGCTGACCAAATGCATTTATTTATACTAAAAAAGACTTTTTTAGACACTTGGAGACCAAAATAGAGTCATTTTAACAAAAAAAATTTTCAGGCCATTGGAGCCCAAAAATCTAAAATCTTGTCTAAAACCAGCTTTTCAAGGCACTAAAAGACAAAAATACAGTCAATTTGACTAAATTTTTTTCAGATCTTTGGTGACCAAATGCAGTTATTTTGACTAAAAAGGCTTTTTAGACACTTGGAGACCAAAATAGATTCATTTTGACCAAAACATTTTTTTCAGGCCATTGGAGCCAAATGTCTAAAATCTTGTCTAAAACCGGCTTTTTAAGGCTCTAAAAGACAAAAATACAGTCATCTTGACAATTTTTTTTATCAGACCTTTGGTGACCAAATGCAGTTATTTTGACTAAAAAAGGCTTTTTAGACACTTGGAGACCAATATAGAGTCATTTTGACCAAACATTTTTTTCAGGCCATTGAAACTCAAATGGCCGGTTTTAGACAAATCGTGTCTAAAACCGGCTATTTAACCACTTAACCCCCGGAAGATTTGACCCCCTTCCTGACCAGGGCCTATTTTGCAATTTGGCACTGCGTTAACTTTAACGGACAATTGCGCGGTCGTGCGACGCTGTACCTAAACAAATTTGACTTCCTTTTTTTCCCACAAACAGAGCTTTCTTTTGGTGGTATTTGATCACCTGTGCGATTTTTTGATCATGCGCTATAAACAAAAAAAGAGCGTAAATTTTGCAAAAATAGCAATATTTTTCACATTTTTTTATATGAAATTCCCCCAAAAAATGTGAAAATCAAAATTTTTTTAACATTTTCGGCCAATTTGTTTTATGCTACATATGTTTGGTAAAAAAAAGCGTATTTTGATTGGTTTGCGCAAAATTTATCGCGTTTACTAACAAAGGGAAAGATTTTTGTCATTTTTGTAGTTTTTTTTTCAACGCGTAATGGCGGCGATCTGCGATTTCTTTTGCGGTACTGCAAAATTGCGGCAGACAGATCGGACCCTTGACTGACATTTTTGACACTTTTGGGGTTACCAGTGACATTTCTACAGTAATCAGTGCTATACATATGCACTGTTACTGTAAAATTACACTGGCAGTGAAGGGGGTTAACTTTTTTTGAGAGGGAGGGGCTGTGTGTGTCCCTCGGGGCATGATTCTAACTGTGATTGGCTGTGGCTTGAGCTGTAGGAACAGTGATCAACGGTCCTACATAGTAGAACCGTATGATCACTGTTTCTACACAGGGGAGAATGACAGGCGGCTTGTTTATATCAGTCACCTGACTTTCTCCCTCTGCAGTGACAATCGCCGAGTGACCGGCGAACATCGGGTCCGCCGGTCACACGTGCGGGGGATCCGTGACCACGCGGGAGCGTGCCTCCGGGGGCGCGCGCTCGCTCCCTAGACCCTCACAAGCTAGCAACGTAGATCAACATCACTTTGCCTGTGAGGGGCTTACTGCCGACGTAAATAGTCGTGCGGCAGTCGGCAAGTGGTTAAGGCTCTAAAAGACAAAAATAAAGACACTTTGACTAATTTTTTTTAGACCTTTGGTGACGAAATGCAGTTATTTTGACTAAAAAGGCTTTTTAGACACTTGGAGACCAAAATTGAGTCATTTTGACCAAAAAAAATTTTTCATTCCATTGGAGCCCAAATGGCCGGTTTTAGACAACTCTTGTCTAAAACCGGCTTTTTAAGGCTCTAAAAGACAAAAAATACAGTCATTTTGACTAAATTTTTTTCAGACCTTTGGTGACCAAATGCCGTTATTTTGACTAACAAAAGGTTTTTAGACACTTGGAGACCAAAATAGAGTATTTTTGACCAAAACATTTTTTTCAGGCCATTTTAGCCAAATGTCTAAAATCGTGCCTAAAACCGGCTTTTTAAGGCTCTCAAAGAAAAAAATATAGTCATTTGGACTTAATTTTTTCAGACCTTTGGTGACCAAATGCAGTTATTTTGACTTAAAAAGGCTTTTTAGACACTTGGAGACCGAAATAGAGTCATTTTAACTAAAAAATAATTTTCAGGCCATTGGAGCCCAAATGGCCGGTTTTAGACAAATCTTGTCTTAAACCAGCTTTTTAAGGCTCTAAAAGACAAAAATACAGTCATTTTGACTAAGTTTGTTTTTCAGACCTTTGGTGACCAAATGCTGTTATTTTGACTAACAAAAGTTTTTAGACACTTGGAGACCAAAATAGAGTCATTTTGACCAAAACATTTTTTTCAGGCCATTGGAGCCCAAATTGCCGGTTTTAAACAAATCTTGTCTAAAACAGGCTTTTTAAGGCTGTAAAAGACAAAAAATACAGTAATTTTGACTAATTTTTTTTTCAGACCTTTGGTGACCAAATGCCGTCATTTTGACTAACAAAAGGTTTTTAGACACTTGGAGACCAAACTAGAGTATTTTTGACCAAAACATTTTTTTCAGGCCATTGGAGCCAAATGTCTAAAATCTTGTCTAAAACCGGCTTTTTAAGGATCTAAAAGACAAAAATATAGTCATTTTGACGAAATTTTTTTTCTGACCTTTGGTGACCAAATGCAGTTATTTTGACTAAAAAACGATTTTTAGACACTTGGAGACCAAAACAGAGTAATTTTGACCGAAAATTTCTTTTCAGGCCATTGTGGCCGGTTTTAGACAAATCTTGTCTAAAACCGGCTTTTTAAGGCTCTAAAAGACAAAAATACAGTCATTTTGACTAAAGTATTTTTCAGACCTTTGGTGACCAAATTCAGTTATTTTGACAAAAAAAGGCTTTTTAGACACTTGGAGACCAAAGTAGAGTCATTTTGACCAAAAATTTTTTTCAGGCCATTGGAGCCCAAATGGCCGGTTTTAGACAAATCTGGTCTAAAACCGGCTTTTTAAGACACTAAAAGACAACAATACATTAATTTTGACTATTTTTTTCAGATCTTTGGTGACCAAATTTATTTATTGTGACTAAAAAAGGCTTTTTAGACATTTGGAGACCAAAATAGAGTCATTTTGACCGAATTTTTTTCAGGCAATTGGAGCCCAAATGGCCAGTTATAGACAAATCTTGTCTAAAACCGGCTTTTTAAGGCTCTAAAAGACAAAAATGCAGTCATTTTGACTAATTTTTTTATCAGACCTTTGGTGACCAAATGCAGATATTTTGACTAAAAAAGGCTTTTTAGACACTTGAAGACCAAAATAGAGTCATTTTAACTAAAAATATAATTTTCAAGCCATTGGAGCCCAAATGGCCGGTTTTAGACAAATCTTGTCTTAAACCGGCTTTTTAAGGCTCTAAAAGACAAAAATATAGTCATTTTGACTAAATTTTTTTTCAGACCTTTGGTGACCAAATGCCGTTATTTTGACTAACAAAAGGTTTTTAGACACTTGGAGACCAAAATAGAGTCATTTTGACCAAAACATTTTTTTCAGGCCATTGGAGCCCAAATGGCCGGTTTTAAACAAATCTTGTCTAAAACCGTCTTTTTAAGGCTCTAAAAGACAAAAATACAGTCATTTTGACTAAAGTATTTTTCAGACCTTTGGTGACCAAATTCAGTTATTTTGAAAAAAAAAAGGCTTTTTAGACACTTGGAGACCAAAATAGAGTCATTTTGACCAAAAAATTTTTTTCAGGCCATTGGAGACAAATCTGGTCTAAAACCGGCTTTTTAAGACACTAAAAGACTAAAATACATTAATTTTGACTAGCTTTTTTCAGACCTTTGGTGACCAAATGCATTTATTTATACTAAAAAAGGCTTTTTTCGACACTTGGAGACCAAAATAGAGTCATTTTAACAAAAAAAATTTCAGGCCATTGGAGCCCAAAAATCTAAAATCTTGTCTAAAACCGGCTTTTCAAGGCTCTAAAAGATCACCTGTGCGATTTTTTGTTCATGCGCTATAAACAAAAAAAGAGCGTCAATTTTGCAAAAATAGCAATATTTTTCACATTTTTTTATATGAAATTCACCAAAAAAATGTAAAAATCAAAGTTTTTTAACATTTTCGGCCAATTTGTTTATGCTACATGTTTGGTAAAAAAATCGCAAAAAGCGTATTTTGATTGGTGTGCGCAAAAGTTATCGCGTTTACTAACAAAGGGAAAGATTTTTTGTAATTTTTGTTGGTTTTTTTTCAACGTGTAATGGCGGCGATCTGCGATTTTTTTTTTGCGGTACTGCAAAATTGAGGCAGACAGATCGGACCCTTGACTGACATTTTTGACACTTTCGGGGTTACCAGTGACATTTCTACAATAATCAGTGCTATACATATGCACTGTTACTGTAAAATTACACTGGCAGTGAAGGGGTTAACTTTTTTGAGAGGGAGGGGCTGTGTGTGTCCCTAGGGGCGTGATTCTAACTGTGATTGGCTGTGGCTTGAGCTGTAGGAACAGTGATCAACGGTCCTACATAGTAGAACCGTATGATCACTGTTTCTACACAGGGGAGAATGACAGGGGGCTTGTTTACATCAGTCGCCTGACTTTCTCCCTCTGTCGGATCGCCAAGTGACCGGCAGACATCGGGGGACACGTGCGGGGGATCCATGACCACGCGGGAGCTCGCCTCCGGGGCGCGCGCTCGCTCCCTAGACCCTAACAGGCTAGCAACGTAGATCAACATCACTTTGCCTGTGAGGGGCTTACTGCCGACGTATATAGTGGTTAAGGCTCTAAAAGACAAAAATAAAGTCACTTTGACTAAATTTTTTTAGACCTTTGGTGGCGAAATGCCGTTATTTTGACTAACGAAAGGTTTTTATACACTTGGAGACCAAAATAGAGTCATTTTGACCAAAACATTTTTTTCAGGCCAATCGAGCCCAAATGGCCGGTTTTAAACAAATCATGTCTAAAACCGGCTTTTTAAGGCTGTAAAAGACAAAAAATACAGTAATTTTGACTAATTTTTTTTTCAGACCTTTGGTGACCAAATGCCGTTATTTTGACTAACAAAAGGTTTTTAGACACTTGGAGACCAAAATAGAGTATTTCTGACCAAAACATTTTTTTCAGGCCATTGGAGCCAAATGTCTAAAATCTTGTCTAAAACCGGCTTTTTAAGGCTTTAAAAGACAAAAATATAGTCATTTTGACTATAGTATTTTTCAGACCTTTGGTGACCAAATGCAGTTATTTTGACTAAAAAAGGCTTTTTAGACACTTGGAGACCAAAATAGAGTCATTTTGACCCAAAAAATTTTTTCAGGCCATTGGAGCCCAAATGGCCGGTTTTAGACAAATCTGGTCTAAAACTGGCTTTTTAAGACACTAAAAGACAAAAATACATTAATTTTGACTAATTTTTTCAGACCTTTGCTGACCAAATGCATTTATTTATACTAAAAAAGACTTTTTTAGACACTTGGAGACCAAAATAGAGTCATTTTAACAAAAAAATTTTCAGGCCATTGGAGCCCAAAAATCTAAAATCTTGTCTAAAACCGGCTTTTCAAGGCACTAAAAGACAAAAATACAGTCAATTTGACTAAATTTTTTTTCAGATCTTTGGTGACCAAATGAAGTTATTTTGACTAAAAAGGCTTTTTAGACACTTGGAGACCAAAATAGATTCATTTTGACCAAAACATTTTTTTCAGGCCATTGGAGCCAAATGTCTAAAATCTTGTCTAAAACCGGCTTTTTAAGGCTCTAAAAGACAAAAATATAGTAATTTTGACTACATTTTTTTCAGACCTTTGGTTACCAAATGCAGTTATTTTGACTAAAAAAGGCTTTTTAGACACTTGGAGACCAAAATAGAGTCATTTTGACCGTTTTTTTTCAGGCAATTGGAGCCCAAATGGCCAGTTATAGACAAATCTTGTCTAAAACCGGCTTTTTAAGGCTCTAAAAGACAAAAATACAGTCATCTTGACAATTTTTTTTATCAGACCTTTGGTGACCAAATGCAGTTATTTTGACTAAAAAAGGCTTTTTAGACACTTGGAGACCAATATAGAGTCATTTTGACCAAACATTTTTTTCAGGCCATTGAAACTCAAATGGCCGGTTTTAGACAAATCGTGTCTAAAACCGGCTATTTAACCACTTAACCCCCGGAAGATTTGACCCCCTTCCTGACCAGGGCCTATTTTGCAATTTGGCACTGCGTTGACTTTAACGGACAATTGCGCGGTCGTGCGACGCTGTACCTAAACAAATTTGACTTCCTTTTTTTCCCACAAACAGAGCTTTCTTTTGGTGGTATTTGATCACCTGTGCGATTTTTTGATCATGCGCTATAAACAAAAAAAGAGCGTCAATTTTGCAAAAATAGCAATATTTTTCACATTTTTTTATATGAAATTCCCCCAAAAAATGTGAAAATCAAAATTTTTTTAACATTTTCGGCCAATTTGTTTTATGCTACATATGTTTGGTAAAAAAAAATCGCAAAAAGCGTATTTTGATTGGTTTGCGCAAAAGTTATCGCGTTTACTAACAAAGGGAAAGATTTTTGTCATTTTTGTAGTTTTTTTTTCAACACGTAATGGCGGCGATCTGCGATTTTTTTTGCGGTACTGCAAAATTGCGGCAGACAGATCGGACCCTTGACTGACATTTTTGACACTTTTGGGGTTACCAGTGACATTTCTACAGTAATCAGTGCTATACATATGCACTGTTACTGTAAAATTACACTGGCAGTGAAGGGGGTTAACTTTTTTTGAGAGGGAGGGGCTGTGTGTGTCCCTCGGGGCGTGATTCTAACTGTGATTGGCTGTGGCTTGAGCTGTAGGAACAGTGATCAACGGTCCTACATAGTAGAACCGTATGATCACTGTTTCTACACAGGGGAGAATGACAGGCGGCTTGTTTATATCAGTCACCTGACTTTCTCCCTCTGCAGTGACAATCGCTGAGTGACCGGCGAACATCGGGTCCGCCGGTCACACGTGCGGGGGATCCGTGACCACGCGGGAGCGCGCCTCCGGGGGCGCGCGCTCGCTCCCTAGACCCTCACAAGCTAGCAACGTAGATCAACATCACTTTGCCTGTGAGGGGCTTACTGCCGACGTAAATAGTCGTGCGGCAGTCGGCAAGTGGTTAAGGCTCTAAAAGACAAAAATAAAGACACTTTGACTAATTTTTTTTAGACCTTTGGTGACAAAATGCAGTTTTTTTGACTAAAAAAGGCTTTTTTAGACACTTGGAGACCAAAATTGAGTCATTTTTACCAACAAATTTTTTTCAGGCCATTGGAGCCCAAATGGCCGGTTTTAGACAACTCTTATCTAAAACCGGCTTTTTAAGGCTCTAAAAGACAAAAATACAGTCATTTTGACTAATTTTTTTCAGACCTTTGGTGACCAAATGCAGTTATTTATACTAAAAAAGGCTTTTTTAGATACTTGGAGACCAAAATAGAGTCATTTTAACAAAAAATTTTTCAGGCCATTGGAGCCCAAATATCTAAAATCTTGTCTAAAACCGGCTTTTCAAGGCTCTAAAAGACAAAAATACAGTCAATTTGACTAAATGTTTTTCGGATCTTTGGTGACCAAATGCATTTATTGTGACTAAAAAGGCTTTTTAGACACTTGGAGACCAAAATAGTCATTTTGACCAAAACATTTTTTTCAGGCCATTGTAGCCAAATGTCTAAAATCTTGTCTAAAACCGGCATTTTAAGGCTCTAAAAGACAAAAATATAGTCATTTTGACTAAATTTTTTTTCAGACCTTTGGTTACCAAATGCAGTTATTTTGACTAAAAAGGCTTTTTAGACACTTGGAGACCAAAATAGAGTCATTTTGACCGAATTTTTTTCAGGCAATTGGAGCCCAAATGGCCAGTTATAGACAAATCTTGTCTAAAACCGTCTTTTTAAGGCTCTAAAAGACAAAAATACAGTCATTTTGACTAATTTTTTTTATCAGACCTTTGGTGACCAAATGCAGTTATTTTGACTAAAAAAGGCTTTTTAGACACGTGGAGACCAAAATAGAGTCATTTTGACCAAAAAAATCTTTCAGGCCATTTGAGCCCAAATGTCTAAAATCGTGCCTAAAACCCGCGTTTTAAGGCTCTAAAAGACAAAAATACAGTCAATTTGACTAAATGTGTTTTTCATACCTTTGGTGACCAAATGCAGTTATTTTGACTAAAAAAGGAAGGCTTTTTAGACTCTTGGAGGCCAAAATCGAGTCATTTTGACCCAAAAAAAAATTTTCAGGCTATTGGAGCCAAATGTCTAAAATCTTGTCTAAAACCGGCTTTTTAAGGCTCTGAAAGAAAAAAATGCGGTACTGCAAAATTGCGGCAGACAGATCGGACCCTTGACTGATATTTTTGACACTTTTGGGGTTACCAGTGACATTTCTACAGTAATCAGTGCTATACATATGCACTGTTACTGTAAAATTACACTGGCAGTGAAGGGGGTTAACTTTTTTTTGAGAGGGAGGGGCTGTGTGTGTCCCTCGGGGCGTGATTCTAACTGTGATTGGTTGTGGCTTGAGCTGTAGGAACAGTGATCAACGGTCCTACATAGTAGAACCGTATGATCACTGTTTCTACACAGGGGAGAATGACAGGTGGCTTGTTTACATCAGTCGCCTGACTTTCTCCCTCTGCAGTGACGATCGCTGAGTGACCGGCGAACATCGGGTCCGCCGGTCAAACGTGCGGGGGATCCGTGACCACGCGGGAGCGCGCCTCCGGGGGCGCGCGCTCGCTCCCTAGACCCTCACAAGCTAGCAACGTAGATCAACATCACTTTGCCTGTGAGGGGCTTACTGCCGACGTAAAAACTTGTGCGGCAGTCGGCAAGTGGTTAAGGCTCTAAAAGACAAAAATAAAGACACTTTGACTAATTTTTTTTAGACCTTTGGTGACGAAATGCAGTTATTTTGACTAAAAAAGGCTTTTTAGACACTTGGAGACCAAAATTGAGTCATTTTGACCAAAAACATTTTTTCATGCCATTGGAGCCCAAATGGCCGGTTTTAGACAACTCTTGTCTAAAACCGGCTTTTTAAGGCTCTAAAAGACAAAAAATACAGTCATTTTGACTAAATTTTTTTCAGACCTTTGGTGACCAAATGCCGTTATTTTGACTAACAAAAGGTTTTTAGACACTTGGAGACCAAAATAGAGTATTTTTGACCAAAACATTTTTTTCAGGCCATTTTAGCCAAATGTCTAAAATCGTGCCTAAAACCGGCTTTTTAAGGCTCTCAAAGAAAAAAATATAGTCATTTGGACTTAATTTTTTCAGACCTTTGGTGACCAAATGCAGTTATTTTGACTTAAAAAGGCTTTTTAGACACTTGGAGACCGAAATAGAGTCATTTTAACTAAAAAATAATTTTCAGGCCATTGGAGCCCAAATGGCCGGTTTTAGACAAATCTTGTCTTAAACCGGCTTTTTAAGGCTCTAAAAGACAAAAATACAGTCATTTTGACTAAATTATTTTTCAGACCTTTGGTGACCAAATGCCGTTATTTTGACTAACAAAAGGTTTTTAGACACTTGGAGACCAAAATAGAGTCATTTTGACCAAAACATTTTTTTCAGGCCATTGGAGCCCAAATTGCCGGTTTTAAACAAATCTTGTCCAATACCGGCTTTTTAAGGCTGTAAAAGACAAAAAATACAGTAATTTTGACTAATTTTTTTTTCAGACCTTTGGTGACCAAATGCCGTTATTTTGACTAACAAAAGGTTTTTAGACACTTGGAGACCAAAATAGAGTATTTTTGACCAAAACATTTTTTTCAGGCCATTGGAGCCAAATGTCTAAAATCTTGTCTAAAACCGGCTTTTTAAGGCTCTAAAAGACAAAAATATAGTCATTTTGACGAAATTTTTTTTCTGACCTTTGGTGACCAAATGCAGTTATTTTGACTAAAAAACGATTTTTAGACACTTGGAGACCAAAACAGAGTAATTTTGACCGAAAATTTCTTTTTAGGCCATTGGAGCCCAAATGGCCGGTTTTAGACAAATCTTGTCTAAAACCGGCTTTTTAAGGATCTAAAAGACAAAAATACAGGCATTTTGACTAAAGTATTTTTCAGACCTTTGGTGACCAAATTCAGTTATTTTGACAAAAAAAGGCCTTTTAGACACTTGGAGACCAAAATAGAGTCATTTTGACCAAAAAAAATTTTCAGGCCATTGGAGCCCAAATGGCCGGTTTTAGACAAATCTGGTCTAAAACCGGCTTTTTAAGGCTCTAAAAGACAAAAATACAGTCATTTTGACTAATTTTTTTTCAGACCTTTGGTGACCAAATGAAGTTATTTTGACTAAAAAAGGCTTTTTAGACACTTGGAGACCAAAATAGAGTCATTTTGACCAAAAAAATCTTTCAGGCCATTTAAGCCCTAATGTCTAAAATCGTGCCTAGAACCGGCTTTTTAAGGCTCTCAAAGAAAAAAATATAGTCATTTGGACTTAAGTTTTTTTTCAGACCTTTGGTGACCAAATGCAGTTATTTTGACTTAAAAAGGCTTTTTAGACACTTGGAGACCAAAATAGAGTCATTTTAACTAAAAAAATAATTTTCAAGCCATTGGAGCCCAAATGGCCGGTTTTAGACAAATCTTGTTTTAAACCGGCATTTTAAGGCTCTAAAAGACAAAAATATAGTCATTTTGACTAAATTTTTTTTCAGACCTTTGGTGACCAAATGCCGTTATTTTGACTAACAAAAGGTTTTTAGACACTTGGAGACCAAAATAGAGTCATTTTGACCAAAACATTTTTTTCAGGCCATTGGAGCCCAAATGGCCGGTTTTAAACAAATCTTGTCTAAAACCGTCTTTTTAAGGCTGTAAAAGACAAAAAATACAGTAATTTTGACTAAATTTTTTTTCAGACCTTTAGTGACCAAATGCCGTTATTTTGACTAACAAAAGGTTTTTAGACACTTGGAGACCAAAATAGAGTATTTTTGACCAAAACATTTTGTTCAGGCCATTGGAGCCAAATGTCTAAAATCTTGTCTAAAACCGGCTTTTTAAGGCTCTAAAAGACAAAAATACAGTCATTTTGACTAAAGTATTTTTCAGACCTTTGGTGACCAAATTCAGTTATTTTGAAAAAAAAAGGCTTTTTTAGACACTTGGAGACCAAAATAGAGTCATTTTAACAAAAAAAATTTCAGACCATTGGAGCCCAAAAATCTAAAATCTTGTCTAAAACCGGCTTTTCAAAGGTTCTAAAAGATCACCTGTGCGATTTTTTGATCATGCGCTATAAACAAAAAAAGAGCGTCAATTTTGCAAAAATAGCAATATTTTTCACATTTTTTTATATGAAATTCACCAAAAAAATGTAAAAATCAAAGTTTTTTAACATTTTCGGCCAATTTGTTTATGCTACATGTTTGGTAAAAAAATTGCAAAAAGCGTATTTTGATTGGTGTGCGCAAAAGTTATCGCGTTTACTAACAAAGGGAAAGATTTTTGTAATTTTTGTTGGTTTTTTTTCAACGTGTAATGGCGGCGATCTGCGATTTTTTTAGCGGTACTGCAAAATTGCGGCAGACAGATCGGACCCTTGACTGACATTTTTGACACTTTCGGGGTTACCAGTGACATTTCTACAGTAATCAGTGCTATACATATGCACTGTTACTGTAAAATTACACTGGCAGTGAAGGGGTTAACTTTTTTTGAGAGGGAGGGGCTGTGTGTGTCCCTAGGGGCGTGATTCTAACTGTGATTGGCTGTGGCTTGAGCTGTAGGAACAGTGATCAACGGTCCTACATAGTAGAACCATATGATCACTGTTTCTACACAGGGGAGAATGACAGGGGGCTTGTTTACATCAGTCGCCTGACTTTCTCCCTCTGTCGGATCGCCGAGTGACCGGCGGACATCGGGGGACACGTGCGGGGGATCCATGACCACGCGGGAGCTCGCCTCCGGGGCGCGCGCTCGCTCCCTAGACCCTAACAGGCTAGCAACGTAGATCAACATCACTTTGCCTGTGAGGGGCTTACTGCCGACGTAAATAGTGGTTAAGGCTCTAAAAGACAAAAATAAAGTCACTTTGACTAAATTTTTTTAGACCTTTGGTGACGAAATGCAGTTATTTTGACTAAAAAAGGCTTTTTAGACACTTGGAGACCAAAATTGAGTCATTTTTACCAAAAAAATTTCTCAGGCCATTGGAGCCCAAATGGCCGGTTTTAGACAACTCTTGTCTAAAACTGTCTTTTTAAGGCTCTAAAAGACAAAAATACAGTCATTTTGACTAATTATTTTCAGACCTTTGGTGACCAAATGCAGTTATTTATACTAAAAAAGGCTTTTTTAGACACTTGGAGACCAAAATAGAGTCATTTTAACAAAAAAATTTCAGGCCATTGGAGCCCAAATATCTAAAATCTTGTCTAAAACCGGCTTTTCAAGGCTCTAAAAGACAAAAATACAGTCAATTTGACTAAATTTTTTTTCAGATCTTTGGTGACCAAATGCATTTATTGTGACTAAAAAGGCTTTTTAGACACTTGGAGACTAAAATAGAGTCATTTTGACCAAAACATTTTTTTCAGGCCATTGGAGCCAAATGTCTAAAATCTTGTCTAAAACCGGCATTTTAAGGCTCTAAAAGACAAAAATATAGTCATTTTGACTAAATTTTTTTTCAGACCTTTGATTACCAAATGCAGTTATTTTGATTAAGGCCTCTTGCACACGATACTCCTGTTTGAGCATCTCCTTTTGGCCTCTTGCACACAATACTCCTGTTTAAGCATCTACTTTTTTCCAGACCTTTTTTCTTGTATGTATTTGCGAGTATTTGAGAGTATTCGCGTGTATTCGAGTGTATTTGCGAGTATTGAGGCTTAAATTACTGACCAAAAATGCAGATTTTTCTATTTTGTTCTTACTGAAGAATACACATACACACAACAGGAGTATCGTGTGCAAGAGGCCTAAAAAGGCTTTTTAGACACTTGGAGACCAAAATAGAGTCATTTTGACCAATTTTTTTTTCAGGCAATTGGAGCCCAAATGGCCAGTTATAGACAAATCTTGTCTAAGGCCTCTTGCACACGATACTCCTGTTTGGGCATCTTGCGGCTTAAAAATGCTCAGTACAGCTTTTTGAGCTAAAATATAGCCCATTAATTGTAATGTGCCTATGCACACAGGCGCGTAAACAAGCACTGTGTATTTTTCAGTAAGAACAAAATAGAAAAATCTGCATTTTTGGTCAGTAATTTAAGCCTCAATACTCGCGAATACTCTCAAATACTCGCAAATACATACAAGAAAAAAGGTCTGGAAAAAAGTAGATGCTCAAACAGGAGTATTGTGTGCAAGAGGCCAAAAACCGGCTTTTTAAGGCTCTAAAAGAAAAAAATATAGTCATTTGGACTTAATTTTTTTCAGACCCTTGGTGACCAAATGCAGTTATTTTAACTTAAAAAGGCTTTTTATACACTTGGAGACCGAAATAGAGTCATTTTAACTAAAAAATAATTTTCAGGCCATTGGAGCCCAAATGGCCGGTTTTAGACAATTCTTGTCTTAAACCGGCTTTTTAAGGCTCTAAAAGACAAAAATACAGTCATTTTGACTAAATTGTGTTTCAGACCTTTGGTGACAAAATGCCGTTATTTTGACTAACAAAAGGTCTTTAGACACTTGGAGACCAAAATAGAGTCATTTTGACCAAAACATTTTTTTCAGGCCATTGGAGCCCAAATTGCCGGTTTTAAACAAATCTTGTCTAAAACCGGCTTTTTAGGGCTGTAAAAGACAAAAAAATACAGTAATTTTGACTAATTTTTTTTCAGACCTTTGGTGACCAAATGCCGTTATTTTGACTAACAAAAGGTTTTTAGACACTTGGAGACCAAAATAGAGTATTTTTGACCAAAACATTTTTTTCAGGCCATTGGAGCCAAATGTCTAAAATCTTGTCTAAAACCGGCTTTTTAAGGCTCTAAAAGACAAAAATATAGTCATTTTGACGAAATTTTTTTTCTGACCTTTGGTGACCAAATGCAGTTATTTTGACTAAAAAACGATTTTTAGACACTTGGAGACCAAAACAGAGTAATTTTGACCGAAAATTTCATTTCAGGCCATTGGAGCCCAAATGGCCGGTTTTAGACAAATCTTGTCTAAAACCGCCTTTTTAAGGCTCTAAAAGACAAAAATACAGTCATTTTGACTAAAGTATTTTTCAGACCTTTGGTGACCAAATTCAGTTATTTTGACAAAAAAAGGCTTTTTAGACACTTGGAGACCAAAATAGAGTCATTTTGACCAAAAAAGTTTTTTCAGGCCATTGGAGCCCAAATGGCCAGTTTTAGACAAATCTGGTCTAAAACCGGCTTTTTAACCTCCCTGGCGGTATGATTCTGTCAGCAATTCTGTTCCAAAAGCGGTACAATTCTTATCATGGAAATTTGGCGTTATGTATTATAGGCCTACAATTCTTAGTAATTACTGACTTAAACCTAACCAAAACAAGACTCTAGTAGACATCCCAGATGTGATAAATTTGAAACACAAACAAGTGAATTATAATCGAATCAATAATATTATTTTATTATTTAATATATAATATATATAATAAAATTATATTATTGATTAGATTATAATTCATGCGTTATATATTATATATATATGTGTGTATATATATATATATATATATATACATATACATATATATATATATATATATATATATATATGTGTGTATATAGATATATATATATATTTGTGTGTGTATATATATATAACGCATGAATTATAATCGAATCAATAATATAATTTTATATATATATATATATGTGTGTTATATATATATGCATATATATAATATAAAATGTGTTATGTGTTTTGTGCAACGTTTTTTTTTTTTTTTTAATTTCCCTCCCTAGTTCCGCTCCCATGCAGCATTGCTGCTGCAGGGAACGGAACTAGGAAGTCATCATACCGACAGACGAGCGGCGGAGATCTCGGCTGGCGGTCACAGCAATGAGAGCTCATCGCTGGATCGCCAGGATAAGGTAAGAGAAGCTCCGCTGCGCTGTCTGCACGCTCTGCCCATTGACCCCGAGTGTGACTATGGGATACCGCTAATAGCAGAAAATTCCTACCCCGAGTCACGCTCGGGGATACCGACAAGGCGGTTAAGACACTAAAAGACAAAAATACATTAATTTTGACTAGTTTTTTTCAGATCTTTGGTGACCAAATGCATTTATTGTGACTAAAAAAGCCTTTTTAGACACTTGGAGACCAAAACAGAGTCATTTTGACCGAATTTTTTTTCAGGCAAGTGGAGCCCAAATGGCCAGTTATAGACAAATCTTGTCTAAAACCAGCTTTTTAAGGCTCTAAAAGACAAAAATGCAGTCATTTTGACTAATTTTTTTATCAGACCTTTGGTGACCAAATGCAGATATTTTGACTAAAAAAGGCTTTTTAGACACTTGGAGACCAAAATAGAGTAATTTTGACCAAAAAAATCTTTCAGGCCATTTGAGCCCAAATGTCTAAAATCGTGCCTAAAACCCGCGTTTTAAGGCTCTAAAAGACAAAAATACAGTCAATTTGACTAAATTTGTTTTTCATACCTTTGGTGACCAAATGCAGTTATTTTGACTAAAAAAGGAAGGCTTTTTAGACACTTGGAGACCAAAATCGAGTCATTTTAACTAAAAAATAATTTTCAGGCCATTGGAGCCCAAATGGCCGGTTTTAGACAAATCTTGTCTTAAACCAGCTTTTTAAGGCTCTAAAAGACAAAAATACAGTCAATTTGACTAAATTGTTTTCAGATCTTTGGTGACCAAATGCATTTATTGCGACTAAAAAGGCTTTTTAGACACTTGGAGACTAAAATAGAGTCATTTTGACCAAAACATTTTTTTCAGGCCATTGGAGCCAAATGTCTAAAATCTTGTCTAAAACCGGCATTTTAAGGCTCTAAAAGACAAAAATATAGTCATTTTGACTAAATTTTTTTTCAGACCTTTGATTACCAAATGCAGTTATTTTGATTAAGGCCTCCTGTTTGAGCATCTCCTTTTGGCCTCTTGCACACAATATTCCTGTTTGAGCATCTACTTTTTTCCAGACCTTTTTTCTTGTATGTATTTGCGAGTATTTGAGAGTATTCGCGTGTATTCGAGTGTATTTGCGAGTATTGAGGCTTAAATTACTGACCAAAAATGCAGATTTTTCTATTTTGTTCTTACTGAAGAATAGACAGCGCTTGTTTACGCGCCTGTGTGCATAGGCACATTACAATTAATGGGCTATATTTTAGCTCAAAAAGCTGTCGTGTGCAAGAGGCCTAAAAAGGCTTTTTAGACACTTGGAGACCAAAATAGAGTCATTTTGACCAAATTTTTTTTCAGGCCATTGGAGCCCAAATGGCCAGTTATAGACAAATCTTGTCTAAGGCCTCTTGCACACGATACTCCTGTTTGGGCATCTTGCGGCTTAAAAATTGCTCAGTACAGCTTTTTGAGCTAAAATATAGCCCTAAAAGACAAAAATATAGTCATTTTGACTATAGTATTTTTCAGACCTTTGGTGACCAAATGCAGTTATTTTGACTAAAAAAGGCTTTTTAGACACTTGGAGACCAAAATAGAGTCATTTTGACCAAAAAGTTTTTTTCAGGCCATTGGAGCCCAAATGGCCGGTTTTAGACAAATCTGGTCTAAAACCAGCTTTTTAAGACACTAAAAGACAAAAATACATTAATTTTGACTAATTTTTTCAGACCTTTGCTGACCAAATGCATTTATTTATACTAAAAAAGACTTTTTTAGACACTTGGAGACCAAAATAGAGTCATTTTAACAAAAAAAATTTTCAGGCCATTGTAGCCCAAAAATCTAAAATCTTGTCTAAAACCGGCTTTTCAAGGCACTAAAAGACAAAAATACAGTCAATTTGACTAAATTTTTTTTCAGATCTTTGGTGACCAAATGCAGTTATTTTGACTAAAAAGGCTTTTTAGACACTTGGAGACAAAAATAGATTCATTTTGACCAAAACATTTTTTTCAGGCCATTGGAGCCAAATGTCTAAAATCTTGTCTAAAACCGGCTTTTTAAGGCTCTAAAAGACAAAAATATAGTAATTTTGACTACATTTTTTTTCAGACCTTTGGTTACCAAATGCAGTTATTTTGACTAAAAAAGGCTTTTTAGACACTTGGAGACCAAAATAGAGTCATTTTGACCGTTTTTTTTTCAGGCAATTGGAGCCCAAATGGCCAGTTATAGACAAATCTTGTCTAAAACCGGCTTTTTAAGGCTCTAAAAGACAAAAATACAGTCATCTTGACAATTTTTTTTATCAGACCTTTGGTGACCAAATGCAGTTATTTTGACTAAAAAAGGCTTTTTAGACACTTGGAGACCAAAATAGAGTCATTTTGACCAAACATTTTCTTCAGGCCATTGAAACTCAAATGGCCGGTTTTAGACAAATCGTGTCTAAAACCGGCTATTTAACCACTTAACCCCCGGAAGATTTGACCCCCTTCCTGACCAGGGCCTATTTTGCAATTTGGCACTGCGTTGACTTTACCGGACAATTGCGCGTTCGTGCGACGCTGTACCTAAACAAATTTGACTTCCTTTTTTCCCACAAACAGAGCTTTCTTTTGGTGGTATTTGATCACCTGTGCAATTTTTTGATCATGCGCTATAAACAAAAAAAGAGCGTCAATTTTGCAAAAATAGCAATATTTTTCACATTTTTTATATGAAATTCCCCCAAAAAATGTGAAAATCAAAATTTTTTTAACATTTTCGCCAAATTTGTTTTATGCTACATATGTTTGGTAAAAAAAGCGTATTTTGATTGGTTTGCGCATAAGTTATCGCGTTTACTAACAAAGGGAAAGATTTTTGTCATTTTTGTAGTTTTTTTTTCAACGCGTAATGGCGGCGATCTGCGATTTTTTTTGCGGTACTGCAAAATTGCGGCAGACAGATCGGACCCTTGACTGACATTTTTGACACTTTTGGGGTTACCAGTGACATTTCTACAGTAATCAGTGCTATACATATGCACTGTTACTGTAAAATTACACTGGCAGTGAAGGGGGTTAACTTTTTTTGAGAGGGAGGGGCTGTGTGTGTCCCTCGGGGCATGATTCTAACTGTGATTGGCTGTGGCTTGAGCTGTAGGAACAGTGATCAACGGTCCTACATAGTAGAACCGTATGATCACTGTTTCTACACAGGGGAGAATGACAGGCGGCTTGTTTACATCAGTCACCTGACTTTCTCCCTCTGCAGTGACAATCGCCGAGTGACCGGCGAACATCGGGTCCGCCGGTTACACGTGCGGGGGATCCGTGACCACGCGGGAGCGCGCCTCCAGGGGCGCGCGCTCGCTCCCTAGACCCTCACAAGCTAGCAACATAGATCAACATCACTTTGCCTGTGAGGGGCTTACTGCCGACGTAAATAGTCGTGCGGCAGTCGGCAAGTGGTTAAGGCTCTAAAAGACAAAAATAAAGACACTTTGACTAATTTTTTTCAGACCTTTGGTGACGAAATGCAGTTATTTTGACTAAAAAGGCTTTTTAGACACTTGGAGACCAAAATTGAGTCATTTTGACCAAAAAAAATTTTTCATGCCATTGGAGCCCAAATGGCCGGTTTTAGACAACTCTTGTCTAAAACCGGCTTTTTAAGGATCTAAAAGACAAAAAATACAGTCATTTTGACTAAATTTTTTTCAGACCTTTGGTGACCAAATGCCGTTATTTTGACTAACAAAAGGTTTTTAGACACTTGGAGACCAAAATAGAGTATTTTTGACCAAAACATTTTTTTCAGGCCATTTAAGCCAAATGTCTAAAATCTTGTCTAAAACCGGCTTTTTAAGGCTCTAAAAGACAAAAATATAGTCATTTTGACGAAATTTTTTTTCTGACCTTTGGTGACCAAATGCAGTTATTTTGACTAAAAAACGATTTTAAGACACTTGGAGACCAAAACAGAGTAATTTTGACCGAAAATTTCTTTTCAGGCCATTGGAGCCCAAATGGCCGGTTTTAGACAAATCTTGTCTAAAACTGGCTTTTTAAGGATCTAAAAGACAAAAATACAGTCATTTTGACTAAAGTATTTTTCAGACCTTTGGTGACCAAATTCAGTTATTTTGACAAAAAAAGGCCTTTTAGACACTTGGAGACCAAAATAGAGTCATTTTGACCAAAAAAAGTTTTCAGGCCATTGGAGCCCAAATGGCCGGTTTTAGACAAATCTGGTCTAAAACCGGCTTTTTAAGGCTCTAAAAGACAAAAATGCAGTAATTTTGACAAATTTTTTTTCAGACCTTTGGTGACCAAATGCAGTTATTTTGACTAAAAAAGGCTTTTAGACACTTGGAGACCAAAATAGAGTCATTTTGACCAAAAAAATCTTTCAGGCCATTTAAGCCCAAATGTCTAAAATCGTGCCTAGAACCGGCTTTTTAAGGCTCTCAAAGAAAAAAATATAGTCATTTGGACTTAAGTTTTTTTTCAGACCTTTGGTGACCAAATGCAGTTATTTTGACTTAAAAAGGCTTTTTAGACACTTGGAAACCAAAATAGAGTCATTTTAACTAAAAAAATAATTTTCAAGCCATTGGAGCCCAAATGGCCGGTTTTAGACAAATCTTGTCTAAAACCGGCTTTTTAAGGCTCTAAAAGACAAAAATATAGTCATTTTGACTAAATTTTTTTTCAGACCTTTGGTGACCAAATGCCGTTATTTTGACTAACAAAAGGTTTTTAGACACTTGGAGACCAAAATAGAGTCATTTTGACCAAAACATTTTTTTCAGGCCATTGGAGCCCAAATGGCCGGTTTTAAACAAATCTTGTCTAAAACCGTCTTTTTAAGGCTGTAAAAGACAAAAAATACAGTAATTTTGACTAAATTTTTTTCAGACCTTTGGTGACCAAATGCCGTTATTTTGACTAACAAAAGGTTTTTAGACACTTGGAGACCAAAATAGAGTATTTTTGACCAAAACATTTTTTTCAGGCCATTGGAGCCAAATGTCTAAAATCTTGTCTAAAACCGGCTTTTTAAGGCTCTAAAAGAAAAAATACAGTCATTTTGACTAAAGTATTTTTCAGACCTTTGGTGACCAAATTCAGTTATTTTGAAAAAAAAGGCTTTTTTAGACACTTGGAGACCAAAATAGAGTCATTTTAACAAAAAAAATTTCAGGCCATTGGAGCCCAAAAATCTAAAATCTTGTCTAAAACCGGCTTTTCAAGGCTCTAAAAGATCACCTGTGCGATTTTTTGATCATGCGCTATAAACAAAAAAAGCGTCAATTTTGCAAAAATAGCAATATTTTTCAGATTTTTTTATATGAAATTCACCAAAAAAATGTAAAAATCAAAGTTTTTTAACATTTTCGGCCAATTTGTTTATGCTACATGTTTGGTAAAAAAATCGCAAAAAGCGTATTTTGATTGGTGTGCGCAAAAGTTATCGCGTTTACTAACAAAGGGAAAGATTTTTGTAATTTTTGTTGTTTTTTTTTCAACGTATAATGGCGGCGATCTGCGATTTTTTTTGCGGTACTGCAAAATTGCGGCAGACAGATCGGACCCTTGACTGACATTTTTGACACTTTTGGGGTTACCAGTGACATTTCTACAGTAATCAGTGCTATACATATGCACTGTTACTGTAAAATTACACTGGCAGTGAAGGGGTTAACTTTTTTTGAGAGGGAGGGGCTGTGTGTGTCCCTAGGGGCGTGATTCTAACTGTGATTGGCTGTGGCTTGAGCTGTAGGAACAGTGATCAACGGTCCTACATAGTAGAACCATATGATCACTGTTTCTACACAGGGGAGAATGACAGGGGGCTTGTTTACATCAGTCGCCTGACTTTCTCCCTCTGTCGGATCGCCGAGTGACCGGCGGACAATGGGGGAGACGTGCGGGGGATCCATGACCACGCGGGAGCTCGCCTCCGGGGCGCGCGCTCGCTCTCTAGACCCTAACAGGCTAGCAACGTAGATCAACATCACTTTGCCTGTGAGGGGCTTACTGCCGACGTAAATAATGGTTAAGGCTCTAAAAGACAAAAATAAAGTCACTTTGACTACATTTTTTTAGACCTTTGGTGACGAAATGCAGTTATTTTGACTAAAAAAGGCTTTTTAGACACTTGGAGACCAAAATTGAGTCATTTTTACCAAAAAATTTTTTACAGGCCATTGGAGCCCAAATGGCCGGTTGTAGACGACTCTTGTCTAAAACTGGCTTTTTAAGGCTCTAAAAGACAAAAATACAGTCATTTTGACTAATTATTTTCAGACCTTTGGTGACCAAATGCAGTTATTTATACTAAAAAAGGCTTTTTTAGACACTTGGAGACCAAAATAGAGTCATTTTAACAAAAAAATTTCAGGCCATTGGAGCCCAAATATCTAAAATCTTGTCTAAAACCGGCTTTTCAAGGCTCTAAAAGACAAAAATACAGTCAATTTGACTAAATTTTTTTCAGATCTTTGGTGACCAAATGCATTTATTGTGACTAAAAAGGCTTTTTAGACACTTGGAGACTAAAATAGAGTCATTTTGACCAAAACATTTTTTTCAGGCCATTGGAGCCAAAGGTCTAAAATCTTGTCTAAAACCGGCATTTTAAGGCTCTAAAAGACAAAAATATAGTCATTTTGACTAAATTTTTTTCAGACCTTTGATTACCAAATGCAGTTATTTTGATTAAGGCCTCTTGCACACGATACTCCTGTTTGAGCATCTCCTTTTGGCCTCTTGCACACAATACTCCTGTTTGAGCATCTACTTTTTTCCAGACCTTTTTTCTTGTATGTATTTGCGAGTATTTGAGAGTATTCGCGTGTATTCAAGTGTATTTGCGAGTATTGAGGCTTAAATTACTGACCAATAATGCAGATTTTTCTATTTTGTTCTTACTGAAGAATACACAGCGCTTGTTTACGCGCCTGTGTGCATAGGCACATTACAATTAATGGGCTATATTTTAGCTCAAAAAGCTGTACTGAGCATTTTTAAGCCGCAAGATGCCCAAACAGGAGTATCGTGTGCAAGAGGCCTAAAAAGGCTTTTTAGACACTTGGAGACCAAAATAGAGTCATTTTGACCAAATTTTTTTTCAGGCAATTGGAGCCCAAATGGCCAGTTATAGACAAATCTTGTCTAAGGCCTCTTGCACACGATACTTATATCTTGATAGACAATATCTTGTCTAAAACCGGCTTTTTAAGGCTCTAAAAGACAAAAATGCAGTCATTTTGACTAATTTTTTTATCAGACCTTTGGTGACCAAATGCAGATATTTTGACTAAAAAAGGCTTTTTAGACACTTGGAGACCAAAATAGAGTAATTTTGACCAAAAAAATCTTTCAGGCCATTTGAGCCCAAATGTCTAAAATCGTGCCTAAAACCCGCGTTTTAAGGCTCTAAAAGACAAAAATACAGTCAATTTGACTAAATTTGTTTTTCATACCTTTGGTGACCAAATGCAGTTATTTTGACTAAAAAAGGAAGGCTTTTTGGACACTTGGAGACCAAAATCGAGTCATTTTAACTAAAAAATAATTTTCAGGCCATTGGAGCCCAAATGGCCGGTTTTAGACAAATCTTGTCTTAAACCAGCTTTTTAAGGCTCTAAAAGACAAAAATACAGTCAATTTGACTAAATTGTTTTCAGATCTTTGGTGACCAAATGCATTTATTGCGACTAAAAAGGCTTTTTAGACACTTGGAGACTAAAATAGAGTCATTTTGACCAAAACATTTTTTCAGGCCATTGGAGCCAAATGTCTAAAATCTTGTCTAAAACCGGCATTTTAAGGCTCTAAAAGACAAAAATATAGTCATTTTGACTAAATTTTTTTTCAGACCTTTGATTACCAAATGCAGTTATTTTGATTAAGGCCTCCTGTTTGAGCATCTCCTTTTGGCCTCTTGCACACAATACTCCTGTTTGAGCATCTACTTTTTTCCAGACCTTTTTTCTTGTATGTATTTGCGAAATACCAAATTTTTTTTCAGGCAATTGGAGCCCAAATGGCCAGTTATAGACAAATCTTGTCTAAGGCCTCTTGC
Source organism: Pelophylax lessonae (assembly GCF_965119305.1). Lineage (NCBI taxonomy): Eukaryota > Metazoa > Chordata > Amphibia > Anura > Ranidae > Pelophylax > Pelophylax lessonae. The sequence goes on from NC_138772.1 coordinate 246,285,434, forward strand.
ACACGATACTCCTGTTTGGGCATCTTGCGGCTTAAAAATTGCTCAGTACAGCTTTTTGAGCTAAAATATAGCCCTAAAAGACAAAAATATAGTCATTTTGACTATAGTATTTTTCAGACCTTTGGTGACCAAATGCAGTTATTTTGACTAAAAAAGGCTTTTTAGACACTTGGAGACCAAAATAGAGTCATTTTGACCAAAAAGTTTTTTTTAGGCCATTGGAGCCCAAATGGCCGGTTTTAGACAAATCTGGTCTAAAACCAGCTTTTTAAGACACTAAAAGACAAAAATACATTAATTTTGACTAATTTTTTCAGACCTTTGCTGACCAAATGCATTTATTTATACTAAAAAAGACTTTTTTAGACACTTGGAGACCAAAATAGAGTCATTTTAACAAAAAAAATTTTCAGGCCATTGTAGCCCAAAAATCTAAAATCTTGTCTAAAACCGGCTTTTCAAGGCACTAAAAGATAAAAATACAGTCAATTTGACTAAATTTTTTTTCAGATCTTTGGTGACCAAATGCAGTTATTTTGACTAAAAAGGCTTTTTAGACACTTGGAGACAAAAATAGATTCATTTTGACCAAAACATTTTTTCAGGCCATTGGAGCCAAATGTCTAAAATCTTGTCTAAAACCGGCTTTTTAAGGCTCTAAAAGACAAAAATATAGTAATTTTGACTACATTTTTTTTCAGACCTTTGGTTACCAAATGCAGTTATTTTGACTAAAAAAGGCTTTTTAGACACTTGGAGACCAAAATAGAGTCATTTTGACCGTTTTTTTTTCAGGCAATTGGAGCCCAAATGGCCAGTTATAGACAAATCTTGTCTAAAACCGGCTTTTTAAGGCTCTAAAAGACAAAAATACAGTCATCTTGACAATTTTTTTTATCAGACCTTTGGTGACCAAATGCAGTTATTTTGACTAAAAAAGGCTTTTTAGACACTTGGAGACCAAAATAGAGTCATTTTGACCAAACATTTTTTTCAGGCCATTGAAACTCAAATGGCCGGTTTTAGACAAATCGTGTCTAAAACCAGCTATTTAACCACTTAACCCCCGGAAGATTTGACCCCCTTCCTGACCAGGGCCTATTTTGCAATTTGGGCACTGCGTTGACTTTAACGGACAATTGCGCGGTCGTGCGACGCTGTACCTAAACAAATTTGACTTCCTTTTTTTCCCACAAACAGAGCTTTCTTTTGGTGGTATTTGATCACCTGTGCAATTTTTTGATCATGCGCTATAAACAAAAAAAGAGCGTCAATTTTGCAAAAATAGCAATATTTTTCACATTTTTTATATGAAATTCCCCCAAAAAATGTGAAAATCAAAATTTTTTTAACATTTTCGCCAAATTTGTTTTATGCTACATATGTTTGGTAAAAAAAAGCGTATTTTGATTGGTTTGCGCATAAGTTATCGCGTTTACTAACAAAGGGAAAGATTTTTGTCATTTTTGTAGTTTTTTTTTCAACGCGTAATCGCGATCTGCGATTTTTTTTGCGGTACTGCAAAATTGCGGCAGACAGATCGGACCCTTGACTGACATTTTTGACACTTTTGGGGTTACCAGTGACATTTCTACAGTAATCAGTGCTATACATATGCACTGTTACTGTAAAATTACACTGGCAGTGAAGGGGGTTAACTTTTTTTGAGAGGGAGGGGCTGTGTGTGTCCCTCGGGGCATGATTCTAACTGTGATTGGCTGTGGCTTGAGCTGTAGGAACAGTGATCAACGGTCCTACATAGTAGAACCGTATGATCACTGTTTCTACACAGGGGAGAATGACAGGCGGCTTGTTTACATCAGTCACCTGACTTTCTCCCTCTGCAGTGACAATCGCCGAGTGACCGGCGAACATCGGGTCCGCCGGTTACACGTGCGGGGGATCCGTGACCACGCGGGAGCGCGCCTCCAGGGGCGCGCGCTCGCTCCCTAGACCCTCACAAGCTAGCAACGTAGATCAACATCACTTTGCCTGTGAGGGGCTTACTGCCGACGTAAATAGTCGTGCGGCAGTCGGCAAGTGGTTAAGGCTCTAAAAGACAAAAATAAAGACACTTTGACTAATTTTTTTCAGACCTTTGGTGACGAAATGCAGTTATTTTGACTAAAAAGGCTTTTTAGACACTTGGAGACCAAAATTGAGTCATTTTGACCAAAAAAATTTTTTCATGCCATTGGAGCCCAAATGGCCGGTTTTAGACAACTCTTGTCTAAAACCGGCTTTTTAAGGATCTAAAAGACAAAAAATACAGTCATTTTGACTAAATTTTTTTCAGACCTTTGGTGACCAAATGCCGTTATTTTGACTAACAAAATGTTTTTAGACACTTGGAGACCAAAATAGAGTATTTTTGACCAAAACATTTTTTTCAGGCCATTTAAGCCAAATGTCTAAAATCTTGTCTAAAACCGGCTTCTTAAGGCTCTAAAAGACAAAAATATAGTCATTTTGACGAAATTTTTTTTCTGACCTTTGGTGACCAAATGCAGTTATTTTGACTAAGAAACGATTTTTAGACACTTGGAGACCAAAACAGAGTAATTTTGACCGAAAATTTCTTTTCAGGCCATTGGAGCCCAAATGGCCGGTTTTAGACAAATCTTGTCTAAAACTGGCTTTTTAAGGATCTAAAAGACAAAAATACAGTCATTTTGACTAAAGTATTTTTCAGACCTTTGGTGACCAAATTCAGTTATTTTGACAAAAAAAGGCCTTTTAGACACTTGGAGACCAAAATAGAGTCATTTTGACCAAAAAAAGTTTTCAGGCCATTGGAGCCCAAATGGCCGGTTTTAGACAAATCTGGTCTAAACCCGGCTTTTTAAGGCTCTAAAAGACAAAAATACAGTAATTTTGACTAATTTTTTTTCAGACCTTTGGTGACCAAATGCAGTTATTTTGACTAAAAAAGGCTTTTAGACACTTGGAGACCAAAATAGAGTCATTTTGACCAAAAAAATCTTTCAGGCCATTTAAGCCCAAATGTCTAAAATCGTGCCTAGAACCGGCTTTTTAAGGCTCTCAAAGAAAAAAATATAGTCATTTGGACTTAAGTTTTTTTTCAGACCTTTGGTGACCAAATGCAGTTATTTTGACTTAAAAAGGCTTTTTAGACACTTGGAGACCAAAATAGAGTCATTTTAACTAAAAAAATAATTTTCAAGCCATTGGAGCCCAAATGGCCGGTTTTAGACAAATCTTGTCTTAAACCGGCTTTTTAAGGCTCTAAAAGACAAAAATATAGTCATTTTGACTAAATTTTTTTTCAGACCTTTGGTGACCAAATGCCGTTATTTTGACTAACAAAAGGTTTTTAGACACTTGGAGACCAAAATAGAGTCATTTTGACCAAAACATTTTTTTCAGGCCATTGGAGCCAAATGTCTAAAATCTTGTCTAAAACCGGCTTTTTAAGGCTCTAAAAGACAAAAATACAGTCATTTTGACTAAAGTATTTTTCAGACCTTTGGTGACCAAATTCAGTTATTTTGAAAAAAAAAAGGCTTTTTTAGACACTTGGAGACCAAAATAGAGTCATTTTAACAAAAAAAATTTCAGGCCATTGGAGCCCAAAAATCTAAAATCTTGTCTAAAACCGGCTTTTCAAGGCTCTAAAAGATCACCTGTGCGATTTTTTGATCATGCGCTATAAACAAAAAAAGAGCGTCAATTTTGCAAAAATAGCAATATTTTTCAGATATTTTTATATGAAATTCACCAAAAAAATGTAAAAATCAAAGTTTTTTAACATTTTCGGCCAATTTGTTTATTCTACATGTTTGGTAAAAAAATCGCAAAAAGCGTATTTTGATTGGTGTGCACAAAAGTTATCGCGTTTACTAACAAAGGGAAAGATTTTTGTAATTTTTGTTGTTTTTTTTTCAACGTGTAATGGCGGCGATCTGCGATTTTTTTTGCGGTACTGCAAAATTGCGGCAGACAGATCGGACCCTTGACTGACATTTTTGACACTTTTGGGGTTACCAGTGACATTTCTACAGTAATCAGTGCTATACATATGCACTGTTACTGTAAAATTACACTGGCAGTGAAGGGGTTAACTTTTTTGAGAGGGAGGGGCTGTGTGTGTCCCTAGGGGCGTGATTCTAACTGTGATTGGCTGTGGCTTGAGCTGTAGGAACAGTGATCAACGGTCCTACATAGTAGAACCATATGATCACTGTTTCTACACAGGGGAGAATGACAGGGGGCTTGTTTACATCAGTCGCCTGACTTTCTCCCTCTGTCGGATCGCCGAGTGACCGGCGGACAATGGGGGAGACGTGCGGGGGATCCATGACCACGCGGGAGCTCGCCTCCGGGGCGCGCGCTCGCTCCCTAGACCCTAACAGGCTAGCAACGTAGATCAACATCACTTTGCCTGTGAGGGGCTTACTGCCGACGTAAATAATGGTTAAGGCTCTAAAAGACAAAAATAAAGTCACTTTGACTACATTTTTTTAGACCTTTGGTGACGAAATGCAGTTATTTTGACTAAAAAAGGCTTTTTAGACACTTGGAGACCAAAATTGAGTCATTTTTACCAAAAAATTTTTTACAGGCCATTGGAGCCCAAATGGCCGGTTTTAGACGACTCTTGTCTAAAACTGGCTTTTTAAGGCTCTAAAAGACAAAAATACAGTAATTTTGACTAATTATTTTCAGACCTTTGGTGACCAAATGCAGTTATTTATACTAAAAAAGGCTTTTTTAGACACTTGGAGACCAAAATAGAGTCATTTTAACAAAAAAATTTCAGGCCATTGGAGCCCAAATATCTAAAATCTTGTCTAAAACCGGCTTTTCAAGGCTCTAAAAGACAAAAATACAGTCAATTTGACTAAATTTTTTTCAGATCTTTGGTGACCAAATGCATTTATTGTGACTAAAAAGGCTTTTTAGACACTTGGAGACTAAAATAGAGTCATTTTGACCAAAACATTTTTTTCAGGCCATTGGAGCCAAAGGTCTAAAATCTTGTCTAAAACCGGCATTTTAAGGCTCTAAAAGACAAAAATATAGTCATTTTGACTAAATTTTTTTCAGACCTTTGATTACCAAATTCAGTTATTTTGATTAAGGCCTCTTGCACACGATACTCCTGTTTGAGCATCTCCTTTTGGCCTCTTGCACACAATACTCCTGTTTGAGCATCTACTTTTTTCCAGACCTTTTTTCTTGTATGTATTTGCGAGTATTTGAGAGTATTCGCGTGTATTCAAGTGTATTTGCGAGTATTGAGGCTTAAATTACTGACCAATAATGCAGATTTTTCTATTTTGTTCTTACTGAAGAATACACAGCGCTTGTTTACGCGCCTGTGTGCATAGGCACATTACAATTAATGGGCTATATTTTAGCTCAAAAAGCTGTACTGAGCATTTTTAAGCCGCAAGATGCCCAAACAGGAGTATCGTGTGCAAGAGGCCTAAAAAGGCTTTTTAGACACTTGGAGACCAAAATAGAGTCATTTTGACCAAATTTTTTTTCAGGCAATTGGAGCCCAAATGGCCAGTTATAGACAAATCTTGTCTAAGGCCTCTTGCACACGATACTCCTGTTTGGGCATCTTGCGGCTTAAAAATGCTCAGTACAGCTTTTTGAGCTAAAATATAGCCCATTAATTGTAATGTGCCTATGCACACAGGCGCGTAAACAAGCACTGTGTATTTTTCAGTAAGAACAAAATAGAAAAATCTGCATTTTTGGTCAGTAATTTAAGCCTCAATACTCGCGAATACTCTCAAATACTCGCAAATACATACAAGAAAAAAGGTCTGGAAAAAAGTAGATGCTCAAACAGGAGTATTGTGTGCAAGAGGCCAAAAACCGGCTTTTTAAGGCTCTAAAAGACAAAAATACAGTCATTTTGACTATTTTTCTTTATCAGACCTTTGGTGACCAAATGCAATTATTTTGACTAAAAAAGGCTTGTTAGACACTTGGAGACCAAAATAGAGTCATTTTGACCAAAAAATCTTTCAGGCCATTTGAGCCCAAATGTCTAAAATCGTGCCTAAAACCCGCGTTTTAAGGCTCTAAAAGACAAAAAAACAGTCAATTTGACTAAATCTGTTTTTCATACCTTTGGTGACCAAATGCAGTTATTTTGACTAAAAAAGGAAGGCTTTTTAGACACTTGGAGACCAAAATCGAGTCATTTTGACCCAAAAAAAATTTTCAGGCTATTGGAGCCAAATGTCTAAAATCTTGTCTAAAACCGGCTTTTTAAGGCTCTCAAAGAAAAAAATATAGTCATTTGGACTTAATTTTTTTCAGACCTTTGGTGACCAAATGCAGTTATTTTGACTTAAAAAGGCTTTTTATAAACTTGGAGACTGAAATAGAGTCATTTTAACTAAAAAATAATTTTCAGGCCATTGGAGCCCAAATGGCCGGTTTTAGACAAATCTTGTCTTAAACCGGCTTTTTAAGGCTCTAAAAGACAAAAATACAGTCATTTTGACTAAATTGTGTTTCAGACCTTTGGTGACCAAATGCCGTTATTTTGACTAACAAAAGGTCTTTAGACACTTGGAGACCAAAATAGAGTCATTTTGACCAAAACATTTTTTTCAGGCCATTGGAGCCCAAATTGCCGGTTTTAAACAAATCTTGTCTAAAACCGGCTTTTTAAGGCTCTAAAAGACAAAAATATAGTCATTTTGACTAAATTTTTTTTCTGACCTTTGGTGACCAAATGCAGTTATTTTGACTAAAAAACGATTTTTAGACACTTGGAGACCAAAACAGAGTAATTTTGACCGAAAATTTCATTTCAGGCCATTGGAGCCCAAATGGCCGGTTTTAGACAAATCTTGTCTAAAACCGCCTTTTTAAGGCTCTAAAAGACAAAAATACAGTCATTTTGACTAAAGTATTTTTCAGACCTTTGGTGACCAAATTCAGTTATTTTGACAAAAAAAGGCTTTTTAGACACTTGGAGACCAAAATAGAGTCATTTTGACCAAAAAAGTTTTTTCAGGCCATTGGAGCCCAAATGGCCAGTTTTAGACAAATCTGGTCTAAAACCGGCTTTTTAACCTCCCTGGCGGTATGATTCTGTCAGGAATTCTGTTCCAAAAGCGGTACAATTCTTTTCATGGAAATTTGGCGTTATGTATTATAGGCCTACAATTCTTAGTAATTACTGACTTAAACCTGACCAAAACAAGACTCTAGTAGACATCCCAGATGTGATAAATTTGAAACACAAACAAGTGAATTATAATCAAATCAATAATATTATTTTATTATTTAATATATAATATATATAATAAAATTATATTATTGATTAGATTATAATTCATGCGTTATATATTATATATATATGTGTATATATATATATATATATATACATATACATATATATATATATATGTGAGTATATAGATATATATATATATATATGTGTGTGTGTGTACATATATATACGCATGAACGCATGAATTATAATCGAATCAATAATATAATTTTATATATATATATATATATGTGTGTGTGTATAAAGGTATATATATATATATATACATATATACATATATACATATATATATATATGTATATATATATATATATATATATATATATATTTGCATATATATATATATATGTTTGCATATATATATATATATATATATATATATATATATATATATATGCATATATATATATATATATATATATATATATATATATATATATATATGAATATATATAAATATGCATATATATATGCATATATATATATGCATATATATAATATAAAATGTGTGATGTGTTTTGTGCAACGTTTTTTTTTTTTTTTTTGAATTTCCCTCCCTAGTTCCGCTCCCATGCAGCATTGCTGCTGCAGGGAACGGAACTAGGAAGTCATCATACCGACAGACGAGCGGCGGAGATCTCGGCTGGCGGTCACAGCAATGAGAGCTCATCGCTGGATCGCCAGGATAAGGTAAGAGAAGCTCCGCTGCGCTGTCTGCATGCTCTGCCCATTGACCCCGAGTGTGACTCTGGGATACCGCTAATAGCAGAAAATTTCTACCCCGAGTCACGCTCGGGGATACCGCTAAGGCGGTTAAGACACTAAAAGACAAAAATACATTAATTTTGACTAGTTTTTTTCAGATCTTTGGTGACCAAATGCATTTATTGTGACTAAAAAAGGCTTTTTAGACACTTGGAGACCAAAACAGAGTTATTTTGACCGAATTTTTTTTCAGGCAATTGGAGCCCAAATGGCCAGTTATAGACAAATCTTGTCTAAAACCGGCTTTTTAAGGCTCTAAAAGACAAAAATGCTGTCATTTTGACTAATTTTTTTATCAGTTATCAGACCTTTGGTGACCAAATGCAGATATTTTGACTAAAAAAGGCTTTTTAGACACTTGGAGACCAAAATAGAGTCATTTTGACCAAAAAAATCTTTCAGGCCATTTGAGCCCAAATGTCTAAAATCATGCCTAAAACCCGCGTTTTAGGGCTCTAAAAGACAAAAATACAGTCAATTTGACTAAATTTGTTTTTCATACCTTTGGTGACCAAATGCAGTTATTTTGACTAAAAAAGGAAGGCTTTTTAGACACTTGGAGACCAAAATCGAGTCATTTTAACTAAAAAATAATTTTCAGGCCATTGGAGCCCAAATGGCCGGTTTTAGACAAATCTTGTCTTAAACCGGCTTTTTAAGGCTCTAAAAGACAAAAATACAGTCAATTTGACTAATTTTTTTTCAGATCTTTGGTGACCAAATGCAATTATTTTCACTAAAAAAGGCTTTTTAGACACTTGGAGACCAAAATAGAGTCATTTTGACCAAAATAATCTTTCAGGCCATTTGAGCCCAAATGTCTAAAATCGTGCCTAAAACCCGCGTTTTAAGGCTCTAAAAGACAAAAATACAGTCAATTTGACTAAATTTGTTTTTCATACCTTTGGTGACCAAATGCAGTTATTTTGACTAAAAAAGGCTTTTTTAGACACTTGGAGACCAAAATAGAGTCATTTTAACAAAAAAATTTCAGGCCAGTGGAGCCCAAATATCTAAAATCTTGTCTAAAACCGGCTTTTCAAGGCTCTAAAAGACAAAAATACAGTCAATTTGACTAAATTTTTTTCAGATCTTTGGTGACCAAATGCATTTATTGTGACTAAAAAGGCTTTTTAGACACTTGGAGACTAAAATAGAGTCATTTTGACCAAAACATTTTTTTCAGGCCATTGGAGCCAAAGGTCTAAAATCTTGTCAAAAACCGGCATTTTAAGGCTCTAAAAGACAAAAATATAGTCATTTTGACTAAATTTTTTTTCAGACCTTTGATTACCAAATGCAGTTATTTTGATTAAGGCCTCTTGCACACGATACTCCTGTTTGAGCATCTCCTTTTGGCCTCTTGCACACAATACTCCTGTTTGAGCATCTACTTTTTTCCAGACCTTTTTTCTTGTATGTATTTGCGAGTATTTGAGAGTATTCGCGTGTATTCGAGTGTATTTGCGAGTATTGAGGCTTAAATTACTGACCAAAAATGCAGATTTTTCTATTTTGTTCTTACTGAAGAATACACAGCGCTTGTTTACGCGCCTGTGTGCATAGGCACATTACAATTAATGGGCTATATTTTAGCTCAAAAAGCTGTACTGAGCATTTTTAAGCCGCAAGATGCCCAAACAGGAGTATCGTGTGCAAGAGGCCTAAAAAGGCTTTTTAGACACTTGGAGACCAAAATAGAGTCATTTTGACCAAATTTTTTTTCAGGCAATTGGAGCCCAAATGGCCAGTTATAGACAAATCTTGTCTAAGGCCTCTTGCACACGATACTCCTGTTTGGGCATCTTGCGGCTTAAAAATGCTCAGTACAGCTTTTTGAGCTAAAATATAGCCCATTAATTGTAATGTGCCTATGCACACAGGCGCGTAAACAAGCACTGTGTATTTTTCAGTAAGAACAAAATAGAAAAATCTGCATTTTTGGTCAGTAATTTAAGCCTCAATACTCGCGAATACTCTCAAATACTCGCAAATACATACAAGAAAAAAGGTCTGGAAAAAAGTAGATGCTCAAACAGGAGTATTGTGTGCAAGAGGCAAAAAACCGGCTTTTTAAGGCTCTAAAAGACAAAAATACAGTCATTTTGACTATTGTTTTTTATCAGACCTTTGGTGACCAAATGCAATTATTTTGACTAAAAAAGGCTTTTTAGACACTTGGAGACCAAAATAGAGTCATTTTGACCAAAATAATCTTTCAGGCCATTTGAGCCCAAATGTCTAAAATCGTGCCTAAAACCAGCGTTTTAAGGCTCTAAAAGACAAAAATACAGTCAATTTGACTAAATTTGTTTTTCATACCTTTGGTGACCAAATGCAGTTATTTTGACTAAAAAAGGAAGGCTTTTTAGACACTTGGAGACCAAAATCGAGTCATTTTGACCCAAAAAAAATTTTCAGGCTATTGGAGCCAAATGTCTAAAATCTTGTCTAAAACCGGCTTTTTAAGGCTCTAAAAGAAAAAAATATAGTCATTTGGACTTAATTTTTTTCAGACCTTTGGTGACCAAATGCAGTTATTTTGACTTAAAAAGGCTTTTTATACACTTGGAGACCGAAATAGAGTCATTTTACCTAAAAAATAATTTTCAGGCCATTGGAGCCCAAATGGCCGGTTTTAGACAAATCTTGTCTTAAACCGGCTTTTTAAGGCTCTAAAAGACAAAAATACAGTCATTTTGACTAAATTGTGTTTCAGACCTTTGGTGACAAAAT